>NC_042977.1:42844838-42932338 GCF_901001165.1 Salmo trutta
GGTGCTTCTATCACAAAGGGCAACTACAAATAAAAAACCTGATTCTGTTGTTGTGAATTGTACTGTCTCCGTAGTGATGGTGTGTCTATTGACTTATTCCTTGACGGACGGTACTTGTGTTCCAGGGTCTGACCAATGCCAAGGCTCTGGAGGTGCTGGCCAGGGAGGGGCCCAACGTGTTGACTCCTCCTCCCACCACCCCAGAGTGGGTGAAGTTCTGCCGTCAGCTGTTCGGGGGTTTCTCCTTGCTCCTCTGGATCGGTGCCATCCTCTGCTTCCTGGCCTACAGTATCCAGGTGGCCACAGAGGACGAGCCAGCCAATGACAACGTAAGAACCACCACAAGGCTAGACGACATAACATCTGTTCACTACACGATAACACTCCAGTCCTTTGCACAGCCATGGCCCTTTGATCCCATTCGGTGGCTATCAATCACTCCAGATTCCCTACAGTATAGCAGTCTATACACTACAACCCTTCTTTACGTCTAACATGGTCTATCAGCCAGACTATTGTACGTTATATGTTCATGTTACATTTGTCAGATCTGTGTGTGAGGCCAGATCTGTGTTTGCTCTGGTCTTTTGTAATGGGACTGAGTAACAAGGAGATGGCACGATATGGCAAAAACAGACTGGCACTCAGGCTATATAGTCACAGACTGGCACTCAGGTTATATAGTCACAGACTGGCACTCAGGCTATATAGTCACAGACTGGCACTCAGGTTATATAGTCACAGACTGGCACTCAGGCTATATAGTCACAGACTGGCACTCAGGTTATATAGTCACAGACTGGCACTCAGGTTATATAGTCACAGACTGGCACTCAGGCTATATAGTCACAGACTGGCACTCAGGCTATATAGTCACAGACTGGCACTCAGGTTATATAGTCATAGACTGGCACTCAGGCTATATAGTCACAGACTGGCACTCAGGCTATATAGTCACAGACTGGCACTCAGGCTATATAGTCACAGACTGGCACTCAGGCTATATAGTCACAGACTGGCACTCAGGTTATATAGTCACAGACTGGCACTCAGGTTATATAGTCACAGACTGACACTCAGGCTATATAGTCACAGACTGGCACTCAGGCAATATAGTCACAGACTGGCACTCAGGTAATATAGTCACAGACTTGCACTCAGGTTATATAGTCATAGACTGGCACTCAGGCTATATAGTCACAGACTGGCACTCAGGCTATATAGTCACAGACTGGCACTCAGGCTATATAGTCACAGACTGGCACTCAGGCAATATAGTCACAGACTGGCACTCAGGCTATATGGTCACAGACTGGCACTCAGGTTATATAGTCACAGACTGGCACTCAGGTTATATAGTCACAGACTGGCACTCAGGTTATATAGTAACAGACTGGCACTCAGGTTATATAGTCACAGACTGGCACTCAGGTTATATAGTCACAGACTGGCACTCAGGTTATTTAGTCACAGACTGGCACTCAGGCTATATAGTCACAGACTGGCACTCAGGCTATATAGTCACAGACTGGCACTCAGGTTATATAGTCACAGACTGGCACTCAGGCTATATAGTCACAGACTGGCACTCAGGCTATATAGTCACAGACTGGCACTCAGGCTATATAGTCACAGACTGGCACTCAGGCTATATAGTCACAGACTGGCACTCAGGTTATATAGTCACAGACTGGCACTCAGGCTATATAGTCCCGGACTGGCACTCAGGTTATATAGTCCCAGACTGGCACTCAGGTTATATAGTCACAGACTGGCACTCAGGTTATATAGTCACAGACTGGCACTCAGGCTATATAGTCACAGACTGGCACTCAGGTTATATAGTCACAGACTGGCACTCAGGCTATATAGTCACAGACTGGCACTCAGGTTATATAGTCACAGACTGGCACTCAGGCTATATAGTCACAGACTGGCACTCAGGCTATATAGTCACAGACTGGCACTCAGGTTATATAGTCACAGACTGGCACTCAGGTTATATAGTCACAGTACCGTTATTAGCGAACACTGTCTATTGTAATCAGTGCACACCTGACTGCAAACATATTACATGCTACGTACTATAAACAACCATCGTCATCATCAACATAAACTTCACTTCACAGACTAATATGTTGATATTATGTCATATACTGTTCAGTGCAAAGCCAATAACCTATACATAAAAAAATGTGCACGCATGACTGCAAATCGCTTTGGATTAGGGTTGTAAACTACGTTACTAGAATCTTTTGACGTTTACCAGTAAACTACCAGAATTTTGGTAATTTTCACGTTTTTAAGTTTTATTTTATCAGATGACATCTAGTGGTATTTTGGGGTACTTCAGATTATTACAGGTATCTGTAATTATCTTTATTTATTTTATTTATTTTATTTCACCTTTATTTAACCAGGTAGGCAAGTTGAGAACAAGTTCTCATTTACAATTGCGCCCTGGCCAAGATAAAGCAAAGCAGTTCGACAACATACAAAAACACAGAGTTACACATGGAGTAAAAAAACAAACAATCAATGATGCAGTAGAAAAAAATAAGACTATATACAATGTGAGCAAATGATGTGAGATAAGGGAGGTAAAGGCAAAAAAAGGCCATGGTGGCAAAGTAAATAAAGTATAGCAAGTAAAACACTAGAATGGTAGATTTGTAGTTTGAAGAAAGTTCAAAGTTAAAATATAAATAATATGTAATATGGTGCAAAGGAGCAAAATAAATAAAATAAATAAATACAGTAGGGGAAGAGGTAGTAGTTTGGCCTAAATTATAGATGGGCTATGTACAGGTGCAGTGATCTGGGAGCTGCTCTGATAGCTGGTGCTTAAAGCTAGTGAGGGCGATAAGTGTTTCCAGTTTCAGAGATTTTTGTAGTTCGTTCCAGTCATTGGCAGCAGAGAACTGGAAGGAGAGACGACCAAAGGAGGAGTTGGCATTAGGGGTGACCAGAGAGATATACCTGCTGGAGCGCGTGCTACAGGTGGGTGCTGCTATGGTGACCAGTGAGCGGAGATAAGGTGGGACTTTACCTAGCAGGGTCTTGTAGATGACCTGGAGCCAATGTGTTTGGCGACAATTATGAAGCGAAGGCCAGCCAACGAGAGCGTACAGGTCGCAGTGGTGGGTAGTATATGGGGCTTTGGTGACAAAACGGATGGCACTGTGATAGACTGCATCCAGCTTGTTGAGTAGGGTATTGGAGGCTATTTTGTAAATGACATCGCCGAAGTCGAGGATTGGTAGGATGGTCAGTTTTACGAGTGTATGTTTGGCAGCATGAGTGAAGGATGCTTTGTTGTGAAATAGGAAGCCAATTCTAGATGTAACTTTGGATTGGAGATGATTGATGTGAATCTGGAAGGAGAGTTTACAGTCTAACCAGACACCTAGGTATTTGTAGTTGTCCACAAATTCTAAGTTTGAACCGTCCAGAGAAGTGATGCTGGACAGGCGGGCAGGTGCAGGCAGCGATCGGTTGAAGAGCATGCATTTAGTTTTACTTGTGTTTAGGAGCAGTTGGAGACCACGGAAGGAGAGTTGAATGGCATTGAAGCTCGTCTGGAGGGTTGTTAACACAGTGTCCAAAGAAGGGCCAGAAGTATACAGAATGGTGTCGTCTGCGTAGAGGTGGATCCAAGATTCACCAGCAGCAAGAGCGACATCATTGATGTATACAGAGAAAAGAGTTGGCCCAAGAATTGAACCCTGTGGTACCCCCATAGAGACTGCCAGAGGTCCGGACAGTAGACCTTCCGATTTGACACACTGAACTCTGTCAGAGAAGTAGTTGGTGAACCAGGCGACGCAAGGTCAATGAATACGGCAGCACAGTATTGTTTCTTATCGATGGTGGTTACGATGTCGTTTAGGACCTTGAGCGTGGCTGAGGTGCACCCATGACCAGCTCTGAAACCAGATTGCATAGCGGAGAGGGTGGGATTCGAGATGGTCGGTAATCTGTTTGTTGACTTGGCTTTCGAAGACCTTAGAAAGGCAGGGTAGGATGGATATAGGTCTGTAGTAATTTGGGTCAAGAGTGTCACCTCCTTTGAAGAGGGGGATGACAGCAGCTGCTTTCCAATCTATGGGAATCTCAGACGACACGAAAGAGAGGTTGAACAGGCTAGTAATAGGGGTTGCAATAATTTCGGCAGATAATTTTAGAAAGAAAGGGTCCAGATTGTCAAGCCCAGCTGATTTGTAGGGTCCAGATTTTGCAGCTCTTTCAGAACATCAGCTGAATGGATTTGGGAGAAGGAGAAATGGGGGAGGCTTGGGCGAGTAGCTGTGGGGGGTGCAGTGCTGTTGAATGCAGTGGGGGTAGTTAGGTGGAAAGCATGGCCAGCCGTAGAAAAATGCTTATTGAAATTCTCAATTATAGTGGGCTTATCGGTGGTGACAGAGTTTCCTATCCTCAGTGCAGTGGGCAGTTGGGAGGAGGTGTTCTTATTCTCCATGGACTTTACAATGTCCCAGAACTTTTTAGAGTTTGAGTTGCAGGAAGCAAATTTCTGTTTGATAAAGCTAGCCTTGGCGTTTCTAACTGCCTGTGTGTATTGGTTTCTGACCTCCCTGAAAAGTTGCATATCGCGGGGGCAGTTCGATGCTAATGCAGAACGCCACAGGATATTTTTGTGTTGGTTAAGGGCAGTCAGGTCTGGGGAGAACCAAGGGCTATATCTGTTCCTGGTTCTAAATTTCTTGAAAGGGGCATGCTTATTTAAGATGGTGAGGAAGGCATTTAAAAAAAATAACCAGGCATCCTCTACTGACGGGATGAGGTCAATATCCTTCCAGGATACCAGGGCCAGGTCGATTAGAAAGGCTTGCTCGTTGAAATGTTTCAGGGAGCGTTTGACAGTGATGAGTGGAGGTCGTTTGACCGCTGACCCATTACGGGTGCAGGCAATGAGGCAGTGATCGCTGAGATCTTGGTTGAAAACAGCAGAGGTGTATTTAGAGGGCACGTTGGTTAGGATGATATCTATGAGGGTGCCAGTGTTTGCGGCTTTGGGGTTGTACCTGGTGGGTTCATTAATAATTTGTGTGAGATTGAGGGCATAAAGCTTGGATTGTAGGATGGCTGGGGTGTTAAGCATGTCCCAGTTTAGGTCACCTAGTAGCACGAGCTCTGAAGATAGATGGGGGGCAATCAGTTCACATATGGTGTCCAGAGCACAGCTAGGGGCCGAGGGGGGTCTATAGCAGGCGGCAACGGTGAGAGACTTGTTTTTGGAGAGGTGGATTTTTAAAAGTAGAAGTTCAAATTGTTTGGGTACAGACCTGGATAGCAGGACAGAACTCTGCAGGCTATCTCTGCAGTAGATTGCAACACCGCCCCCTTTGGTCGTTCTATCTTGTCTGAAAACGTTGTAGTTAGGGATGAAGATTTCAGAGTTTTTGGTGGACTTCCTAAGCCAAGATTCAGACACAGCTAGGACATCCGGGTTGGCAGAGTGTGCTAAAGCAGTGAATAAAACAAACTTAGGTAGGAGGCTTCTAATGTTAACATGCATGAAACCAAGGTTATTACGGTTACAGAAGTCATCAAAAGAGAGCGCCTGGGGAGTAGGAGTGGAGCCAGGCACTGCAGGGCCTGGATTCACCTCTACATCCCCAGAGGAGCAGAGAAGAATAAGTATGAGGGTACGGCTAAAAGCTATAAGAATTGGTCGTCTGTGACGTCCAGAATAGAGAGAAAAAGGAGCAGGTTTCTGGGGGCGATAAAATAGCTTCAAGATATAATGTACAGACAAAGGTATGGTGGGATGTGAGTACAGAGGAGGTAAACCTAGGCATTTAGTGATTATGAGAGAGATATTGTCTCTAGAAACATCATTGAAACCTGAAGATGTCATAGCATGTGTGGGTGGAGGAACTGAGAGGTTGGATAAGGTATAATGAGCAGGGCTAGAGGCTCTACAGTGAAATAAGCCAATAAACACTAACCAGAACAGCAATGGACATTGCATATTGACATTAAGGAGAGGCATGCTTAGCCGAGTGATCAAAGGCTCCAGTGAGATTCAGACAGCTAGCCGGGCCAAAGGTAGCAAGCTGGTGGAAGATGGAGGGAGGTCTGTTTTTAGCCACCTCGTGCATTTCCGTCTGTGGGTTAGTGGGGCTCCGTGTGGAAGGGGGGACCTGTCCAAGTTGGCAAAATAGTTATAGTGGCCCAAGAAAAGTGTCCGATAGACCTATTCAGATCGCAGCCGATAAGACAGCTATAACGATTAGCCGGCCGCAGATGGGCGATCAGGTTACGTCGCGACGGAGGGGCCAGTTGGATAACTCCCTCGGGCAGATAACGTCGGTGGTCCAGTCGTGAAGACCCGATGGGGCTCCGCATCGACAGTAAAAAGGGTCAGGATAGGTGATTGTAGCCCAGGAGACACTTCAGCTGGCTAGCTCAGGAAAAGCCCACGAGTGGCTGACGGAACTCTTCAGCTGGCTAGCTCCGTAATAATGTGTGTTAATTCCGTGACCGACGTTGCCAATAGTCACTCAGGTAGCAGCTATCTCTGTCGCTCTGTGTGGCCGTTTCACATGTCAAATATAAAAAAGAATACTTGGAAGATAATAACCTTTGTCTGCTCATCCTATTTTCTCTCTCTCTACCTGCCCCTCTCTCTCTCTCTCTACCTCCCCCCTCTCTCTCTACCTCCCCCTCTCTCTCTCTACCTCCCCCTCTCTCTCTCTCTCTACCTTCCCCCCTCTCTCTCTCTCTCTCTCTACCTCCCCCACTCTCTCTCTCTCTCTACCTCCCCCCCTCTCTCTCTCTACCTCCCCCTTTCTCTCTCTCTACCTCCCCCCTCTTTCTCTCTCTCTCTACCTCCCCCACTCTCTCTCTCTCTCTCTCTACCTCCCTCTCTCTCTCTCTCTCTGTCTCTCTCTCTCTACCTCCCCCCCTCTCTCTCTCAACCTCCCCCACTCTCTCTCTACCTCCCCCTCTCTCTCTCTCTACCTCACTCTCTCTCTCTCTCTCACAAATCTTGCTGCGGTGATGGCACACTGTGGTATTTCACCCAGTAGCTATGGGAGTTTATCAAAATTGGTTTGTTTTCGAAGTCTTTGTGGATCTGTGTAATCTGAGGGAAATATGTGTCTCTAATATGGTCATACATTGGGCAGGAGGTTAGGATGTGCAGCTCAGTTTCCACCTCATTTTGTGAGCAGTGTGCACATAGCCTGTCTTCTCTTGAGAGCCAGGTCTGCTTACGGTGACCTTTCTCAATAGCAAGGCTATGCTCACTGAGTCTGTAGATAGTCAAAGCTTTCCTTAAGTTTGGGTCAGTCTCAGTGGTCAGGTATTCTGCCACTGTGTACTCTCTGTTTATGGCCAAATAGCATCCTAGTTTGCTCTGTTTTTAAGTAAATTCTTTCCAATGTGCCAAGTTATTGTCTTTTTGCTTTCTGATGATTTGGTTGGGTCAAATTGTGTTGCTGTCTTGGGGCTCTGTGGGGTCTGTTTGTGTTTGTGAACATCATTAGGTCCAGCTTGCTTAGGGGACTCTTCTCCGGTTCATATCTCTGTAGGTGATGGCTTTGATATGGAATGTTTGGGAATTGCATCCTTTTAGATGGTTGAAGAATTTAACTGCTCTTTTCTGGCTTTTGATAATTAGTGGGTATCGGCCTAATTCTGCTCTGCATGCATTATTTGTTGTTTTACGTTGTACACAGGATATTTTTGCAGAAATCTGCATGCAGTCTCTTTTTGGTGTTTGTCATATTTTGTGAATTCTTGGTTGGTGAGCGGACTCCAGAACTCCAGAGACTCCATAAAAGGCAATGGTTTCTTTAACTGATTCAAGTATTTTTAGCCAGATCCTAATTGGTATGTAGAATTTTCTGTTCCTTTTGATGGCATAGAAGGCCCCTCTTGCCTTGTCTCTCAGATCGTTCACAGCTGTGTGGAAGTTACCCGTGGCACTGATGTTTAGGCCGAGGTATGTATAGTTTTTTGTGTGCTCTAGGGCAACGGTGTCTAGATGGAATTTATATTTGTGGTTCTGGCAACGGGACCTTTTTTGGAACATCATTATTTTATCCTTACTGAGATTTACTGTCAGGGCCCAGGTCTGACAGAATCTGTGCAGAAGTTACAGGTGCTGCTGCAGGCCCTCCAGGATTGGGGACAGAAGCACCAGATCATCAGCAAACAGTAGATATTTGACTTCAGATTCTAGTAGGGTGAGGCCAGTTGCTGCATACTATTCTAGTGCCCTCGCCAATTCGCTGATATATATGTTGAAGAGGGTGGGGCTTAAGCTGCATCCCTGTCTCACCCCACGGCCCTGTGGGAAGAAATGTGTGTGTTTTTTGCCAATTTAACTGCACACTTGTTGTTTGTGTACATGGATTTTATAATGTTGTATGTTGTTCTCCCGACACCACTTTCCATCAATTTGTATAGCAGACCCTCATGCCAAATTGAGTCAAAAGCTTTTTTGAAATCAACAAAGCATGAGAAGACTTTGCCTTTGTTTTGGTTTGTTTGTTTGCCAAATAGGGTGAATACGTGGTCTGTCGTACAATAATTTTCTATAAAGCCAATTTGACATTTGCTCAGTACATTGTTTTCCCTGAGTAAATGTACGAGTGTGCTGTTAATGATAATGCAGAGGATTTTCCCACGGTTGCTGTTGATGCATATCCCACAGTATATGTTGCGGTCAAATTTATCTCCACTTTTGTGGATTGGGGTGATCAGACCTTGTTTCCAAACATTGGCGAAGATGCCAGAGCCAAGGATGATTTAAAGAGTTTAAGTATTGCCAATTGGAATTTGTGGTCTGTATATTTTATCATTTCATTGAGGATACCATCAACACCATAGGCCTTTTTAAATTGGAGGTTTTGTATTTTGTCCTGTAGTTCATTCAATTTAATTGGAGAATCCAGTGGTTTCTGGTAGTCTTTAATAGTTGATTCTAAGATTTGTATTTGATCATGTATATGTTTTTGCTGTTTGTTCTTTGTTATAGAGCCAAACAGATTGGAGGAGTGGTTTACCCACACATCCCCGTTTTGGATAGATAATTCTTCGTGTTGTTGTTTTTCTCAGAAGTGGTTAGAGTCTATGGATTCTTCAATTTCATTGAGCTGATTTCTGACGTGCTGTTCCTTCTTTTTCCATTGTGTATTTCTGTATTGTTTTAGGGATTCACCATAGTGAAGGCGTAGACTCAGATTTACTGGGTCCCTATGTTTTTGGTTGGATAGGTTTCTCAATTTCTTTCTTCGGTTTTTGCATTCTTCATCAAACCATTTGTCATTGTTGTTAATTTTCTTCAGATTTATGTTTGACATTTTTAGATTTGACAGGGAAGTTAAGAGGTCAAATATACTGTTTAGGTTTTCTACTGCCAAGATTACACCTTCACTATTACAGTGGAACGTTTTGTCCAGGAAGTTGTCTAAAAGGGATTTAATGTGTTGTTGGCTAATAGTTTTTTGGTAATTTTCCACAATACTTTCCTTCCATCTATAGCATTTCTTAATATTATTCAGCTGCTTTGATTTGATGCCTCATGATTGAGTATTGCTCTGTTCAAGTAGACTGTGATTTTCTGTGATCTGATAGGGGTGTCAGTGGGCTGCCTGTGAATGCTCTGAGAGACTCTGGGTTGAGGTCAGTGATAGTAGTCTACAGTACTACTGCCAAGAGATAAGTGTACCTACCGTAGGAGTCCCCTCGAAGCCTACCATTGACTATGTACATACCCAGCGTGCGACAGAGCTGCAGGAGTTGTGACCCGTTTTTTGTTGGTTATGTTGTCGTAGTTGTGCCTAGGTGGGCATATGGTGGTGGTAATGCTTTCACCTCCAGATAGGTGTCTGTCCCTTTGTGTGCTGAGGGTGTCTGGTTCTTGTCCAGTTCTGGCATTTAGATCGCCGCAGTCTAGGACATGTCCCTGGGCCTGGAAATGATTGATTTCCCCCTCCAGGGTGGAGAAGCTGCCTTCATTAAAGTATGGGGATTCTAGTGGGGGAATAATTGTAGGTAGCACACAGGAGGACATATTTCTCTGTTAAGATAATTTCCTTTTGAATTTCTAACCAAATGTAAAATGTTCCTGTTTTGATTAATTTAATAGAGTGAGTTAGATCTGCTCTATACCAAATGAGCATACCCCCTGAGTCCCTTCCCTGTTTCACACCTGGTAGTTTGGTTAATCGTACTACCAGCTCTCTGTAACCTAGAGGGCAGCCAGTGGGTCCATCTCCTCTATACCATGTTTCTTGTAGGATGACAATGTCTGTGTTTCTGATTTCTTTGGTGAAGTCCAGGTTCCTGCTCTTAGGCCAAAGGCAGATGACCTCAGGCCTTGGATATTCCAGGATGAGATAGTGAAGGCTTTGTGTTCCATAAAGTGTCCAATGTTGTTAGTCGTGTCATTTGTTCTCAGACCAATAAGTGAGGGCAGAGCCTGCTGAGCATCTGGTACATGCCATTGGCCTTGGCTAGTGTAAGAGTGGGGGATGGGCCTGTTTGCCTGCTCATAGCCTGGGCTTATATGTGACTTCCATGTTGAGGCCCACTTTGCCGGGGTGGGGGGCATTGGGTGGGCAGGAGGGGCATAGGTCTGATCTGAGGGAGCCTAAATGGGGTGTGGTTGACTTGGGGAGATGTTGATTGGTTGGGGTGGGGGTGTGGATGTGGCTGGTGGTGCTGTGGTCTGGATGTACCTCCTCTCAGCGTGGGTCCTTTATGTGTAGGTCTGGGGGGGGGGGGGGGGAGGTCTGGGAGAGTGTCTCGCTGGTCTGGGCGGTGTGTCTATTGATCTGTTACTCCTGTGTGAGGTGTTGGGGCTGTGGTTGAGGGCGATGTCCCTTAGTGTCCGGGCGAAGGTGGGCACTGTTGCCTTGTATAGGTGGACCTGATCATAAAGGCTGTTCAAGTCCAGGGTGGAGTGGTGGGCCAGGTAAACATTTGGTTTTGAGGCACAGTCATGGGAAATACTTGTGTTTACCCGCAGGGTGGAGATAACCACGTGCGTTGGGGAAAGTAGAAGAAGATTTTTCAATCACTCCCTTGAGTGATGTGGCCACACTTTCCTGCTGTGTTCTCAGGTCGTTTTTGCCTGTGTGTATTATTATGTGTTTGGGTGACCCTAGTTGGTCCTCAGACAGAAGGTCTAGGGCGTGCTGGGTGTTTGGACACCAGAGTTTAGACACTGTGTGTTTGGGAAAAAGTTTATTTTCTTGTATATATTTCCCGTTTGAGTCCATAAGGTGTACAATCTGTGGCTTGTATATGTCCTCTGTGGGTGTGGGGAGGGGTTTCAGAAGGGCTATCAGGGTGGCTGACAGGGGGGTGCTCAGAGGGGGTGGTATCCCCTTGGCTTGGAGTTCTTCATTTGTCTGTCCTGCTGTGATGTCGACATGGTCAGGGTCTGGGGTGGACTGTTCTACTGTGGTGTCAAGACATTGGTTGGGGGCTGAGGTGGGCTGTTCTGCTAGCTTCTCTGTGGGGGTGGCCACCTCTCTAATGGGTTGTTCTCTGTCACACACCACCCTCCTCACCTTCTCCTCCAGCAGTCTGATCCTCTCCACCACCCCCCTCACCCTCTCCTCCAGCAGTCTGATCCTCTCCACCACCCCCTCACCCTCTCCTCCAGCAGTCTGATCCTCTCCTCCATCCCCCTCACCCTCTCCTCCAGCAGTCTGATCCTCTCCACCACCCCCCTCACCCTCTCCTCCAGCAGTCTGATCCTCTCCTCCATCCCCCTCACTCTCTCCTCCAGCAGTCTGATCCTCTCCACCACCCCCCTCACTCTCTCCTCCAGCAGTCTGATCCTCTCCTCCATCCCCCTCACCCTCTCCTCCAGCAGTCTGATCCTCTCCTCCATCCCCCTCACCCTCTCCTCCAGCAGTCTGATCCTCTCCACCACCCCCCTCACTCTCTCCTCCAGCAGTCTGATCCTCTCCACCACCCCCCTCACTCTCTCCTCCAGCAGTCTGATCCTCTCCTCCATCCCCCTCTCCCTCTCCTCCAGCAGTCTGATCCTCTCCTCCATCCCCCTCACCCTCTCCTCCAGCAGTCTGATCCTCTCCACCACCCCCCTCACCCTCTCCTCCAGCAGTCTGATCCTCTCCACCACCCCCCTCACCCTCTCCTCCAGCAGTCTGATCCTCTCCACCACCCCCCTCACCTTCTCCTCCAGCAGTCTGATCCTGTCCTGTTGATGTCGTCTTACCACAATCCAGAGTGCAGATATGTCTCTCTCTAGTTCCAGCTGTCATCAGGGCAAAGGGTGGCTACTTTGAAGAATCGAAAAATATATTTATATTGATTTGTTTAACACTTTTTTGGTTACTACATGATTCCATGTGTTTTATGTGTCATATTTTTGATGTCTTCACTATTATTCTAAAATAAAGAAAAACCCTTGAATGAGTAGCTGTGTCCAAACTTTTGATTGGTACGGTACTATAGTCAAAGCTTTCCTTAAGTTTGGGTCAGTCACAGTGGTCAGGTATTCTGCCTCTGTGTATTCTCTGTTTAGGGCCAAATAGCATTCTAGTTTGCTCTGTTTTTTTGTTAATTTTTTCCAATGTGTCAAGTAATTATCTTTTTTTTTTTTCAAACGATTTGGGTCTAACTCTCTCTCTCTTTCTCTAATTGTCTCTCTCTCTCTCTCCCCCTCTCTCTTTCAATTAAATAAAATTCAAAGGGCTTTATTGGCATGGGAAACATGTTTACATTGCCAAAGGAAGTGAAATGTTTCTCTCTCTCTCTCTCTCTCTCTCTCTCTCTCTCTCTCTCTCTCTCTCTCTCTTTGTCTCTCTCTCTCATTGTGTCTCTCTCTGTCTCTCTCTCTCACTCTCTTTCCCTCCCTCCCTTTCCCATAATAGTTGTACCTGGGTGTGGTCTTGTCAGCTGTGGTCATCATAACTGGCTGTTTCTCCTACTACCAAGAGGCCAAGAGCTCCCGCATCATGGACTCCTTCAAGAACATGGTTCCTCAGGTGAGCTGAGACTGCACAGTGTACGTGTGATTCCCAAATGGCACCCTATTTCCTTTATAGTGCACTACTTTTGATCAGGGTCCAGGGCCCTATTTCCTTTATAGTGCACTACTTTTGACCAGGACCCAGGGTGCTGGTTAGAGGTAATGCACTATATAGTGTGTAGGGTGCAATTTGGGACGCCGACAGTTCGTAAAGGCTATAACAGTTCGTAAAGGCTATAACACTTGTATAGTCTTAGATTTAGACTCATTTTCTGTAATATAATAACAATATATGCCATTTAGCAGACGTTTTTATCCAAAGCGACTTACAGTTGCTTGTGCATACAATTCATGTATGGGTGGTCCTGGGAATTGAATCCTCTATGCTGGCGTTATAAGTACCAAGCTCTACTAACTGAGCTTCAGAGGACCATTTTCTTTCCTTTGAGTGCCTCGAGTGGGCCTTACACTGACTTGATAAGCATAATAAGCTTACCCAACATAACACAGCTAATAATTTGAGCCAACTTTGGATTTGCCAATGAATGTTTGCCAAAAAACGTTTAATTCTCTTGTTTCATCCTCCCCTTTGTCTTTTTCTTTCATCCCTCCTCTCGATTATCCATCCCTCCATCCCTCCATCCCTCCATCCCTCCATCCCTCCATCCCTGGCAGCAAGCCCTAGTGATCAGGGAAGGAGAGAAGATGACGATCAATGCAGAGCTAGTGGTGAGGGGAGACCTGGTGGAGATCAAAGGGGGAGACAGAATCCCTGCCGACCTCCGAGTCGTCTCAGCCGCGGGCTGCAAGGTAAGGAGAGGGGAGGGGAGTGGAAGGGAGGGGAAGAGAGGAGATTAGAGGGGAGGGGAGGGGAGGAGGAGAGGGAAGGAGAGGAGAGGAGGAGATGGGAGGGAGTCCAAGAAGGCTGGATCATATAGTTGCTCTCTTTCTCTCTTTCTCTCTTTCTCGATAACTTTTTTCTGTCTGTGTGTGAAGGTGGATAACTCCTCTCTGACTGGAGAATCAGAGCCTCAGACACGCACACCGGAGTTCACCCATGAGAACCCCCTGGAGACTCGAAACATCGCCTTCTTCTCAACCAACTGTGTGGAGGGTCAGTAGGACAAATCCTTTCCTGTCTTTTTATTCCTTTATTTTGTATTTAACCTTTATTTATATAGGAAGTCCCATTGAAGTCAGAAGACATGTTTTACAAGGGAGACCTGACCTGACTCCCCCATCACTCCCTCCCTCAGGTACAGCCCATGGTGTAGTAGTAGGGACTGGAGACCATACAGTGATGGGTCGTATTGCCACCCTGGCCTCTGGGCTGGAGACGGGCCAGACTCCCATCAATATGGAGATTGAACACTTCATTCAACTGATCACGGCCGTGGCTGTATTCCTGGGGGTCAGCTTTTTCATCCTGGCCATCATCCTGGGGTATACCTGGCTGGAGGCCGTCATCTTCCTCATTGGCATCATCGTCGCCAACGTCCCCGAGGGCCTGCTGGCCACAGTCACTGTGAGTTAAGCCTTGTATGTCCGAGCCAGAATGACCCATAGTGCAGGAGCCCATCTCCTGTACACCCCTGGACAGGATGCTAGTCTGTCAAAGTGACCGTCACTGTGAGTCTGACTGTTATATGGGCCACATCATTTTTTAAATAAGGAGTGGGGAAGTCCTTCTCCTTACATATGTTTTATTTATTGGATAGGACAGAGAGGTGGAGAGGGATCTCACCATCTACGCTATGGAGCTCCGTTTGCGTCGCGTTGCAAAAAAATTCAGCTGCACAAAAGTACATAGAACTACGTACAGAACTACGTACAGAACTACGCACAGAACTACGTACAGAACTACGTACAGAACTACGTACAGAACTACGCAAACAAAGATCCGTCGGATCCATTGAGGATCCATTGCATAGACTGTGTGGAGCCCTTAAGATCAGTGGGGCAGATTCAAACCCAAACTCTCTCTCTCTCTCCATCATCCATCCATCTCTCTCTCTCTCTCTCTCTCTCTCTCTCTCTCTCTCTCTCTCTCTCCATCCATCTCTCGTCTCCATCCATCCATCCATCCATCCATCCATCTCTCTCTCTCTCTCTCTCTCTCTCTCTCTCTCTCTCTCTCTCTCTCTTTTTCCATCCATCTCTCCATCCATCCACCTCTCTCCCTCCATCCATCTGTCTCTCCATCATCTCTCTCTCTCTTCATCCATCCCTTCTCCATCCATCTCTCTCTCTTCATACATCTCTCCATTCATCCATCTATCTCTCCCTCTCTCTCTCCATCCATCCATGTCTCCATCCATCTCTCTTTCTCCATCCATCCATCTCTTTCTCTCATCCATCTCTCTCTCCATCCATCTCTCTCTCTCTCTCTCTTCATACATCTCTCCATCCATCCATCTCTCCCTCTCTCTCTCCATCCATCTCTCTCTCTCTCTCCATCAATCGATGTCTCCATCCATCTCTCTTTCTCCATCCATCCATCTCTTTCTCCATTCATCCATCTCTCCATCCATCTCTCTCTCTCTCTCTCCGTACATCTCTCCATCCATCTCTCTCTCTCTCTCTGTCTCTCTCTCTCTCATCCATACATCTCTCCATCCACCTCTCTCTGTCTCTCTCTCTCTCCATCCATCCATCCATCCATCCATCCATCCATCTCTCTCTCTCTCTCTCTCTCTCCATCCATCCATCCATCCATCCAACCCCCCCCCCCCCCCCCCCCGCCCCCCCCCCCCCCCCCCCCCTCTCTCTCAGGTATGTCTCACCCTCACTGCCAAGCGTATGGCCAAGAAGAACTGCCTGGTCAAGAATCTGGAGGCTGTGGAGACCCTGGGTTCTACATCCACCATCTGTTCCGACAAGACAGGCACCCTGACCCAGAACCGCATGACCGTGGCCCACATGTGGTTCGACAACATGATCCATGAGGCCGACACTACGGAGGACCAGTCTGGTGAGACCACCCACAGACATCATCTGTCTTTTCTACACTCAACCAGACACATTGAATTAGCGGACTACTCTGCTCTGAAAAATTAGCTGAATTATAATATGAATGCTGATACTGATAGAGCTAATTCACATTGACACAGTGCATCATTCCTCTAAGTCTAGGGTTGCAAAATGACCAGGTTTTCCAGGAATCCCAGTTGGAAGATTCCCAGAATCAGGATGAAAAACACAGGAAATCTGGGAATCCTTCAACCGGGAATTTCTTGAAAACCTGGGAATTTGGGGAAAGTAACCAGAATTTTGCAACCCTAGCTCAGTCACATTGATACAGTACACCCTCCCTCTGTAAAGTCTAATGCTTCTCATGTGTTCTCTCTCTCAGGTGCTACCTTTGATAAGAGCTCGGCTACATGGCATGCTCTGTCCCGTGTTGCTGGACTCTGTAACCGTGCTGAGTTCAAAGCTGGGCAGGAAAACTTCCCCATTCTGAAGGTAGGGAATGTTCACATAGAGTTGACTAGATGGCACATAAAACATGCTTTGTAGCAAGGGTGTGCTCTATCCAACTCTATGAAGGCCCAGTTTAAACCTATACCCATGTGACTAAACATAATTTAGCCACACCCACTGTCTGCATTCCAAATGGCGCTTATTTAGTGCACTTAATAGGAAATAGTGTAGCTCAGTTGGTAGAGTATTTGTGCTTGGAACGCCAGGGTTGTGAGTTTGTTTCCCACGAGGGACCAGTAAAACAAATATGAAAATGTATACATTCACTACTGTAAGTTGCTCTGGATTAAAGCGTCTGCTTAAAAAAAAAAAACATTTTGGGGAAGCAGACATTGAATCGAATAAAATCCCTTCATTACTGCTACAATAACAGCAGAGTTCCGTACTGAAAGTACTGACAACATTTTCCCAGTCAGCAACCCATTCTGACAATGTGAATAGACTGTCTCCTCCTGACTGTTTGATGCTGTGTGTTTCTTAGAGGGACACTGCGGGCGATGCGTCGGAATCTGCTCTGTTGAAATGTATTGAGCTCTCCTGTGGGTGTGTCCGCTCCATGAGAGAAAGAAACGCCAAAATGGGAGAGATACCCTTCAACTCGACCAACAAGTACCAGGTATATAATTACCCCCTACAACCATTTACTACACAAACATATACATCAACGAAACAACTGCAGAAACCAAAATGAATTTAATTGTTGTAAAAAAAAAACACCTACAGAACTATCCAAGTCCTTTGAACCACCAAATATGTAATGACAGCAAAGATAAAAAGTTGAAAATGTAAAAACCACTTCCCACTAATATATACTCTTATCTTCTACCATCTCTCTCTCCTTTTAAAGCTATCCATTCATGAACAAGAGGACAATGAAAATGGCCACCTACTCGTTATGAAGGGAGCACCTGAAAGAATATTGGACAGGTATTTATTTACATCAAACCTGACCAACCAATGTGTCTCTCAATGTGTAGATACCAAACAGTTGGATAGAGATATTTGGATATAGTACTCAATGGTGCTGCGAATGCTGTCAAAGAAACCATTATGCCAAAGATACATAGAGTTGCCCTCTATCCAACTCTATGGTAGATACATATTTTATTTGTCACGCGCGCTGAATACAACCTTACAGTGATCAGCATGGCAGATCATACAGCGCCTTCAGAAAGTATTCATACCCCTTGACTTTTTCCACATTTTGTTGTGTTACGGCCTGAATATAAAATGGATTAAATTAAGATTATGTGTCATTGGTCTACACAGAATACCTCATAATGGAATTACACCGAAATAAATATAAATGCAACATGCAACAATTTCAAAGATTTTTCTGAGTTACAGTTCATATAAGTAAATCAGTCAATTTAAATGAATTCATTAGGTCCTAATCTATGGATTTCACATGACTGGGAATATAGATATTTATCTGTTGGTCACAGATACAGTACCTTAAAAAAACAGTAGGGGCATGGATCAGAAACCCAGTCAGTATCTGGTGTGACCACCATTTGTCTCATGCAGCGCAAAACATCTCCTTCGCATTGACTTGATCAGGCTGTTGATTGTGGCCTGTGGAATGTTGTCCCAATCCTCTTCAATGGCTGTGCGAAGTTGCTGGATATTGGTGGGAACTGGAACACGCTGTCGTATTGTGTTCATTGTCTGTTGCTTATGCCTGCCCATACCATAACCCCACCGCCACCATGAGGCACCCTGTTCACATTGCTGACATCAGCAAATTACACGACGCACATGCTGTCTGCCATCTGTCCGGTACAGTTGAAACTGGGATTCATCCGTGAATAGCACACTTCTCCAGTCTGCCAGTTGCCATCAAAGGAGAGCATCCCACTGAAGTCGGTTACAACGGCGAATTGCAGTCAGGTCAAGGCCCTGGTGAGAATGACAACCACGTGGATGATCTTCCCTGAGACGGTTTCTGACAGTTTGTACAGAAATTCTTCAGTTGGCAAATGCACAGTGTCATCAGCTGTCCGGGTGGCTGGTCTCAGATGATCCCGCAGGTGAAGAAGCCAGATGTGGAGGTCCTGGGCTGATGTGGTTATATGTGGTTTGCGGTTGTGAGGCTGGTTAGATGTACTGCCAAGTTCTCTAAAACAATGTTGGAGGCGGCTTATGGTAGAAAAATGAACATTCAATTATCTGCCAATTGTACGCTCCATAAAAACGTATATATCTGTGGCATTGTGTTGTGTGACAAAACTGCACATTTTAGACTGTCCTTTTTTTGCCCCCAGCACAAGGTGCACCTGTGTAATGATCATGCTATTTAATTAGCTTCTGATATGCCACACCTGTCAGGTGGATAGATTATCTTGGAAAAGGAGAATTGCTCACTAAAACGGATGTAAACACATTTGTGCACAACATTTGAAAGAAATAAGCTTGTTGTGCTTACGGAAAATTTCTGGGATCTTTTATTTCAGCTCATGAAGCATGGGACCAACACTTTACATGTTACGTTTACATTTCTGTTCAATGTATGCTTTTAGAAATGTTTACAAATTAATACTAAATGAAAAGCTGAAACATCTTGAGTCAATAAGTATTCAACCCCTTTGTTATGGCAAGCCTAAATAAGTTCAGGAGTAAAAATGTGCTTAATAAATTGCGTGGACTCACTCTGTGTGCAATAATAGTGTTTAACATGATTTTTGAATGACTACCTCTGTACCCCACACATACAATTATCTGTAAGGTCCCGCAGTCGAGCAGTGAATTTCAAACACAGATTCAACTACAAAGACAAGGGAGGTTTTCCATTGTCTCGTAAAGAAGGCCACCTATTGGTAGATGGATAAAACAAAAAAAAGCAAACATTTAATATCCCTTTGAGTATGGTGAAGTTATTAATGACACTTTGGATGGTGTATCAATGCACCCAGTCACTACAAAGATACATGCGTCCTTCCAAACTCAGTTGCCGGAGAGGAAGGAAACCGCTCAGGGATTTCAGCATGAGGCCAATTGTGTCGTTAAAACAGTTAAAGACTTTAATGGCTGTCATATGAGAAAACGGAGGATGGATCCACAACATTGTAGTTACTCCACAATACTAACCTAACTAACAGAGAAGGAAGCCTATACAGAATAAAAAATATTCCAAAACATGCATCCTGTTTGCAATAAGGCACTGAAGTAAAACTGCAAAAAATGTGGCAAAGAAATTAACTTTATGTCCTGAATACAAAGCATTATGTTTGGGGCAAATCCAACACATCACTGAGTACCACTCTTCATATTGTCAAGCATGGTGGTGGCTGCATCATGTTATGGGTGTGCTTGTCATCGACAATGAATAGGGAGTTTTTTTAGGATAAAAAGAAAAGGAATGGAGCTAAGCACAGTCAAAATCCTAGAGGAAAACCTGGTTCAGTGTCACGTCCTGGCCAGTATAAGGGTTAATTGGTATTGTAGTTTGGTCAGGACGTGGCAGAGGGTATTTGTTTTATGTGGTTAGGGGTGGTGTTTTTCTAAAAAGGGCATTTTGATTTAAGTATTCCGGGGTTTTTGGGCACTGTTCCTTGTTTACGTATTTCTATGTTGATCTAGTTAGTTGTATGTCTATGTTTGGTTAATTGGGGTGGACTTCCAATTGAAGGCAGCTGTGTGGTGTTGCCTTTGATTGGAAGTCCTATATTAGTTGGGTGTGTTTGTCTGTTTAATTGTGGGAGATTGTTTCTTGTTTTGCCGAGTGAGCCTTTCAAGACTGTTTCGTTGTTCGTTTCGTTTTGTTGTTTTGGTGTGTTCATTCTGAGTTAATAAATGTCAAGATGAGCGGACACATACCTGCTGCGTTGTGGTCCTCCGTTTCCAACGACAACCGTGACAGAATCTCCCACCATTCCAGGACCAAGCAGCAGAGGAAGGAGCAGAGGAATTTTGATTTGGACAATCGGGAGAGATGGACTTGGGAGGAGATCTTGGGGGGAGAAGGCTCCTACACTTGGGAGGAGATCCAATCAGGAAAAGATCGCCTTCCATGGGGACAGGTGGTAAGAGAGAGAGAGGAAAGGCGAAAGGCTGGTATGGACCGGGAACGTTTCCGAGGGACACGACTGGCGTTGAAGCACGAGAGGCACCCCCAATATTTTTTGGGGGGGGGGCACACGGGTAGTTTGGCTAGGCCTAGGAAGAGCCGGAAGCCAGCTACCCGTGGTTTTATGGAGGAGCGTATGAGGTGGAGAGCGCCATGTTTCGCTGAGGAGCGCACTATCTCACCCATATGCACGCACAGTCCGGTGCGCGTTATTCCAGCCCCTCGCAGGTGCTGTGCTAGAGCGGGCATCCAGCCTGGTAGGAGGATGCCTGCGCAGCGCATCTGGTCGCCGGTACGCCTCTGAGGACCAGGCTACCCAACTCCCGCTCTACGCACGGCTACCATCAGGCCCCTGCACAGCCCAGTCCGCCCTGTACAAGCACCCCGCTCGTGCAGGGCTACTAGTTCCATCCAGCCAGGATGGGTTGTGCAGGAGGTAAGATCAAGACCGCCTGTGCGCCTCCATAGCCCTGGGTTTCCAGCTCCTGTCTCTCGTGCGGACCCGGAAGTGCGTCAGCCCAGTCCGACTCGTCCTGTTCCCCCTCCCCGCACTAGCCTGGAGGTGCGTGTTCCCAATCTGGTACGTCCAGTACCAGCACCACGCACCAGGCTTCAAGTGCGTCATCCCAGTCCGACGTCGCTAGAACTGCCCGTCAGTCAAGAGTCGCCCGAACTGCCCGTCAGTCAAGAGTCGCCCGAACTGCCCGTCAGTCAAGAGTCGCCTGAACTGCCCGTCAGTCAAGAGTCGCCCGAACTGCCCGTCAGTCAAGAGTCGCCCGAACTGCCCGTCAGTCAAGAGTCGCCGGAGCCGCCCGTCAGTCAAGAGTCGCCGGAGCCGCCCGTCAGTGAGGAATCGCCGGAGCCGCCCGTCAGTGAAGAGTCGCCAGAGCCACCCACTAGTCAGGAGCTGCCAGAGCCGGCCAGACTGCCCCGAGCTGCCAGAGTGGCCAGACTGCCCCGAGCTGCCAGAGTGGCCAGACTGCCCCGAGCTGCCAGAGTGGCCAGACTGCCCCGAGCTGCCAGAGTGGCCAGACTGCCCCGAGCTGCCAGAGCTGCCAGACTGCCCCGAGCTGCCAGACTGCCCCGAGCTGCCAGACTGCCCCGAGCTGCCAGAGTGGCCCGACTGCCTGGAACGGCCAGAACCGGAGCCACCTCCAGATATAGGTGGGTTGGGGAGGGGGGGGGTGTAGCACAGTGCCGTCGTTGACGGCAGCCACCCTCCCTTCCCTCCCTTTAGTAGGGGGGAATTTTTGTTTTGTTGTTTGGGGTTGTTGTTTTTTTTAAGGTGCTTCCGGGGTTAGCACCTTTGAGGGGGGGTACTGTCACGTCCTGGCCAGTATAAGGGTTAATTGGTATTGTAGTTTGGTCAGGACGGGGCAGAGGGTATTTGTTTTGTGGTTAGGGGTGGTGTTTTTCTAAAAAGGGCATTTTGATTTAAGTATTCCGGGGTTTTTGGGCACTGTTCCTTGTTTACGTATTCCTATGTTGATCTAGTTAGTTGTATGTCTATGTTTGGTTAATTGGGGTGGACTTCCAATTGAAGGCAGCTGTGTGGTGTTGCCTTTGATTGGAAGTCCTATATTAGTTGGGTGTGTTTGTCTGTTTAATTGTGGGAGATTGTTTCTTGTTTTGCCGAGTGAGCCTTTCAAGACTGTTTCGTTGTTCGTTTTGTTGTTTTGGTGTGTTCATTCTGAGTTAATAAATGTCAAGATGAGCGTACACATACCTGCTGCGTTTTGGTCCTCCATTTCCAACGACAACCGTGACATTCAGTCTGCTTTCCAACAGGCCCTGGGAGACAAATTCACCTTTCAGCAGGACAAAAACCTAAAACACATGGCCAAATATATATTGTAGTTGCTAACCAAGATGACATTGAATGTTCCTGAGTGGCTTAGTTACAGTTTTGACTTAAATCGGCTTGAAAATCTATGACAAGACTTTAAAATGGCTGTCTAGCAATGATCAACAACCAACTTGACAGAACCTGAATATTTTCTTTTTATAGTAATGTGCAAATATTGTACAATCCAGGCATGCAAAGCTCTTAGATTGTAATCACTGCCTAAGGTGATTCTAACATATTTTGACACAGGTGTTTGAATATTTATGTAAATGATATCTTTCTGTATTTCATTTTCATACAATTTGCTAACATTTCTAAAAACATGTTTTGACTTTGTCATTATGGGGTATTGTGTTTAGATGGGAAAGAAAAAAATGAATTGAATCCATTTTGAATTCAAGCTGTAACACAACAACATGTGGAATAAGTAAACTGGAATTAATACTTTCTGAAGGGACTGTATCTCACAGATTTATTTTTATACCTTTATTTAACTAGGCAAGTCAGTTAAGAACAAATTGTTATTTACAATGACAGCCTAGGAACAGTGGGTTATCTGCCTTGTTCAGGGGCAGAACGACAGATTTGTACCTTGTCAGCTCGGGGATTCAAACTTGCAACCTTTTGGTTACTAGTCCAACGCTCTAACCACTGGGCTACGCTGCCGCCCCTTTGACAGCAACAGGTGAATAATAACCGCTATTGTGCGTCTCTCAGGTGCAGCACCATCTTGATCCACGGCCAGGAGGTTCCAATGGACGCCAACTGGAACGAAGCTTTCCAGAGTGCCTACATGGAGCTGGGAGGGCTGGGAGAGAGAGTTCTGGGTACGTACACTACAGCACACAGGTTGAGTCCCAAATGGCAATGTGTTTGCTATATCCGGACCACACATGCCACCTGGCTATTATCTGTGCCTTTCCTCTTCACGTCCCATCTCCTGATCTGTTCCTTACATCTGTACCATCATAAACACTCAATAAAATACAAAAGAGCATCAGAACCTTGATCTCCTTCCACCCCAAAATTACAAAAATAAAAGAGTTCCTGTCTGTCTGTTGTGTTTCTCTCTCCATCAGGGTTCTGCCACTTGCCCCTGTCTCCGGCCCAGTTCCCTCGGGGCTTCTCCTTTGACTGTGAGGAAGTCAACTTCCCTATAAAAGGGCTGTGTTTCGTTGGTCTAATGTCCATGATCGACCCTCCTCGCGCCGCCGTCCCCGACGCTGTGGGGAAATGCCGCTCCGCAGGGATTAAGGTGAGTGGCACAATAAACCAACCAACAAACCATTCAACCAACCACCTAATCAATAAACCAACCAACAAATCACCTAACAATCACCTAATCAATAAACAAACCAACAAACCATTCAACCAATCACCTAATCAATAAACCAACCAACAAACCATTCAACCGACCACCTAATCAATAAACCAACCAACAACCAACTAATCAATAAACCAACCAACAAACCATTCAACCAACCAAGCACCTAATAAATAAACCAACCAACAAACCATTCAACCAACCACCTAATCAATAAACCAACCAACAAACCATTCAACCGACCACCTAATCAATAAACCAAGCAACAACCAACTAATCAATAAACAAACCAATAAACCATTCAACCAATCACCTAATCAATAAACCAACCAACAAACCATTCAACCAACCACCTAATAAATAAACCAACCAACAAACCATTCAACCAACCACCTAATCAATAAACCAACCAACAAACCATCCAACCAACCACCTAATCAATAAACCAACCAACAAACCATTCAACCAATCAGCTAATCAATAAACCAACCAACAAACCATTCAACCAATCACCTTATCAATAAACCAACCAACAAACCATTCAACCAACCACCTAATCAATAAACCAACCAACAAACCATTCAACCAATCAGCTAATCAATAAACCAACCAACAAACCATTCAACCAATCACCTTATCAATAAACCAACCAACAAACCATTCAACCAACCACCTAATCAATAAACCAACCAACAACCAACCACCTAATCAATGAATGAATGAATCAATCAACTAACCAACTAATCAATTAATCAACCAACCAACTAATCAATTAATCAACCAACAACAAACTAATTAATCAATTCACCAACCAACCAATCAACCAACCAACCAATAAATAAATCCACCAACTACCTAATCAATTAATTAATCAACCAACCAACTAACTATTCAATTCATCAACCAAACAACCAACCAACCAACCAACTAACTAATCAATGAATCAACCAACCAACCAACTAACTAATCAATGAATCAACCAACCAACCAACTAACTAATCAATGAATCAACCAACCAACCAACTAACTAATCAATTAATCAACCAACCAACCAACTAACTAATCAATAAATAAACCAATCAACACATCAATTAAACAACCAACCAACTAACTATTCAATTAATCAATCAATCAATCAATCAACCAACGAATAAATACATTAATCAACCAACCAACTAACTAACTAATCAATTAATCAACCAACCAACCAACTAACTAATCCATTAATCAACCAACCAACCAATCAATCAATTAACCAATCCAACAATCACAAAAGAATGTACATTTCCCAAATTCCCAGGTTTTCCAGAAATCATGGATGGAAGATTCTTGGAATCAGGAGGTTTGTAATTAGGAAATTCGGGAATCCTCCAACTGGAGTTTCTGGAAAACCTGGGCATTTTGAGAGTTACTAGAGTAAAATGAAAATAGAAATAACATACTACATATATATATATATATATATATATATATATATATATATATATATATATATATATATATATTTATATATATATATCATCTCCTGGAAGTCTATAAATGAGCAAAATAAGGAACAAGCAGAAGTACAGTTCATGTGGTGACAGGTATAGATGACATATGATGTGTTTATAGTTGTGATGATGTTTATGATTCTCTATGCTGTCAGGTCGTCACGGTGACAGGTATAGATGACAGGATGTGTTTATAGTTGTGATGATGTTTATGATTCTCTATGCCGTCAGGTCGTCACGGTGACAGGTATAGATGACATATGATGTGTTTATAGTTGTGATGATGTTTATGATTCTCTATGCCGTCAGGTCGTCACGGTGACAGGTATAGATGACAGGATGTGTTTATAGTTGTGATGATGTTTATGATTCTCTATGCCGTCAGGTCGTCACGGTGACAGGTATAGATGACATATGATGTGTTTATAGTTGTGATGATGTTTATGATTCTCTATGCCGTCAGGTCATCATGGTGACTGGTGACCATCCCATCACTGCCAAAGCCATCGCTAAAGGCGTGGGTATCATCTCCGAGGGCAACGAGACTGTGGAGGACATCGCTGAAAGACTGAATATTCCCCTGAGTCAAGTCAACCCCAGGTGTTTGTGCATGCGTGCGTGTGTGTGCGCGCTGTGTATGACATTCCACGTCTGCGCGTGTGTGTTGTTCTCATTGTCATTACATTTTTGCTTCTGTTTTTTTACCGTGCCACAAATGCCAAACTTTACAAATGCGACCATGAAAGAAGACCACAACGGAAATAAGCTGTTTACTTTTCTGTGTTTATCCTAGATTATTCTTAATCACGTGCATAATGTTATATGTGTACCTTGTTTTTCATTTTTAAATAAACTAAACAAAAAAAACACTGTTGGCTTGTATCTGTGTCTCTCTCCCAGAGAGTGTGTGTGTGCCTGTGTGTTTGTTTGTGCGTGCGTCCGTGCATATGTGAGAGCTTGTGTGTGTGACTGTTCGATCCCGTGTGTGTGTGTGTATCTGTGTATTTGTGTGGTTTTTCACTGGGGCCTGGTGTCTGTGTGTCTCTTCCAGGGATGCCAAGGCCTGTGTGGTGCATGGAGGGGACCTGAAGGACATGAGCGCAGAGTACCTGGATGACCTACTCAGGAACCACACTGAGATAGTGTTCGCCCGCACATCACCTCAGCAGAAACTCATAATCGTAGAGGGCTGCCAGAGAACGGTGAAAGGATGCTTGTGTGTGTGTGTGCGCTTGTGTGTGTGTGTGTGTGTGTGCGTGCGTGCGTGCGTGTGTGTGTGTGTGTGCGGGTCTGTGTGTTTGAGTCTCTATAATTAAAGCATGAGTCAGGGATTCTCAATCTATTCTCCTGTTCAGAGTTAGATACTGGGAAGCTATTATCCCTATAGAAAAATATTTGATGGGAAAATCGGCCCAAAATTGACATACCATAAAACTTACACTACCGTTCAAAAGTTTAGGGTCACTTAGAAATGTCTTTGTTTTTGAAAGAAAAGCACATTTTTTGTCCATTAAAATAACATCAAATTGATCAGAAATACAGTGTAGACATTGTTAATGTTGTAAATTACTATTGTAGCTGGAAACGGCAGATTTTTTATGGAATATCTACATAGGCGTACAGAGGCCCATTATCAGCAACCATCACTTCTGTGTTCCAATGGCACTTTGTGTTAGCTAATCCAAGTTTATCATTTTAAAAGGCTAATTGATCATTAGAAAACCCTTTAGCAATTATGTTAGCACAGCTGATAACTGTTGTCCTGAATAAAGAAGCAATAAAACTGGCCTTCTAGTTGAGTATCTGGAGCATCAGCATTTGTGGGTTCGATTACAAGCTCAAAATGTCCAGAAACAAAGAACTTTCTTTTGAAACTTGTCAGTCTATTCTTGTTCTGAGAAATGAAGGCTATTCCATGCGAGAAATTGCCAAGAAACTGAAGATCTTGTACAACGCTGTGTACTACTCCCTTCACAGAACAGCGCAAGCTGTCTCTAACCAGAATAGAAAGAGGAGTGGGAGGCCCCGGTGCACAACTGAGCAAGAGGACAAGTACATTAGAGTGTCTAGTTTGAGAAACAGACGCCTCACAAGTCCTCAACTGGCAGCTTAATTAAATAGTACCCGCAAAATACCATTCTCAACATCAACAGTGAAGAGGCGACTCCGGGATGCTGGCCTTTTAGGCAGAGTTCCTCTGTCTTTTTTCCTTTTGCCCATCTTAATCTTTTATTTTTATTGGCCAGTCTGAGCTATGGCTTTTTCTTTGCAACTCTGCCTAGAAGGCCAGCACCCCGGAGTCACCACTTCACTGTTGACGTTGAGACTGGTGTCTGGTCTTATTTACTGACTCTGAATTCTCTTGTTCTAGGGGGCAATCGTGGCGGTTACTGGGGACGGAGTGAACGACTCGCCTGCCCTGAAGAAGGCTGACATTGGGGTTGCTATGGGGATTGCTGGGTCTGACGTCTCCAAGCAGGCTGCAGACATGATCCTCCTGGATGACAATTTCGCCTCTATTGTCACAGGAGTGGAGGAAGGTAAGAAAGGAAGGAAGGAAGGAAGGAAGGAAGGAAGGAAGGAAGGAAGGAAAGAAAGAAAAAAAGAAAGAAAGAAGGAAAGTGAAAAAATGTAATCTATATGTTCTTCTTCAATCCCAAACAGGTCGTCTGATCTTTGATAACTTGAAGAAGTCTATCGCCTACACACTGACAAGTAACATTCCAGAGATCAGCCCCTTCCTCCTCTTCATCATTGCCAGCATTCCCCTGCCCCTGGGCACCGTCACCATCCTCTGTATCGACTTGGGCACAGACATGGTGAGGACCCGCCATACTGACTGGAAAAGGAATACCTGCACACTGAAATAGTCTTTGGGGCGGTTTCACGGACACAGATTAAGCATTAGTCCTGGATTTAAAAGCAAGCTCAATGGAGGATCACCATTGAAAGTACTTTTTAGTCCAGGACTACTTAATCGGTCCCTTTAAGTTGTAATGTTCTTTAGCAGTCCATTTGTTTGAACTTTTCTTCTGCTGCTAAAGAACATTACATCTTAAAGACTATTTCAGTGAGTGCAGGTTTCCCTTTTCCACTTTATATGCACAGGTCATATTTCTACTCCTCGACACTCAGTCACAAGCAGACATTCTCTCAGCTTGATCGTACATTACCTTTCAATCTATAACTCACCACTACCCTGCCCTGGGTCAGGGTGAGAGCTACTAAATCTTGTAAAGTAAACTGGATTTGTATCCACTGCTGTGAGGACTCTAGTCTCACACAGGGTTATGTCCATTTTCCACTTCAACTCACACATTGCCCTGTTGTTGCCTCACTGGTGATACCTTCAACCAACAGTCAAGGCTTTTTATTATTACGGAACCTATAACTTTGTCACATTGTTCAGTCTGTCACACATTGTCTCAAAATTCCCTCTCGCTCTCTCTCCATCTCTCTCCCTCTCTCTCCCTCTCTCTCCCTCTCTCTCTCTCTCTCTTCCTCTCTCTCCCTCTCTCTCCATCTCTATTCTTTAACTCCCTCTCCTCTCACCCCTATCTCTGGTTACAGGTTCCTGCTATCTCATTGGCCTATGAGACGGCTGAGAGTGACATTATGAAGCGTCAGCCCAGGTGCCCAAAGACAGACAAGCTGGTGAACGACAGACTGATCAGCATGGCCTACGGACAGATAGGTCAGAATACCTGACAGGCTCATCCATGTTTCTGTGTCCTAAAATGGAACCCTACTATGGGCCCTGGTCAAAAGTAATGCAATATATAGGGAATAGGGCTCCATTTGGGATGCTAGCCCTGTGTCTGTCCACCACAGAACTAAAGCACACATCGATGGTTCTACATAAGTACTATGATGTACTGGGACAAATTATTTTCAGTACGTCCCAAATGGTACACTATTCCCTATATAGTGCACTACTTTTGACCAGGACCCATAGGGGTAGTGGTCAGAAGTATTGCACCAAATAGAGAATAGGTTGCCACAAGGGATGCACTTTTATCTTTTTACACTTTGTCTTTTTGCCCTCTGTGGTTCATGCCAGTTATTGATACAGGTATTATATTGTGCCGATGGACTTGTCTCTCTCTCTCTTCAGGTATGATTCAGGCTCTGGCTGGTTTCTTCACCTACTTTGTGATCCTGGCTGAGAATGGCTTCTGGCCAGAGACCCTGCTGGGCATCCGTCTGAACTGGGACGACCGTGCTAACAACGAGGTGGAGGACAGCTATGGACAGCAATGGGTGAGACTGAGAGGGTTTAACATATCCATATAGTCAGTAGCTATATTTATCAGATCCACAGCGATGTTTTTTAGAAAGTAAACTCGCACACCTTGACATACTACTGTCATCAATAAAAATACAAAATACAAAAGTATAGTGAATAAAAAAATCTAAACTGTTGGAAGCATCAAGAGTACACATATTGGTCCTAGCACTGTTGCTTCTGTCTGTAAAAGTTTATTATTCTACGCTGTCACAACGTTAGTATGTGTTTGTTTTCATTCACAACTACAACAGGTTTTCAATTGTAAGTACACTAGGACGTGTTTTCCTTTCACAGACCTACGAGCAACGGAAGATCATTGAGTTCACGTGTCACACCTCGTTCTTTGTGAGCATCGTGGTGGTGCAGTGGGCGGATGTGATCATCTGCAAGACCAGGAGGAACTCTGTCTTTCAGCAGGGCATGAAGTGGGTGGAAAAGTCTCAAATGGCACACTAGTGCACTGCCCATTGGACTCTGGTCAAAAGTAGTGTACCGTTGTATATAGGGAATAGGATTTTTTTACTTTGTATAAGTATGTACTGTATTTGTCCAGGCTGTATCACATCCGGCCGTGATTGGGAGTCCCACAGGGCGGCGCACAATTGGCCCAGCGTCGTCCGGGTTTGGCCGGTGTAGGCCGTCATTGTGAATAAGAATTTGTTCTTAACTGACTTGCCTAGTTAAATAAAGGTTAAATTAAAAAAATATATATATATTTTAATTTGTTAAAAATCTAAATGTGTCTTGGCCAACTCTCCCATCTCCATTTCCTCAACAGGAATCGTATCCTGATCTTCGGCCTGTTTGCTGAGACTGCTTTGGCTGCATTTTTATCCTACTGCCCAGGAATGGACATCGCCCTCCGCATGTATCCCCTGAAGTCAGTACCACACACCACCATAAGCACAAGGATATCCCATCCCCAATACCCCTTGTCTTTAATTCTACCCCCAAGTCCCTCGCACGCTTTTCTCATATCACACCCTCAACTCCGTGGATATTATAATGAACTGTATCCTCTGAAGTCAATACGACACACGTCTCCACTCTGCAATACCCCAAACACTCCTGAAACAAGTCCCTCACGCACCTTGCTCAGATCACAGTGCCCTCATATCATCTCAAGGATTCAGCATGTACCTGAATAGATTTTACAATGAACTCCATCAAACACCCCTCCCTTATTTATCCCTCTCCCTCTCTGTCTCTCTGTCTCTCTCCCTCTCTGTCTCTCTCTCTGTCTCTCTGTCTCTCTCTCCCTCTCTGTCTCTCCCTCTCTGTCTCTCTCTCTCTGTCTCTCTGTCTCTCTCTCTCTCCCTCTCTGTCTCTCTCTCTCTCTCTCTCTGTGTCTCTCTCCCTCTCTCTCTCCCTCTCTGTCTCTCTCTCCCTCTCTGTCTCTCTCTGTCTCTCTGTGTCTCTCTTCGTCTCTGTCTCCCTCTCTGTCTCTCTCTCCCTCGTTGTCTCTCTCCCCCTCTCTGTCTCCCTCTCTGTCTCCCTCTCTGTCTCCCTCTCTGTCTCCCTCTCTGTCTCCCTCTTTGTCTCCCTCTCTGTCTCCCTCTCTGTCTCCCTCTCTCTCCTTCAGGGTCTCCTGGTGGTTCTGTGCCCTCCCCTACAGTCTCCTCATCTTCATCTATGATGAGGTCCGCAAGCTCATCATCAGGAGGTATCCTGGAGGTGGGTGACATAGTGACATAGAATGACATAGAGAGAGGAACACAGAGAGTCACAGAAGATGCCAGTTGTCTGTCACTGAGTGTCTGTTCTGTAAGGAAGAGACTAATAGAGAGATTCACAAAAGATCATTCATCATGACAGTTATTTGCTCATGTTAATCAGTCATGTTAATAATCATATTAATGTGCTGGGGATCAGAGAGTCACTGAGTTAAAAGGGTTTTGTCATGTTAAAGCACTAAGAGGAAGAGATAATGAATGGTATGTAATGATGACTAATCCAATCATTCTTGTCTGACTCAATTTTAATCTTTCTCTGTTATAGGTTGGGTGGAACTGGAGACATATTACTAACGTTCAGAAAATTATTATTGTGAGTTTGAATTTCTGTGAGTCTGTGTGTATGTGAATGAGTGAGTACGTGTGTATGCAAGGTCTAGCTAAGCAAAGAACAGCAAAACTACCTTACAATTTGCATTTTGTCTTTGAAAATAACAAACAAGCCTACATAATCAGTCTACATTACCACTGATAATCAGCCTACATTACCACTGAAAATCAGCCTACATTACCACTGTAAATGCTGCTAGTGTGTGTGTGTGTGTGTGTGTGTGTGTGTGTGTGTGTGTGTGTGTGTACACTAAGTGTACAAAACATTAGGAACACCTTCCTAATATTGAGTTGCACCCCCTTTTGCCCTCAGAACAGCCTCAATTTGTCAGGGTATGGACTCTACAAGGTGTTGAAAGCGTTCCATAGGGATGCTGGCCCATGTTGACTCCAATGCTTCCCACAGTTGTGTCAAGTTGGCTGGATGTCCTTTGGGTGGTGGAACATTCTTGATGCACGCGGGAAACTGTTGAGCGTGAAAAACCCAGCAGCGTTGCAGTTCTTGACACAAACCGGTGTGCCTGGCACAGACTACCATACTCTGTTTAAAAGCACTTAGATCTTTTGTCTTGCCCATTCACCCTCTGAATGGCATACATGTTTATAATGTTTTGTATGCTCAGAGTACGTGTGTTTTTACAGTATGTGTGTGTGCTTTGTGTTTGTCTGTCAGACAATTGGTCTGTTATTGCACAGATCAGTACACCATTCTGGTTATCATAGAGAATACTGCTGCAAAGAAAGCCTGTAATTGTGATTGATATTACTGAGTTTTGACAATAACTACACTGGAAGGACTTTCCAAAACCCAAATGTCAAACAAACAAGATGTTGCAAAACGGGTGTAGCATAAAAATGCACCCTAAATTGTTTTTTGCTTCACCAAATAAAACGTACTTCAAAAGCAAAACGTTAATTGCATCAATCATCAGTCCTGAAGGCTAGGATACCGTTCCAAATGGCACCCTATCTCATACACAGTGCACTACTTTTGACCAGAGCCATATGGGCACTGGTCAAAAGTAGTGCCCTATAAAGGGAATATAGGGTGCCATTGGGACACACAAAATGACAGATGGGGTGTTGTGTGAAAATAAATTGCTCTGAAATGTGTCTTGATATGAAATAAAGTTAATCTGAACAAAGCGGTTGATGATGTTTGTTCTTTTTTGTAACCTATTACCAAATATATTATTACAACATTAGTACTATTAGGTCATGAATGATAAGCACATCCACTACCTAGGTCAATATACAGCCTGTATGACCTTAGCCCTTGATCATGACTCTCAGTTCCATTACATCACACATAAGAGTCTTTGGACGAAGGCGTCTTTTGTTGAGCAGCGACGCTCTGTCTGAACATTAACACACATCATTTGATGTACGGTTTTGGAAGCATAAGGACCTTATCTTTCATATCAGGGAGAAAAAATATATATAATCTCAAGGTTAAATTGATACATACCTTCATGGGGTTAGTGTTCCCATACGGCCATATCTCCATGTTAAAGCGCTTGTTTATGGAAGACAGAGTGGACTACACTGCATCCGGATGTTACAGCGCTTGTTTATGGAAGACAGAGTGGACTACACTGCATCCGGATGTTACAGCGCTTGTTTATGGAAGACAGAGTGGACTACACTGCATCCGGATGTTACAGCGCTTGTTTATGGAAGACAGAGTGGGCTACACTGCATCCGGATGTTACAGCGCTTGTTTATGGAAGACAGAGTGGACTACACTGCATCCGGATGTTACAGCGCTTGTTTATGGAAGACAGAGTGGACTACACTGCATCCGGATGTTACAGCGCTTGTTTATGGAAGACAGAGTGGACTACACTGCATCCGGATGTTACAGCGCTTGTTTATGGAAGACAGAGTGGACTACACTGCATCCGGATGTTACAGCGCTTGTTTATGGAAGACAGAGTGGACTACACTGCATCCGGATGTTACAGCGCTTGTTTATGGAAGACAGAGTGGACTACACTGCATTCGGAAAGTATTCAGATCCCTTAAATTTTTCCACATTTTGTTATGTTACTGCCTTTTTTACAATTGATTAAATTATTGTTGTTTTTTGTTCCTCCGTCAATCTACACACAATACCTCAATTACAAAGAAAAAAATGGTTTTATACATTTTTGCAAATGTATAAAAAATAAAAAAATGGAAATATCATATTTACATAAGTATTCAGACCCTTTACTCAGTACTCTGTTGAATCAGCTTTGGCAACGATTACAGCCTTGTGTCTTCTTGGGTATGACATTACATACTGGGCACACCTGTATTTGGGGAGTTTCTCCCATTCTTCTCTGCAGATCCTCTCAAGCTCTGTCAGGTTGGATGGGGAGCGTCAATGCACAGCTATTTTCAGGTCTCTCCAGAGATCTTCGATCTGGTTCAAGTCCGGGCTCTGGCTGGGCCACTCAAGTACATTCAGAGACTTGTCCCGAAGCCACTCCTGCGTTGTCTTGGCCGTGTGCTTAGGGTTGTTGTCCTGTTGGAAGGTGAACCTTCACCCCAGTCTGAGGTCCTGAGCACTCTGGAGCAAGTTTTCATCATGGATCTCTCTATACTTTGCTCCTGTCATCTTTCCCTCTATGCTGACTGGTCTCCCAGTCTCTGCCCCTGAAAAACACCCCTACAGCATGATGCTGCCACCACCATGCTTCACCGTAGGGATGGTGCCAGGTTTCCTCCAGATGTGATGCTTGGCATTCAGGCCAAAGAGTTTAATCTTGGTTTCATCAGACCAGAGAATCTTGTTTCGCATAGTCAGAGTCCTTTAGGTGTCTTTTTGGCAAACTCCAAGCGGGCTTTCATGTGCCTTTTACTGAGGAGTTGCTTCCATCTGGCAGCTCTATCATAAACGCCTGATTGGTGGAGTGCTGCAGAGATGGTTGTCCTTCTGGAAGGTTCTTTCATCTCCACAGAGGAACTCTGGAGCTCTGTCAGAGTGACAATCGGGTTCTTGCTCACCTCCCTGACCAAGGCCCTTCTCCCCTGATTGCTCAGTTTGGCCGGGCTGCCAGCTCTAGGAAGTGTCTTGGTGGTTCCAAACTTCTTCCATTTAAGAATTATGGAGGCCACTGTGTTCTTGGGGACCTTCAATGCTGCAGAAATGTTTTGTTACCCTTTCTCAGATCTGTGCCTCGACACAATCCTGTCTCGGAGCTCTACAGACAATTCCTTCAATCTCATGGCTTGGTTTTTGCTCTGACATACACTGTCAATTGTTGGACCTTATATACACTGTAGACAGGTGTGTGCCTTTCCAAATCATGTCCAATCAATTTAATTTACCACAGGTGGACTTCAATCAAGTTGTATTAACATCTCAAGGATGTTAGCACTGCCAGGCAGTGGCTGTGCTGGCAACACTAGCTGCAGTAACCCATGGGGAGGGGTCACACTCAGACATTCAGAGAGGGGGTATGTTATTGTGACCCTGGTGGCACAAAATCAAAAGTCCGACTGCATGGAGATGCTTGGGAATATGGTCAATACGGGTTTCTGTATTGTGGGTGTTTCAGGGAAGAGGTGTACATTTGACCTCCATCATCTAGGATGTGACAATGGTTAATAAAATCTCTCAATTTCTGCCCATTTTTTTGCACGGCCTTCTTGCAGGCCTTCTAATGCAGCTGCAACTGTAAATGCATTTGTAAATCAACACCTTTCTTGAGTTGGGCTCTGGGATGGTGCAACTGTTGAGAATGTGAGCTTATGGTTGTGTGGGGGGAAAGGGTTGAGTGTGTGGGTGTATGTGTGTATCCCACAACTGTTGTGAAGGAGTAAAATATGTTAGGTACAATAGAGGATGATCCACAGCTATATATAATACCAATCGAGGTGAGGGCGATGGAAATGCATTTGGCAACTGATTTACTTCAATTCGGTAAATGTCACTGTGTGCTCTTTTTGAAGGATGGATCCCAGTCTGTTCAGGGCTATGGGATACGGGGGATCGGGGCTGGTCTGCCGGGCATTGGGATGACAACCCAACTAGGGATGAGGAAGGCTTTTAGCGGGTGAAATAGTAGGGACCAATTGGAGGTTTACTTAGTACCAATGCAAATATCATGGAACAGCTATATAGACACTCAATCATCATGTTACTTTTTAATGGTACGTTTACAAACATATATTTTCATAAATAGAATTTAAAGTCGTGTCTCATTATAGTAAGTGGAGAAATAAGTATAGCCAGTTACAATTGTAATGGCCTAGCAGATAATAAGAAAAGACGATCAGTATTTACCTGGTTAAAAGAGAAGGAATATAATATCTATTTTTTACAGGAAACCCATTCAACAATTTTAGATGAAGCTTTGTGGAAAAAGGACTGGGGGTGTGAAATATATTTCTCCCATGGGCAAAGAAATTCAGAAGGGGTGATGGTTTTAATTAACAGTAATTTTGATCCAAATGTGCAAATTGTCCAAACAGATTATCAAGGTAGATGGATTATTTTAAATATGTTATTGGACAATAAACAGCTATGGCTTATTAACCTATACAGTCCGAATAATGAGATATACATGGCGGAGGCTTAATCAAGCTAGTCGTCTTGACTACTTTCTTATGCCATTCTCTCTGGCACCAAAAGTTTAAAAAGTGTTGATAGGGGACAGAATGCGGTCGGATCATCACATAATTGGCATATATATTACTCTTACAGAATTTCCACGTGGGCGAGGATATTGGAAATTTAATCAAAGCCTACTAGATGATAAATTGTTTAGAACTAGGACAGAATAATTTATAACTGACTTTTTCAGACATAACATAGGTACAGCAGATCCCCTTATTGTATGGGACACTTTTAAGTGTGCCTTTAGAGAACATGCAATTCAGTCCTCATCTATAAAACAAAAGCAATTTACATCAAAAGAGTCCATATTAACAAAGGAAATTGAAGGACTAACAATACAGTTAGATAGCAATAAAAACTGTACCATAGAGACACAGAATAAGTTAGAGGAAAAACAAAAAGAAATGGAGGAACTTATTCAAGAAAGATCCAGTGTAATATATTATAAAAATAAAGCGAACTGGATGGAATATGGGGAAAAATGCACCAAATTCTTTTTCAATCTTCAATATAGAAATGCTACCAAAAAAATGTATTAAAACTTGTTACAAATGATGGAGTCACGCATGATTCACCAAATGATATTTTGATAGAGGAAGTAAAGTACTTTAAGAATATGTTTTCGTTTCAGGTTCCTCCATCTCCACTAACTGAAACTAAATGTATGGATTTTTTTCCTAATAATAATGTAAAATTAACATCTGTACAGAAAGACTCATGTGAAGGCCAAATTACAGAGGAGGAATTGCTTGACGCAATTGGGGCCTTTAAGGATGGGAAAACTCCAGGGCTGGATGGCATACCAGTGGAAGTATACAAAACTTTTTTTGATATACTCAAAGGACCATTATTAGCATGTTTTAACCACTCCTATATAAATGGTAGATTATCAGACACTCAACAAGAAGGTCTGATATCATTATAACTGAAAAAAGACCCAAATGGTATATATAAAGATCCAGTCCATTTAAAAAATTGCAGACCTCTTACACTTCAGTGTTGTGATGCAAAAATCCTAGCAAAATGCTTGGCGCATAGAATTAAAAAAGTATTGTCAGATATTATTCATCCTAATCAGACAGGTTTTTTACATGGACGATACATTGGAGATAATATAAGACAAGTACTGGAAACAATAGAATACTATGAAATATCGAGGACACCAGGTCTGGTTTTCATAGCTGATTTTGAAAAGGCTTTTGATAAAGTACGACTGGAGTTTATATATAAATGCCTAGAATATTTCAATTTTGGGGAATCTTTTATAAAATGGGTTAAAGTTATGTATAGTAACCCTAGGTGTAAAATAGTAAATAATGGCTACATCTCAGAAAGTTTTAAACTATCTAGAGGAGTAAAACAAGGTTGTCCACTATCGGCATATTTATTTATTATTGCCATTGAAATGTTAGCTGTTAAGATTAGATCAAACAATAATATTAAGGGATTAGAAATCCGTGGCTTAAAAACCAATGTGTCATTGTACGCCGATGATTCATGTTTTCTTTTAAAACCACAATTAGAGTCTCTCCACGGCCTCATAGAGGATCTAGATACTTTTGCTATCCTCTCTGGATTAAAACCAAATTATGATAAATTATGATTATGATTACGTATTGGATCACTAAAAAATGCAAATTTTACATTACCATGTAGTTTACCAATTAAATGGTCTGACGGAGATGCGGACATACTCGGTATACAAATCCCAAAAGAAAGAAATGATCTCATCCCCCCAAAAATGTATAGAAAGTTAGCAAAAATAGATAAGATCTTGCTACCATGGAAAGGAAAATACCTGTCTATTTGTGGAAAAATCACCCTGATTAACTCTTTAATCATATCACAGTTGACCTATTAGCTTATGGTTTAGCCTACACCTACACCTGCTTTTTAAATTATATGAACAAAAAATATTCAATTTTATTTGGAACGGCAAGCCAGATAAAATTAAAAGGGCCTATTTATATAACGAATATGAATTCGTAGGGCAGAAATTATTAAATATTAAAGCATTAGGCCTCTCACTAAAGGCATCAGTCATACCAAAGTTATATTTAAATCAAAACTGGTTTTCTAGTAAATTGGTACAAATGTCTCATCCTATGTTCAAGAAGGGCCTTTTTCCCTTTATTCAGATTACACCTGCCCACTTTCGGTTGTTTGAAAAGGAAATAATCTCCAAAATATCTTTATTTTTTAAACAAGCCTTAGAAAGTTGATTGCAATTTCAGTTTAATCCACCTGAAAAGACAGAACAAATAATACAACAAATAGTGGTTAAATTCAAATATAGTAATTGATTAAAAAAACTGTATTTTTCAAAGAAATTTTAAAAAAGGTATAATTTTAGTGAATGATATTATAAATAGGACTGGTGGAGTGATGTCACACATAGCAGCTAACACAGACATATGGAAATGTCTGCTCTACCCGAAATTACAACCAACTAATTGCAGCATTACCACAAAAATGGAAGAGGCAAGTAGAAGGGGAAAAAAGTAAGGAACTTGAATGTCGGACCTGTATTAAAGAACATAAATGGTTAAAGAAAAGTGTGAAAAATAAAAACATATACCAATTTCATTTAAAGACCAAAAAACTGATAGATGTGCCATATAAATTGCAAAATAGTTGGGAAGAGATTTGCGATGTGCCCATTCCATGGCACATGGTTTATGAATTGATACGCAAAACAACGCCGGATTCAAAACTTAGAATTTTTCAATTTAAATTACTATACAAAATTCTTGCAACTAATAGAATGTTATATATATGGGGGATACAATCTTCCCAGCTCTGCAGATTCTGCTGTGAGGAGGCAGAGCCATTAGATCATTTATTTTGGTACTGTACATATATAGCTTGTTTTTGGTCACAGGTCCAGGAATGGCTGAAGAATTGCAACATTTGCCTAGAACTAACGCTGCAGATAGCAATACTGGGTGATTTGAAAAGCTGTCATGGGTGTCATAGGGTTAAGACCAAGACGCAGCGGGTAAATGTATACTCTTCTTCTTTTATTTAAGGACAAAGAAGGAAAACCAAAACACGTATATACATATTTTTTATTTATTTAATTTTTTTAAATAAACAAAAATTATAAAAAATAAAAACACGACGACAAATAACATGCCGGTAAGGCAGAAAGCTATACACAGCAACAATGTCCCACAAAATCCAATGACAAACAAACTCCTAATTATAGGACCCTCAATCAGAGGCAACGATAACCAGCTGCCTCCAATTGAAGGTCCAACCCCAATTAACTAAACATAGAACTACAATAGACTAGACAGAACATAGAAATACACTAACATAGAACATAGACTAACAAACCCCGGACCACATAAACCAAACACCCCTCTACCTAAATACATAGCCCGAACCACATAAAACAAACACCCCCTGCCACGTCCTGATCAAACTACAATAACAAATAACCCCAATTACTGGTAAGGACATGACAAAAGCCATAGTCAATCAATCAATAATATAATTATTATTTTAGCGATAATGTTTATTTTTAATTTACAATCTGTAGAAGCTATGAGAATAGAAAGTTTCAATTGTTTTGTGAAGCATCACAGCACAGTTGAAAGATTTATGGCAAATAGAAATCCGAAATGAATGATGTTGAGTGATAGATGGCAGGGGTTGAATGGAGCTGAAGGGTGGGACTAATAACAAGATAAACAATGTAAAACATACGGGGTCTGTAAAATGTATATAGGTTCAGAACTTTTGTGAAATAGCACAGTTACAAATATAAATCAAACTGGATAGACATCAGAAATAGAGGAAGGACTAAAAACAAACAAAATATAACTATTGTAAAATAGACTGTGTCTGTAAAATGTGTATAAGATGAATAAATTGAAGGTAAAAGCCGAAGTGTTTATTAGTTTACTCCAATTGGGCGATCGGTGGTAGGGTTTGCGGGGAATAATAATAAAGGTATATTCTTTAAAAAAGTATGTATTTCTATATAGGTATGTGTATGTATGTATGTGCATATGTATGCATGCATTGGAAATGATGCAGACAATTACATTGATGGAAGCAATATTCTTTCCGCAATATTAAGTTGATCCACCCCTACATTTTTATTTTTTTTTAAATCTCAAGGATGATCAATGGGCTCAATTTAGAGTCTCATAGCAAAGGGCCTGAATACTTATGTAAATAAGGTATTTCTGTTTTTAATGTCTAATACCATAAGGTGAATGCACCAATTTGTAAGTCGCTCTGGATAAGAGCATCTGCTAAATGACGTAAATGTAAATGTAATACATTTTCAAAAATGTCGAAAAAACTTTTTTGCTTTGTAATTATGGGGTATTGTGTGTATATTGATGAGGACATTTTTTTAAATTTAATCCGTTTTAGGCTGTAACGTAACAAAATGAGGAAAAAGTCAAGGGGTCTGAATACTTTCCGAATGCAATGTACCTGTGCTAATTAGCAATCTGCGTCTCCGAACACCTGTGTTGTCACTGAAAAATACTGTTGCTTGCAACTGTGATAAATACCACTATAAACATTGTATGCAGTGTATTTAGCATTTGTGAAATTATTTTGATGTGATATGAAAGTAGAGGGATTTATGTTGCTAGAACTGTACCACAATTGGGGAGGCAGGTAGCCTAGTGGTTAATGTGTAGGGGAGGCAGGTAGCCTAGTGGTTAATGTGTAGGGGAGGCAGGTAGCCTAGTGGTTAATGTGTAGGGGAGGCAGGTAGCCTAGTGGTTAATGTGTAGGGGAGGCAGGTAGCCTAGTGGTTAATGCGTTGGACTAGTAACCGAAAGTTTGCAAGATGGAATCCCCAAGCTGACAAGGTCAAATCTGCCGGTCTGCCCCTGAACAAAGCAGTTAACTCTGTTCCTAGGCTGTCATTGAAGATAATAATTTGTTCTTTTAACTGACTTGCCTAGTTAAATAAAGGTTAAATAAAAAAAATCTAAAAATTGAGAATCAATTCACATTTAGATGTAGCATTTGGCTGTTTTGACCTCTAAACAGAACAGGTAAGGACAATAAGGAGTAAAGTCAGTCTCCTTTAGTTCATTATTGGGATAATTTAACCTATAATTATCTACCATGGGTGGGGTGTATAAACCTAAAATGGTTGCAATCTGTCAACAACAAAAAATACATCTAACAGCTGCAGGGTTCAGGGAAATCTCAACAAGTTTTGACAAAAGCATTTCAAATAGCCTAAAATCTGTTTTAGTATAGACAGAGAGGAAAAGGAGAAGAGAGAGGATTTACTCATCCCAACATTTGTTCCCATGAGATAAACCCTTTTTTTGTATGGAGGTCTATGAGAGTGTCGAATTACCCGAAGCTTATTTGATTTAATAGAAGTTTTGTAATGTTTAGGCTGTTACAAATGTACTGATATAAGTGGATGCACTTGGCATTCCAGAACTTTGAGAAAAACTATGTATGTCTGTTGTTCACATGCATATCTGCCCTCTGCTTGGCTAGAATGGTCCCACCTGATCTCGCTTGCCCGCAATAATTGAGGACATGTATTTACATTTTTTCAATGTAATAGATCATCTTTGGTGTAGATATTTTTTTCCTTAGGCCTTTTGACCTTCCATTCTGACCGTCTTACGGGGACTGTCAGGGTATTTGATATCGAGAATCCTTGGGAAGTACATACCCCCGATTGAAATGTACATTTTAAATGGGTAAGGGTCATGGTTAATGTTAGGGGTAAGGGTCAAGGTCATGGTTAAGTCGTTAGGCTAGGGTATGGCTGTCCCAAGCATCCCGTCTAGCACTAATCAGACCGTCAGGAAAAATATAATAATATCCGTTTACGCCATATCCTGTTTCAGCTGTTAAAGAAACAATGGCGTTGCTTCTAAGGTCAGTAGTTACCTGTGCTTTATCTAACTTTGAGACAGTTTATTTATGTTTACATTTCGTTTGTTTGTTAGACATATGTGTAATACTTATTAATTTGTCTTAGAGTGGTGTTCAAATAGATTTATTTAGCCAGAGAGCTTGCTTCACCCTACTATCGTCGTAACATTGTTGCTTGCTACACATACTAACGTTAGCATGTTTAGTTAGCTAGCTAGCTCCTCCGACAAGACTTTAGATTTACACCAAGTTATTTTGATAGCTATGAACGCTACAATGAGCTTAACATTCCTATGGAAGCAATGCTTCTAAGTTTCATGTATATAACTAGTTAACTAGATTACTTGTGTAGTATCCTAGCTAGCTAACACAATATGTACTCTTAAGGAGCCTACCTTTTAGTCCTAACGGTCCAAGGACATTGTATGTTATTTTTAAAGGTAACGTTAGACACTCCGGCTGCCAAATACCCTATCTAAACGTCAATTAATTCACAATTGTGATACGGTTCTTGAACAAAGCCCCTTACTTCTATATCACGTTCTAAAGTTACACAAGGTGTTCGGAGCTCGCCTCAGTTCCATTACATCACACGTACAGTACCAGTCAAAAGTTTGGACACGCCTACTCATTCAAGGTTTTTTTTTTTTTTTACTATTTTCTACATTGTTGAATAATAGTGAAGACATCAAAACTATGAAATAACACATATGGAATCATGTAGTAAAGTGTTGAACAAATCAAAATATATTTTATATTTGAGATTCTTCAAAGTAGCCACCCTTTGCCTTGATGACAGCTTTGCACACTCTTTGGCATTCTCTCAACCAGCTTCATGAGATAGTCACCTGGAATGCATTTCAATTAACAGGTGTGCCTTGTTAAAAGTTAATTTGTGGATTTTCTTTGCTTCTTCATGCGTTTGAGCCAATCAGTTGTGTTGTGGCAAGGTAGGGGTAGTATACAGAAGTATACAGAAGATGGCACACTGTCCTGTGTGGCTCAGTTGGTAGAGCATGGTGTTTGTAACGCCAGGGTTGTGGGTTCGATTCCCACGGGGGGCCCAGTACGGAGAAAATAAATGTATGAAATGTATGCATTCACTACTGTAAGTCGCTCTGGATAAGAACGTCTGCTAAATGACTAAAATGTAAATGTAATGGCCCTATTTGGTAAAAGACCAAGTCCATATTATGGCAAGAACAGCTCAAATAAGCAAAGAGAAACAACAGTCCATAATTACTTTAAAACATGAAGGTCAGTCAATCTGGAAAATTTCAAGAACTTTAAGTTTCTTCAAGTGCAGTCGCAAAAACCATCAAGCGTTATGATGAAACTGGCTCTCACGAGGACCGCCACAGGAAAGGAAGACAGAGTTACCTCTGCTGCTGAGGATAAATTCATTTGAGTTACGAGCCTCAGAAATTGCAGCCCAAATGAATGCTTCAGAGTTCAGTTAACAGACGCATCTCAACATCAACTGTTCAGAGGAGACTGAGTGAATCAGGCCTTCGTGGTGGAATTGCTGCAAAGACACCAATAAGAAGAGACCTGCTTGGGCGAAGAAACACGAGCAATGGACATTAGACCGGTGGAAATGTGTCCTTTGGCCTGGAGTCCAAATTTGAGAATATTGGTTCTTTGTCTTTGTGGGATGCAGAGTAAGGGGACGGATGATCTCTGCATGTGTGGTTCCCACAGTGAAGCATGGAGGAGGAGGTGTGATGGTTTGCTCGTAGTGGGCCTATTATTTGTTTTATAACAGGACAATAACCAAACACACCTCCAGGCTGTGTAAGGGCTATTTGACCAAGAAGGAGAGTGATGGAGTGCTGCATCAGATGACCTGGCCTCCACAATCACCCGACCTCAACCCAATTGAGAGGGTTTGGGATGAGTTGGACCGCAGAGTGAAAGAAAAGCAGCCAACAAGTGCTCAGCATATGTGGGAACTCCTTCAAGACTGTTGGAAAAGCATTCCAGGTGAAGCTGGTTAAGAGAATGCCAGGAGTATGCACAGTTGTCAAGGTAAAGGGTGGCTACTTTGGAGAATCTAACATTTCTTGAAAGTAATATGTTGTAGTTTTGATGTCTTCACTATTACTCTACAATGTAGAAAATAGTCAAAATAAAGAAAAACCCTTGAATGAGTAGGTGTGTCCAAACTTCTGTATAGGTGAGTTTAGTTAAGAGACATGACGCTCAATCTGAACATTAATACATGTCACTTGCGGTTTTGGAAGCATAAGGACCTAATCTTTCATATTAGTGAGAAATAATAATAAAACAAAATGTTAGATTGAGCCTGTTACTCTTTCTATTCCAAGAACCTTAGATGTTCTGTTTAGAGGTGAGTTTGGTCTGGCAGCCAAAACAGCCAATACTCCAGTTGCAGCCGATAGTATTTTTCAGCGACAACACGTTTGTGGCATCAGTCTTCCATTTATACACAGGTGTTTGGGGACTCAGATAGCTAATTATCACAGGTAAGCCTGTCTTCCGCCTGTTTCCTGTAAACAATCGCTGTAACATGCAAATATGGCTGTGTAGACAACAACCCTCACCCTCTGGGGGTGCGTTAACGCAGAATTTAGCATTTTTCAAGCACAAAAGGGAAAGATTAAACGTAGTAAAAATGTCTTGCTGCGTTTTGTACACGTACATCTAAATTGCTTCTAATTGTAAATTCTGCTCGGCTTCGGTCAGGGTTCGTTCCAAATCGTGAATGTAGAAGTACTAATTTCGTGCTTCATTTGCACTTCTCAAATCAGATGAAATATCTTTGCTCTTGTCACTGGATCACCAGACAGCGCTCCGACTGATGTGTAGCAACAGATTATCCGTTATATTGACCGGATAGTGAAATGGCCTCTCCGGAACCTAAAATAAATGTCTTTTTAAAAAAAATGGAAGGCAGTAAGGAGGAGGCAAGATCCGGTGGGACCATTCGGGCCAATGAGAGAGCAGATATACGCGTGTGAACAACAGGTACAACTCCGATGTAAAGTGTATTTTCTCAGTTGCCTAATCTAATCATTACGAAAATGTATACGCGATCAAATAAGCATTACATTTTTTATTAACCAAATTCGACACCCTCTTATTGACCGCCATACAATACCTTCAGGTCAGAATTTTTGTTAATTTAAATGACACCTGCTGGAGAAGACAGGTTTTGGGCCAAGTTATGCCTCTCGCTTCACCTCTTCCTCTCTTTGTTTAAACTACTTTTCTCAGGTACTTTCCTCCAGTGTAGTTTTTCTCCGGTTGCAAGATTCAATTATGTAACTGGCTACATTCTTTCTATGATAAACATTAGAAATATGATGACCATGCTTTGTTTTTGCAAAAAAATACCTTGCTTTTTCATTGGAAGCTAATTTACTTGTGTGGCTGCTAGCCAAATAGCGTTGCACTTCTGTTGTCATGTGATGAAAACAATTTTCTGCCGAATTTGTTGCACAAATGTATTTTGTGTGAAGAAAAACTATAGTTCATGCCCCATCTCACTCTATTGAAGAAAAAAAAAAAACCCACTGACTTTCAATATAATAAGCAGATTTTTTTTTTTTGATGGTCTGCGTTTTGATAATTCTGATTTCTGAAAGCCAATGCGACCACTGACCCTATAAATGTGTAGTAATTTAACATTTTTTCCCCCGCTGATATGGAAGATGTTGTTTCCATAACCGTACCACAGGCGATCCGTGTTAACATTTTACAGCATGAGTTCCCAACTACCTTCAGCTGATGGACAATTTCTTTCTTGAGCGGTTAGTTGGGGGGCTGGAAATCAATTACAAATAATTTGTACACTGCAAATTGACTGTAAGCCCAAACCAATATAGTATTTGACAAAAACATACTGTAATTATTTCAAACCTTGACTAACTTCCTCCATTAGTAAATGCATGTGCTGCTCTTCTCTGTCCATGGCAGCTCGGTCTGTGAGTACCTACAGTAATTGCTGCACTTGGGCTGCTCTTCTCAATGACCAGACATTAGAGAGCTATTAGCAACTTTTCGTCCCTCTTAACTTAGACTAAGTGAAATAATCTCTCCTGTCTTATATTTGCCTGAGGTTGAAGCACTTCTGACACCATCTCTTATCTTAGTCATATGACTGTACTGCGTAGCAGAGCACGAGGAAAATGGCTCGGCTTTTAAATATTAGTGATCAATTTGGTGACACCAGAGCCCTGCCCTAGTTATTGATGGAACAACAGGCCCTGCCCTAGTTATTGATGGAACAACAGGCCCTACCCTAGTTATTGATGGAAAAACAGACCCTGCCCTAGTTATTGATGGAAAAACAGATCCTGCCCTAGTTATTGATGGAAAAACAGATCCTGCCCTACCCTAGTTATTGATGGAAAAACAGATCCTGCCCTGCCCTAGTTATTGATGGAAAAACAGGCCCTGCCCTAGTTATTGATGGAAAAACAGATCCTGCCCTAGTTATTGATGGAAAAACAGACCCTGCCCTAGTTATTGATGGAACAACAGACCCTGCCCTAGTTATTGATGGAACAACAGACCCGGCCCTAGTTATTGATGGAACAACAGACCCTGCCCTAGTTATTGATGAAAAACAGACCCTGTTCTAGTTATTGATGGATGAAAAACAGGCCCTGCCCTAGTTATTGATGGGAAAACAGGCCCAACCCTAGTTATTGATGGAAAAACAGGCCCAGAGTCGGGTAGCAGAGCTCTAGTTTGAACATGAACATCCTTGAAAATGTTGAACTCTGATTTGCTTGTGCATATTATTTCAGCTGTTGCTCAACATGGTTTCACCAATATCAAGCTGGGAGTTATAAGTGTAGGCTCTAATCTCCTCTGAGGAAGTAGGAAGTGGCTCAGTGAAACAAACTTGTTTCTACTATACCATGTTTTTACTAACATTACTAAATGTATGTTGTTTGATCTCTCTCACAGGACACTAGCCCGACGGAGCACTTGCTTGTCCCGCCCTCAGTTTGGTGTTTTCTACAGACAGTGAGTAGATTTTGTGTGTGTGTGTGTGTCAGGTTTTGGAACTGAAATTATTTTCCAATCGTTTCGTTCTGAACAGAACCATTCTTTTTTTTCTCCTTCTGTTGCACTGTTCCGACCAGGAAAATACATTTCTGAACTGGTTCAAACACCCCCCCCCCCCCCCCCCCCCCCCCCCAAAATACTGCTTTATATCATTCCTTTTCGTTCCTTTTTAAACCTCTGAAATATACACTACTGTTCAAAGGTTTGGGGTCACTTAGACATGTCCTTGTTTTCCATGAAAACATACATGAAATGAGATGTAAAATGAATAGGAAATATAGTCAAGACGTTGACAAGGTTATAAATAATGGTTAGAGCCAGTTTGCGCTGTTCTGTGAAGGGAGTAGTACACACGAGATCTTCAGTTTCTTGGCAATTTCTCGCATGGAATAGCCGTTTGTTTCTCAGAACAAGAATAGACTGACGAGTTTCAGAAGAAAGTTCTTTGTTTCTGTCCATTTTGAGCCTGTAAACGAACCCACAAATGCTGATGCTCCAGATACTTAACTAGTCTAAAGAAGGCCAGTTTTATAGCTTCTTTATTCAGGACAACAGTTATCAGCTGTGCTAACATAATTGCTAAAGGGTTTTCTAATGATCAATTAGCCTTTTAAAATGATAATCTGGGATTAGCTAACACTACGTGCCATTGGAACACAGGAATGATGATTGCTGATAATGGGCCTCTATACGCCTATGTGGATATTCCATTAAAAATCAGCAGTTTCCAGCTACAATAGTAATTTACAACATTAACAATGTCTACACTGTATTTCTGATCAATTTTATGTTATTTTAATGGACAAAAAAATGTGCTTTTCTTTCAAAAACAAGGACATTTCTAAGTGACCGCACACTTTTGAACGGTAGTGTATATATTTTTACATTTAGCTCGACATTAAATTACTACACCAATCAGGGCACATAGAGCAGCTTGGTGTGGAGTGGGTAAGCACTTTAATTTGTTTAGGAAAGTCGTTAAGAGCAAATTGTATTTTGCCGTAACAGCATGGTTTAATCATAATGAAAGAGACAAACACACACAGTGTGCTGACAGTCACAGTGTAGGGTGTGAGATGCAGCTGACATTTTGAGGGTGAGGATGGAGGAAGCTTGCCTTGAAGCGCTGGGCATCTTATTACATGCATTATCTGAGTTAGGTCCACAGTTACACCTACAGAGGAGTGGCTTCTATAGAGGAACTTTGAATGTCTTTGAACTTCCGAGTTGGTTTAATGTTCTCTAACTAACACGGTTGTAGAGTAGCACTAGATTTAAACATTTTTTTTTTACAATATATTTATTTCATTTTTTTACGATTTAACAATCAACAAAATAGGACACAGATAATTCCCCCTTATTCCTCCCACCTACACAAAATAGCATGCTCAATGGGAGCACTTCGTGCCAAAGCCTTCCTTCCTTCCTCCCCTCATCCGGTATTGGCTTCAATGATTAACAACAATAAAACGAAACAGAATGACCTTCACATCCAATGCTCGAAAATATATTATTCAATGCAAAAACAAATAATACATTAAGAAAATGAGGCAGCTGAAGTGATGACTGGAACTGCTGAAAGTCTCCCCAGACATCAGTCAATTCACAGGGGTTATTACGTAAATTGTACGTTATTTTTTTCAGATGGAATATAGAAAGTTGTTTTAGCCACATCTGCTTGGCAGAGTGTCACTTTTCCATACAAAAGCGGTGCATTTATTGGCTGCATTGACTGCTGATGCATCAACTTGAGCCTTGTGTTAAATGAAAGATGCTGAGCATCTAAAAAGTACTCTCCCCATTTCCCATCCTCAACAATGAGACCAAGGTCATCATGCCAATTCATCCAAGCCTTCAGAGCTTCATCGTTCCCCAACAGAGCTTGAAGACCAGAGTACATGTAACAAATGAAACCTTTTACCTCTTTCCTTTCCAGCCACAGTTTATCAGGTGTAGATTTATTCATGGACTGAATCCTCACCTCCCTGTTGAGTGGCAACATAACGCCTAACCTGTAGGTACTTGAAAAAATTAGTTTGAGGTAACTGAAAATGAAATGCCAGTTGTTGAAAGGATAGCAGTTCACCCTCTCTATATATAGATGACCAAATGTTTTAATTCCTTTGTTGAACCAAGAACATGTAATACCATGTCTCGGGTTTGGGTAAGATGGGGTTCTTATAGAAAGGTGTTTATTCATATATATATATATATATATATAGATAGATCGGTTCTCCTCTGTTTACAGACTTCAATCAATATATTTAAAGTGTTTTTAATTAAACAGTGGTTTATGAGACCTAACAAAGCTTAAGGTGGGGCTAATATAAGGTATAGATGCCAATGAAACTGGGGAAAGACGCTCTTCCTCTGTCTCCAAGAGGGTGAACTTGTTGTTGTATCTTGCCATATCCACACAGCCTTTAGCTGAGATGCCCAGTAATACAACTGGAAGTCAGGTAGAGTAAGGTTTGAATAAAGTTGTGTGTTTCGCTCTGGGGGTTCCCTTTCCATCGAAATGAAGAGACCTTCCTATTAAGTTGTTGAAAAAACTTTGGCAATAGGAAAGGGTTAGGTTTGAAAAAGGTACAAGAATTGTGGTAATATATTCATCTTTACACAATTGACCTGCCCAGTAAGAGAACTTGGTCAATCCCGCCGTCTATCTAATTCTTCTCCAACCTTTTTGAGAAGTGGAGTATAGTTCTGTTGATATGTCTTAATAATTTCAGAAGGAATTTGCAATCCCAGATATGTCATTTTCTGAAGTCTCCAAAGAAAATGGCTGGTCTAAGATTGAGTTCTGCATAGCTGCCTTGTTAAAAGGCACAATTATACTCTTCAATATTTTTAATTTAATATCCTGAAAAGGTCCCATATTCTTTCAGGATGTCAACTGTGTGACATTTCTGGTTTGGTGAGGTAAAGCAGAATGTCATCAGCATATAGATGTTCACACCCACCTATATGAACACCATGGCTGGATGAGATCTAAAAGCTTTTGCCAGTGGCTCTATAGCCAAAGACAAAGATGACTAGCGGGACAACCCTGTCTTGTGCCACGTGATAGAGAGAACTGTGAGGAAATGTTTCCATTAGTTAGGATCTGAGCTACCGGACATTTGTACAGTAATCTAATCAGACCCTACATACTGAGGTCCAATATTCATCCTCTGTAAAACTTCAAACAGGTTGTTCCATTCTAAGTAGTCAAAAGCTTTTTCCGCTTCTAATGAAGCCGCCACTACAGGTTCTTGGTCATTCTCTACATAATGCATAATATTAAATCATCTTCTGATATTATCAGGAGATGATCGGTTTCTTACAAAGCCTGTTTGTTCCATATCAACCAAGTCAGGAAGAAACTTATTCAGTCTAAGAGCTGAGTTTCGCAAGAATCTTACATGAATTGTTCAATAGAGATATTGGTCTATACGACCCACAAAGCAGAGGATCTTTCCCAGGTTTTAACAAAACTGTGATCGGTGCTTGTTTAAGTGCGTCTGGGAGCTTTTCTGTCTCTGTGGCAAGGTTAAATATATTGCAAAGAGGCTCAATTAGTTTGCGTAAAAAGGGTCTATAGAATTCAATAGGGAATCCGTCTAACCCTGGTGATTTTCCCCCTGCAGTGTTGAAAATGGATTCCCTAATTTCCTCAGACGTGATCTCTTTCTCCAAGTACTCTCTATCCTCATCAGTTAAAGCTTGTCAATTGAGTTTGTTCAAAAATTCATGCATTGTGGCACAATTATACTTTAGACTTGTACAATGTTTTCATAAAACTCCCTAAAGACTAGATTCATTTCCTCAGGACCCTGAACAACTGTTTTATTGGGCAGCTTAATAGAGCCAATAACTCTAATAGCTTCCTCTCTCCTTATCTGCCAAGCAAGCAACTTTCCTGCTTCATCTCTATGTTCGTAGTAGTTTTGTTTTGTTCTCCTAAGAACGTTTTCTGCTTTGTGGGTCGTCAGGGTGTTACATTCCAATCGCTTTAATGACTCAACTATACAAAAAATTAGACTCAAATGTGTAATTATGAACCATGTTCATTTTCAAGAAATGTCTTTCTCCAACAAATCTACTTTTAGCCTTATTCGTCTTACGAACACCTGAGGTAAACATAATGATTAGCCCCCTCAGATATGCAACGACAGCTTCCCATAAAATTAGGGGGGAGGGGGGGGGGGGTGGTGCAGAGTTGTTATTGGTGCTAAAAAAAATATGTTGATATGAGTGTTCAGAAAGGTTAGAAATGTGTGTGATTATTTAGTAAGTATGTGCCAAACCTCCACCTTCTTGAGGATGGCTGTTTTATTGACTGGTAATGAAGCCAGCAGCCCAGAATGATCTGATATAGATCTTGGTAAATACTTGCACCCAGTAGTTAAACTTGCCTGCAGGAATAAGAGATAAGTCGATTCTAGACTAACTGTTATGGACAGGGAAGTAAAAGGAGTGTTCTTTTAACCTTTTTGGTTGTGAACTCAGGATGATGGTGATGATTCACTAATTGTCCCCATTTCATTGTTGAGGGATGATAGTTATCGTCTGGTAAAGGTCATAGCTTGTCTTTTTTCCTGTGCTGCATGGGTGCGTTTGGTTTTCGCTTTTGTCACCGCGCGGCACAGGTTTCAAGGGAGCCTTGGTGAATGCCGATTGTTTGACATTTTGAGTGTGCGGCTGGTGACCATGAGCATATTCTCTGTTTTTGTTTTTTTTACATTGTCAAGTGGGGCTAAATAGTCCGGTCATTATTGTTGCCGATGTTTGTCGCTTTAATTAAAAATTGATTTTGTGACTGAAAACATTTTCATGTTACAGGGAACAGTCTATGGACTTTTATGCAATATACGTGTAATTTACAATTAACCTAATTCGGGCGATGCGATGCATAGCAGGTACGTCTATCTTAAAGACTAGTGCATCTTTGCTGTGTGCTTAGGGTTGTTGTCCTGATGAAAGGTGAACCTTCACCCCAGTCTGTGCTCTGGAGCAGGTTTTCATCAAGGATCTCTCTGTACTTTGCTCCGTTCATCTTTGCCTCGATCCTGACTAGTCTCCCAGTCCCTGCCGCTGAAAAACATCCCCCCCTGCATGATGCTCCCACCACCATGCTTCACCGTAGTAATGGTGCCAGGTTTCCGCCAGACTTGGCATTCAGGCCAAAGAGTTTAATCTTTGTTTTTCATAAGACCAGAGAATCTTGTTTCTCATGGTCTGAGTTATTTTAGGTGCTTTTGGCAAACTCCAAGTGGGCTGTAATGTGCCTTTTACTGAAGAGTGGCTTCCATCTGACCACTCTACCATAAAGGCCTGATTGGTGGAGTGCTGCAGAGATGGGAGAAACTTCCAGAAGGACAACCATCTCCACAGAGGAACTCTGGGTGCTCTGTCAGTGACCACTGGGTTCTTGGTCACCTCCCTGACCAAGGCCCTTCTCTCCCGATTGCTCAGTTTGGCCTGGCGGCCAGCTCTAGGAAGTGTCTTGGTGGTTCCAAACTTCCATTTAAGAATGATGGAGGTCACTGTTCTTGGGGACCTTCAATGCTGCAGAAATGTTTTGTTACCCTTACCCTTTGTGAGATGCAGAGTAGGTGAACGGATGATCTCCGCATGTGTAGTTCCCACCATGAAGGAGATGGTGGGGGGTGCTTTGCTGGTGACACTGCAGCGATATGCCATCCCATCTGGTTTGCCCTTAGTGGGACTATAATTTGTTTTTCAACAGGACAATGACTCACAACACACCTCCAGGCTGTGTAAGAGCTATTTGACCAAGGAGAGTGCTGCATCAGATGACCTGGCCTCCACAATCACCCGACCTCAACCCAATTGAGATGGTTTGGGATGAGTTGGACTGCAGAGTGAAGGAAAAGCAGCCAACAAGTGCTCAGAATATGTGGGTCTCCTTCAAGACTGTTGGAAAAGCATTCCTCATGAAGCTCTGAGAGAATGCCAAGAGTGGGCAAAGGCTGGTTACTTTGAAGAATCTCAAATATAAAATATATTTTGATTTGTTAAATACTGTTTTGGTTACTATATAATTCCTCTTTAGTGGGGAGAAAGCCATCCTCTTGTGTTGTGTGGGAGAAAGATCCGGAAGGATCATTATTCTGGAATTTCCGTACTTGAGCACTTCCTTTGCTCTGGCAGCTGAGAGGATGCAGACTGTGTCCCGGTACCATAGAAATGTAATGACAAATGCCCTGGGTGCAACCTGGCCAGGCAGCTGCCTCCGTAGGGTGCGATGGGTCCTCTCGATTTCCAGTGGGTGCGAGCAAGGCGGTAGACCTGGGGAATCCATTCCCGTAGAAAAGAGATGGCGTCTCTTCCCTCCACTGCCTCTGGGGAGACCTTGAAATCTGAAATTGATGTAATTTTCATAATCTAATTTCTCCTTGAGTTTAGAAGTGGCGTCTTCCAACTTCTTGTACTTTTGATCCACGTCCTTGCGGATTTCCAGGATGGCAGCCTGGTGGTCAGCATGGTCTTTTAATAACTTTGTCACTCGTCCCTTTGTGACTTTCTGGTCTTTGTGTAGTTTATCGACCAGCACATACATTTTTATGAGGTGTTCATAAAGTGTCTCTTGGATTTTTCTTATACCCTTTCTGAACCATGCTGGTGCTACTTCCGAGCAATCATCCTCCGAGGCCGAAGAAGGGCTGTCAGAAGGTGGCATTTTTCTATGCCTCTTCTGAGGCTTTGCAAGATTTGGCATATTTTGTTTTGGGCAATAAGAGATGTATTAACTTCCAACTATTACCGAACTGGTAAACCGTGTCAAAATGCCTCAACATTTTTCTGAAGTTCGAGGATGCTACGCAGATGCGTCTTGTTAGAGCTTCGCCATTGCCCATTAAAAACACTTCTTACCTTTTTGAGGTTAATAAATCCAATGTGAAACTTGATCACTAGCATTGGAAAAAGTCAATTCATTCTTCTCTAATTAAATATCTCCCCAATTTCTGAATTACGCTTGTAACATCGTCAGTAGGCTACAGTAACCTATGCTTCAGAGGGGAAGGGCAGGTAGCCTGCACACCCACTGGCAAAGATTTCCAGCTAGTGGGCAGACTCTGGAATACGTTTCTGAGTGACAGAGGGAGGGCTTTGCATAGGCAAATGTGTTGTGATTTTTGTGGGACTGGAAAAAAATGCCTGGAACGTAAAATAACGGTTTCCCGTGCTTTTAAAATTAAGGTTCTGTTCTGGAACAGTATAAATCACTTTCGGTTCAGGTTCTGTTCCTTAAATCATTTCATTATTTTCCTGTTTTCGGGTTCTGTTCCCTGAACCGGTTCCAACCCTTGGTGTATGTGCCTGCCCACTTGTCTCTGTTATTCTTTAATGTAATTACATGTTATGTTGGAATTGAATGTGCATGTTTTCTCTAGCATATTACTTGTTCTTAATATACAATTTTTCTATTTCTTTAGTGCTGTTCCAATGGGAACCACAGCAAAGGAGGAAATGAACAAGTTCTGGGCCAAAAACAACAAATTGAACCGACCCATGTCGCCACATATCAGCATCTACCAGTAAGTTGGCTACGTGCGTAATAATGAATAAATTAAGAAACTCACACTGCACCTCAGCAATGGCTGTGTCAAATTTAAATTGTGAAAGGGTGCTCGTCTGATTGTACTCTCCATAGTCTCCAGGCCGTTTCAGAGATCACTCCAATAGGAAGACAATACACACAGCTTTGATTCAGTGCTTTGTGACATTGTTTATGGATCAGGGGAGCAAGTACCTTTTTTAAACCACAAAACAACCACTCAGGTGCTCCTCACAAGATAATTAACTCATTATTAGGGGTGTAATTGTTCACCAAACCCACAGTTTGGTACGAATTGTGGTTTTGGGGTTAGGTTTCGGTACAGTGGGAAAATGAAATGATTTTTGATTTGACAAAAAATGTCAAACTAACCCCAGGATCTTGAGCTATATAATGTAGGGCCATATTTATTTTATTTTTTTACACAAGTTTGTTTTTTTCCTGGTTTTCACTCTCCAAAATCAATCATCTCTTAAAATCACACTTTAAAAAAAATATATAAAAACAACATAATTGTGGGTTCTACATCTACAACAACGCTTAAACCAACAGGGGGCCATTTCTGGGGTCTGGGGAAAAAAATCTAAGGCATTTTTGGGTGTAGATACCCTTTAATCATGATATTATTCTGCCAGGTATGTGTCGTCTACTTTGTAGTTTAATATTTTAAATTGAGAAGCCTTTTCATCTACCAGAAAGAAGCCTGTTGTCATTAGCATCATCGCTAACGGCTACACAAAGTGGTAGACACACACACACACACACACACACACACACACACACACACACACACACACACACACACACACAGAGAGAGGGGCATTCCCACACCTTTGCCTTTTCAGAAAGTTAAAAGAACATACCAAACACAGCTTATCATGTTTGGCAAATTAATTAATTCAATACATTTAGTTGACTTCTTACTAAGTTCAATACGTTTTTGCTTCTACCGGGAGCTTTAAACATCAATGGAGGATCCTCCAATTCTGGGTTATCGACCCCCACCACGTGCTATCGTACAGAACTGTTGCCCCGGCTGCGCCTCACAAAAGCATCGTTTGAAATGCGCCAATTAGTTGTTTTTAGCGGAATAGCCTACAATGTTTTTTCAGCTCAGATTTACTCGAGGCATAAAACGCAGTGTAGGCATAGCCTTTAGGCTTAGTGGATTACAGTGTGGGCGTAGCCTTTGGGCCTAGTGGATTACAGTGTGGGCGTAGCCTGTGGGCCTAGTGGTTTACAGTGTGGGCATAGCCTTTGGGCCTAGTGGTTTACAGTGTGGGCGTAGCCTTTGGGCCTAGTGGTTTACAGTGTGGGCGTAGCCTTTGGGCCTAGTGGATTACAGTGTGGGCCTAGTGGATTACAGTGTGGGCCTAGTGGATTACAGTGTGGGCCTAGTGGATTACAGTGTGGGCGTAGCCTTTGGGCCTAGTGGATTACAGTGTGGGCCTAGTGGATTACAGTGTGGGCGTAGCCTGTGGGCCTAGTGGTTTACAGTGTGGGCCTAGGGGTTTACAGTGTGGGCCTAGTGGATTACAGTGTGGGCCTAGTTGATTACAGTGTGGGCGTAGCCTGTGGGCCTAGTGGTTTACAGTGTGGGCCTAGTGGATTACAGTGTGGGCCTAGTGGATTACAGTGTGGGCCTAGTGGATTACAGTGTGGGCCTAGTGGATTACAGTGTGGGCCTAGTGGATTACAGTGTGGGCCTAGTGGAATACAGTGTGGGCCTAGTGGATTACAGTGTGGGCCTAGTGGATTACAGTGTGGGCCTAGTGGATTACAGTGTGGGCCTAGTGGATTACAGTGTGGGCCTAGTGGATTACAGTGTGGGCCTAGTGGATTACAGTGTGGGCCTAGTGGATTACAGTGTGGGCCTAGTGGATTACAGTGTGGGCCTAGTGGATTACAGTGTGGGCCTAGTGGATTACAGTGTGGGCCTAGTGGATTACAGTGTGGGCCTAGTGGATTACAGTGTGGGCCTAGTGGATTACAGTGTGGGCCTAGTGGATTACAGTGTGGGCCTAGTGGATTACAGTGTGGGCCTAGTGGATTACAGTGTGGGCCTAGTGGATTACAGTGTGGGCCTAGTGGATTACAGTGTGGGCCTAGTGGATTACAGTGTGGGCCTAGTGGATTACAGTGTGGGCCTAGTGGATTACAGTGTGGGCCTAGTGGATTACAGTGTGGGCCTAGTGGATTACAGTGTGGGCCTAGTGGATTACAGTGTGGGCCTAGTGGATTACAGTGTGGGCCTAGTGGTTTACAGTGTGGGCCTAGTGGATTACAGTGTGGGCCTAGTGGATTACAGTGTGGGCCTAGTGGATTACAGTGTGGGCCTAGTGGATTACAGTGTGGGCCTAGTGGATTTACAGTGTGGGCCTAGTGGATTACAGTGTGGGCCTAGTGGATTACAGTGTGGGCCTAGTGGATTACAGTGTGGGCCTAGTGGTTACAGTGTGGGCCTAGTGGATTACAGTGTGGGCCTAGTGGATTACAGTGTGGGCCTAGTGGATTACAGTGTGGGCCTAGTGGATTACAGTGTGGGCCTAGTGGATTACAGTGTGGGCCTAGTGGTTTACAGTGTGGGCCTAGTGGTTTACAGTGTGGGCCTAGTGGTTTACAGTGTGGGCCTAGTGGATTACAGTGTGGGCCTAGTGGATTACAGTGTGGGCCTAGTGGATTACAGTGTGGGCCTAGTGGATTACAGTGTGGGCCTAGTGGATTACAGTGTGGGCCTAGTGGATTACAGTGTGGGCCTAGTGGATTACAGTGTGGGCGTAGCCTGTGGGCCTAGTGGTTGTTGTTTTCTTCCATCTACACTATTTTTGTAAGTATTCATTCGGATTCACAGTTCAGACAGAAACCGAGGTCCCTGTACCAAACGGTTTGGTAGGAATATGTGCACCGTTCCAAACCTACTAATTATGTAAAGAGCCTTTTAATGATTTTGCTCTTAACAGTGGAAGGGTTAGATTTAACCATCGGGTCACGTGACCAGGTAAACACAAGGGACCTATCTTTAGGTATTGACAGGGTTTATATCCAGTGTGAACTACAAATGCTGTGTTTGTATACTGTATGTGTGTGTTGTCATGGTACCCTGTGTTGTCATGGTACCCTGTGTTGTCATGGTACCCTGTGTTGTCATGGTACCCTGTGTTGTCATGGTACCCTGTGTTGTCATGGTACCCTGTGTTGTCATGGTACCCTGTGTTGTCATGGTACCCTGTGTTGTCATGGTACCCTGTGTTGTCATGGTACCCTGTGTTGTCATGGTACCCTGTGTCTTGCAGGTGGTCGGTGCCTATGATGATGTCCATCACACACAGAGGCACGGGAGTGGGACTCAGTGGAGGTATAATTAATATACTAACCTCTTACAGCACACTCCAGGGTCAACTTTTCCCTGAACCATTATTGGGAGAAATTCAAAAACTGACCCCAAGATCAATGTCAAGTGGCAACTTCACCCTACTCCTTTACAGTACATGGAAAAGACCACAAGATCACAGTCCAAAAAACATAATGTTGTCCTCTCTGTCTTTCAGGTATCTCGGCATTTGCTCTCTTAGCGTTGGTGTTGCCAGGTAACTACCCATACTACCTTGACCTGATCCACTCCCTGTCCATTGGCCCTGCTCTACTCGGTCTAGCTAAGTTTGGCATTGCCTTCCCTCTGTCCTACCACACCTTGAATGGAATCCGCCATCTGGTAAGTAAAGTCCACAGCGCATAACACTAGGTCATCGTCTTAAAACGAATATACTGCTATGTTAGTCCTTGTTGATGTCTGTCCTTTAATGCATCCTCCTTTTCTTTCTCTCGTTCTTTACTGGTCTTTTTGTCTCTCTCTCCGTCTCTCTCTTCCGTCGCTCTCTCTGTCTAAGTTCTGGGACAGTGGTAAGGGATTTACGCTTCCTGAGGTGTATCGCTCGGGCTACGTGGTCATCGTGCTGTCAATACTGACCTCCATTGCTGCCATTGCATACATGTGAGCAGCATGGCGGAGGACGGGAGGAGGAAGCGAGGTGGAGAGAATATGGAGGGAGGGATGAAGTGGTTGTTTTGTTTATATATTCTGGTCTTTTGTGTCACCAACACAGTAATTGAATGGATAAATGTATAAATAAATAAAATGTTTTGTGGTTTATCATGGAAAGGTTTAGCCTGGTCAATCACTTAACCTGGTCTCCGGGGTAGACGTAACATAAATGTGAATCCGGGCGACTCAATTACTAGGATATGCTACGTTTCGTATGGTATATATTCATTTGTATAAATGTTTCGCATGGTATGTTATAAATTGCAATTTGTATAATATGTTACAAATTTGCAAAACGTATGATATGTTAAGAATTCCAATTTGTTGTGGCTAACTTTAGCTCGGTGGCTAATGTGAGGTAGATTAGGGGTGAAAGGAATATCTTTAAAAAGTCATAAGTAGTTGCTAAAATTGTCCGTGATTAGTTTCAAACACGCATTCATTCTTTGGGTTGCTAGACGTTCACGTTATTCACCCATCCAACCACTCTACTTTCATTGTTGCCTTAAGTAATTTTCTGTCTTATGTAACCATACATATCATACTGATTTGAGGGTGCCAGATTTAGATGTACTATGTTATGTCTAGTCTATGAGACCAGGCTGGCTGTGCTCAAGTTTAATTTCAAGTGAAATGCATGCAAAATATTAGTGAAATAAATTAAACACAATGGGTGCTACAAAATGACAGTGTTGTGTGATGGAAGAAATGAAACCAAAATAATGGAAAGATGACCCTAACATCACCCGGTTTGTTATCTAACTGAATACGATTAAATTGTATCACCAATTATGGGAGGAACAATGATGTCAACAGCACAAATGGCTCCCTATGAAGTGCACTACTTTTAACGTAAGGCCCATTGGGCTCTGTTCAAAAGTAGTGCACTATGTGGGGAAATGGGGTGCTATTTGGGATAAGAGTTACCTCATCGTGTGTCCTAAATCTGTCTCCTGTGATGTCATTTATCTGCAATAGATCCTCATGTAGATCACTCAGAGCATCAAATCACCAGTAATGCCACTTTGACAGTCAGATCTTACGCTTGTGTGTCAGCTCCAGTCATTTCTGTCTACAGTAGCCCTCTCCAGGAGAAGTTTTGTCTCCATCCGAGTCCATTACGTTGTTTTCTCTCCAACAACAGCATTTTAGGCAGAAAAAAGGCAGCCTGTGACTTGAGTTATGTTTTTTTCTGAAATATTTATGAAGGCTCCCACAGTTTGTGTGCAGCATTTTCCACTGTGGATATTAGTCTTTATTCCACGAGGTCATTAACACCTGCACGTTATTGGATGTGTGCACAATTATGTTTGAAACGATTGATGTTTTCTGAACTAGCTAGAAAGTTGCCTGAGGCTTCAGCTCCCACCGAGCCACACAGGAGCTCCTTCTGCACCTAATCATGTTTGGTTTGTTGCAGTCTGAAGGGAATACCATGTTGTGACGTAATGGTGGGCCTCAACCTTAATGTGGTGTGTGTGTGTGCGTGCGCCGAGTGTCTTAAATAGTACCCTATTCCCTTTTGGTCAAATGTAGTGCACTACATAGAGAATAGGTTTCCATTTGGAATGCGGACCTTTGTGTGCACAGTCAATGACGAACGTAACAGAATGAAAGACCCACCTACTGTTCCAATATTATTTCGTAACAGTGAAATGTTGTCCCATGGGGCGGAACCTGCTTTGGTAAATACATTATCACTGAGATGGTCAACGCGATAACTTATACGCTGAGTGTACAAAACATTAACACCTTCCTGATATTGAGTTGCACAGCCCCTCCTCTTTTGCCCCTCAGAACAGCCTCAATTTGTTGGGACATGGACTCTACAAGGCATCAATCCCCACAGTTGTGTCAAGTTGGCTGAATGTCTTTCGGGTGGTGAACAATTCTTGACACAGACGGGAAAGTGTTGAGCGTGAATAACCCAGCAGCGTTGCAGTTCTTGACACAAACCGGTGTGTCTGGAACCTACTATCATACCCCCCCCGTTCAAAGGCACTTCAATATTTTGTCTTGCCCGTTCACCCTCTGAACGGCACACACAATCCATGTCTCAATTGTCTCAAGGCTTAAAAATCATTTAACCAGTCTCCCCTTCCTCTACACTGATTTGAAGTAGATTGAACAAGTGACATCAATAAGGGATTATTCATTTCACCTGTGTTCATTTGGTCAGTCCGTCATGGAAAGGGCAGTTGTTTTGTGCACTGTATTTTGGTTTAATGCACAGCTTGTGTCTTAAAATTATGTTGTCATTTTGCATGTGTGCATTTTCAGAAGAACACACATTGCCAACATTATTGCTTAGTATGATTGTTGTAAATGTCCTTTCTAATACTGAAGGCAAATTCAAATCCGGACTTGAAGACTGTTTTCTTTTTTTCCTTTGTAATCAAGAACTGATTTTCACTTGGGAGGACACTAAATGGGTGCAATAGTATTTTATAAAAGATGATGGAACACTGATTTGCATGATGGAACACTGATTTGCATGATGGAACACTGATTTGCATGATGGAACACTGATTTGCATGATGGAACACTGATTTGCATGATGGAACACTGATTTGTATTCCTTCATTTTTTAAAAATCCAATCAAACATGGCCAAATGTAAAAGCTTAAGTGCTCAGCCTAGGCTATTTATATCCTGTATATTGTCATGTTTTTGTGTGTGAAAATGTATAGTTTCTTCATTCTCAATGGAAGCACAGAGTAGGCTACCTGACGCCGTTTAGTTTGCTCGGAGGGGGGGGCGCAGAATCGCCAAGATGAGAGCTCATTTTATCGGATGCATTTCTGATATTTACAAGTTATATTAAATTATTACAAATACAGTTATAATCATATTTTACAGATGGAGCCTTGTGTGTTGGGCAGTTATGTCACATGACCTGGGTTTTAACATTTTATATTTAAAGCTTTTTCATCAAACTGTCCCCTTTTCATGTCAGATCCAGCACCATCCTCAGACAATTGCTTTCATTTTTTTGTGTAATTATCATTTCTGGAAAAGGCATAAAAAAAATAAAGGTTAAAATGTAGTTCATGTGACATGATATCCTGAAACACAGGTCCATGTTTATAGAGCACATATATTGGTCTGCATTGCATACATTTTACTCTGAGGCTGAAGGAATTCGGCTTGGCCCGTAAAACTCTCACAAACTTTTACAGATGCACAATTGAGAGCATCCTGTCGAGCTGTATCACTGCCTGGTACAGCAACTGCACCGCCGCACCCGCAGGGCTCTCTAGAGGGTGGTGCGGTCTGCCCAACGTATCACCGGGGAGCACACTGCCTGCCCTCCAGGACACCTACAGCACCCGATGTCACAGGAAGACCAAAACGTTCATTAAGGACATTAACCACCCTAGCCACGGCCTGTCCACCCCGCCCGCTATCATCCAGAAGGCGAGGTCAGTAAAGGTGCATCAAAGCAGGCACCGAGGGAATAAAAAACAGCTTATTCTCAAGGCCATTAGACTGTTATATAGCCATCACCAGCCAGCTACCATCCGGTTACTCAACTCTGCACCGTCGAGGCTGCTGCCCTTTGTACATAGACATGGAATCACTGCACTTTAATAATGGACCACTAGTCACTTTAATGTTTACATACTGATTTAGTCATTTCATATGTATATACTGTACTCTACTGTATTTTAGTCAATCCCGCTCCGATATCGCTCATCCTAATATTTATATATTTCTTAATTCCATTACTTTTAGATTTGTGTGTATTGTTGTTAATTGTTAGATACTACTTCACTGTTGGAGCTAGGAACTAAAGCATTCGCTACACCCGCAATAACATCTGCTAAATATGTGTATGCGACCTATACAATTAGATTTGATTTATAGAGGACATCAAAGACGTTCGCTTATCCCTCAGATGAAACAAACAGGGACTGATATCGCCATCTTGGCGCTGAATAGGGATGCGCACCTATCGGTCTGTCCCGGAACCGCAGCCAAGTGGTCCTGATGCTGCGTTATATCATGAGGATGGTCAATACGGTTAGAAAGGCGGAATATAAACACGCTTTTCATCCAATGGTGAGACTCAGTCTCTGTGGCGCAATGGAATAGCGCGCTGGACTTCTAATCCAGAGGCTCCGGGTTCGAGTCCCGGCAGAGATGGGTTTGCTAAGGAGCTGGTCTGCTTTTTAGAAAAAAGACATTTACTAAATTGGCCAATTGAAGCATACTTTTTAATTGCATTATACAAGCAATTGTGTCCATTCGAATGTATGCTTAGTATCTCACTGTGGAACTGCATACACCGCTTAGATAATGCCATTTTTTATATAAAATGAAACATGTAATCTCCATAACAGATAGATGCTTTTGGGTTTCTCCCGCCCACACATAGGCTAGTGTATTCCACTCCCAATCACTTCTCATCGCAGCACCGGGATATCGTTATCAGGGATGTATGCACTCTGTAGGCTGACTCCCCTCATCAAACACTTTAGCTCAACATCTTGTTAAGTCCCGACACCCATCTCTTTCCATTCACCCCCCCCCCCCCCCTTATCATTTCTTTCATGTGATCTGAATTCATTCACACATTCATCCACAAGTCAATATAATATAGGCTATAGGCCTACCCTCTCGGACTGCCAGTATGTGAAAAATTATGATATTTTTAATTATAGGCAATAATGAGTGTCTTTTAATTATAAATTTGGCCTAAGCCATATTTTACAAAACAATTAACAAAAACACACATTGAACATAGGACTTATTACAAACACACACACGCGCCTGTTTGCAATTGTATTTATTTTTTATTACACAAATTAAATAGTAGACTATTCTAAGTCTAAAACATCATCATAATAATCATCATAATCACTAAATAGCCCAAATGACATATAGGACACTGTATGTTGCTGATGAGGATACATATAGGAAAGCGCGCGCAACGACAACTCCTGTCGGTGTGCTTCTGTTTTCAGCACCCGGAGTTGTCCTGCACTCTCATGCTCCGTCTGTGACTTTCTGTTGTTGTTGTATAGAGCCTTGAATTTCAACAACCACATTTGAATTATAACGGATGTATAAAAGCTGGAATGAGTAGCCATAAGAAGGCCTATGTCTATATTTAATTTTAAACAGAGGCATTACATTTAGCAAAAAAAGCCATTCCTGCTGCTACTTCAGCGGTCTGGTGATGCCCTCTCCTATCCCCGCCCAGTTTAAGATTGGTTTTGTTCCTGCCTCCTGCTTGTCGCCTACGGTGATAGGGCTTTTCGTGCCGCCGCGCCATCCACCATTTTAACCCCATGTCTCCCCCTACACACGAACTAATCCGCATGCAAAACTAATCCTTAATCCCCTCGCGAGTTGAACGCCCCCCACCCCACCCCACCCACCCTCCTCCACTGAACACCCACCAGTACAGTCTGTCGGGCCTTGAGCGTTGTGACTCCACTCAGAAAGACAACGTCTCGCCCTGTCAGTCAAAAAGGCTACTCCCTAACGGAAAGCAGAGAAAAACATTGATTCATGACTGATGTAGCTAGACCTAACTCTCATCTATGGGCATTGGGGACTAGCCTACTACCACCACATAGGCTATTACATCTATAATAATAGAGAAACTAGATAACAGACGAACAATTCAGAAAAAAAACAATTAGCCTATTATTTTTCTATGATATGTCAAATAACATATTTGGACATAGGATACAGTCTATATGAATATGATATTCCCTTTTTCTTTCTCCAATATACACTATATGACCAAAAGTATGTGGACACCTGGTTGTCAAACATCTCATTCCAAAATCATGGGCATTAATATGGAGTGGAGACTGCTAAAACAGCCTACTATAACATCATTTTTTATTACACATAGTGTATATTAGTGTACATAGTGTATATTGGAGAAAGAAAAAGGGAGATGTCATATTCATATACGTCTCATTCCAAAATCATGGGCATTAATATGGAGTGGAGACTGCTATAACAGACTGCTATAACTAAGGGGCCTGAACCATGAAAAACAGCCCCAGACCATCATTCCTCCTCCACCAAACATTACAGTTGGCACTATGCATTCTGGTAGGTAACGTTCTCCTGGCATCCGCCAAACACAGATTAGTACGTCGGACTGACAGATGGTGAAGTGTGATTCATCACTACAGAAAACGCGTTTCCACTGCTCCAGAGTCCAATGGTGACAAGCTTTACACCACTCCAGCCGATGCTTGGCATTGCACATGGTGATCTTAGGCTTGTGTGCAGCTGCTTGGCCATGGAAACCCATTTCATGAAGCTCCCAATGAACAGTTCTTTGTGCTGATGTTGCATCCAGAGGCAGTTTGGAACTCGTTAGTGAGTGTTGCAACAGAATACAGACTATTTTTATGCACTACATTGGCGGTCCCCTTCTGTGAGCTTGTGTGGCCGACCACTTTGCGGCTGAGCTGTTGTTGCTCCTAGATGTTTCCACTTCACAATAACAGCACTTACAGTTGACCCGGCAGCTCTGTTTGGCTGTGGAGATTGCATGGCCTGTGCTCGATTTTATACACCTGTCATCAACGGGTGTGGCTGAAATAGCCAAATCCACTGATTTGAAGGGGTGTTCACATACTTTTCTATAGTGTATCTATCTCTATCTTTCCCTGCATGTATATCCCTCTCCCAGGCAGTATGCTCTTGCCCTGTTATCCGAATGGTATTAAAGTCCCCTCCCCCTCGCTCCCTCCCCCTCCACACGCCACCTCCTTTCTTTCAGACAGACTGTTTTTGCTGCAGTAAACGGTAGCCGTGGAGAGAGAGAGGGAACAGCTAGAAAAACAACAATCCGAAGAAGGAAGGAAAAAGTCAATATAGACAGATCCAGGGAGGCATCAGAGCAAGCGCCAGTTTTTCCTGCAATACAGGGACCACTTCCAGAACCAACGGCGACAAATAGCCTATCCGTTCAGGATCGCGAATCCAGAGGCAGGCCTATTTCGGTGTGTATACTGTTATGTCCCTAACAATATTATTGTTGTTGACTGTGTCCGAGTTGTAACAAACGATCGACACCTGTCACTGTTGTAAATACTATGCTTTCGTGTCCTGGAATGTTCCTGCGTGCGCCTCGCTCAGTAGCCTTGGTTACTGGCAGGTGCTGGAGGTAAAGCATTATCTTGAACCGGGAATACAATACTAGATGCGTTGTATAATTTAGTGCGAATATGCTTTTTGTTCTTGGGACTGTAGGCTACGTTACGCCTCGCCATCTCTCCCCTGCCTTTCTTGCATGCAAGGCTTTTATCATTGGTCGTGTTGCTACAATCTACAACGGTGTGCGCCTTCATTTCTACGTATAGTCTACGAGGTGTCCCTCTGATTACCATTGCACAGGGCTAATTTCCTTTACTGAGAAAAAGGTGTAGGCAGGCTAGGGAAAGGAGTAGGCGCGATAAACCATACCGGGCTCTTTTCTCGGTTCTACGCGGCATCCAGCAGCATTGCAGGTGCCTTATAGGCTGTAGCAGTGGTTCCCATCATTTTTTCGGTTACTGTAGCCTGTCACTAACTGCATGTTGCTCTGCCCGAGTCCCCCTGAAATACCCCCTCATGTGCATTCTATCAGTAGACCTATGGTCTCATGAGACTTCTCAAGTACCCCCTTTGGACAGGCCAAGTACTCCCAGGGGTCCTAGTACCTAAGGTTAGGAACCACTGGACTATAGGACCTATCTTTAGATTGGATTTATCCAACCCCTTAAAGGCAATTAGTGGTGATCAGCACCAACGTAATTCTTCCTCGACACACTCTTCTCTAATGGCTCCAACAACAAGAAACACATCCCCCCCTCATCATATCCCCGCCCTGTTCGCCCGCCCGTCTGTCCCACCGGCAACCTCTCTCTAGCCATGGCACGCGCTGAACCGAATGGTAAAGGATCATTTCACGGATAGATCCTAGCCTTGGCTCGACCGCCATGTGAGGCTATTTCAGTGTGTGTGTGTGTGTGTGTGTGAGAGGCTGAGGGTATTATAGTGACACATTGTGTGCTACATCTGTGTCATGTGAAGAGAGAATCACCGTCAGGCAATTCTCAGCGGGCGACAGGTGCAAGCGTTTTGCTGTCTATTCCGGCGTTTTGCTTGGCCAACAAGGGGGATTTGGATTTGGTTCATTTGTGATATTTGTAATTAACAAGAGTTGTTTTGGGCCCAGAAAACATCCCACTTATACTCAGAGCTTGAATACATTTAGACATCAATTGAATACATTTAGGGTAATGACAGCCCACACTGATTTTCCGCCTTTAGTGATTTAGAACGTTGCCTTTTACGGTGGTAGGCTCGATCACCGCGTCGCTCCCGGTACGATATGACACAGGCAGCAGATGTACGAAACCCACGGAGAAGCGCGTGAGCAACGATGTCCAAAAGTGCATTAAACACCGGCCAACCGATCAGAACGCAACCAATTAATCCCGAACGGCTTGGTCTTGTTTTTTCGCCCTCCTCCCGCAGGTACCGCCAGTGCTATTCTCTTCTCCCCCCACAGGTAACACTCCGGTGCTCCTCTCCCCCCGCAGGTAACACTCCAGTGCTCCTCTACTCTGCCGCTCAGGTAACACTCCCGTGCTCCTCTCCCCTGCGCCCTGCCTAACCCTCCTGAGGATTGAGACGAACCAACCAACCATGGCATTCCCTTCTTACCTGGTCCCAAATCTATGGACTCTGACTTTATTGACACTACTGGCAGCCTCTGTTCAGAGCAACTTCATTGTCTTTGGTAAGAATCTCACTCATCCCCTCTAGGCTAGTCTCACCTTTCTCTACTCTCACCCTCTTCTACTCTCATCTTCTACTGTCACCCTCCTCTACTGTCACCCTCCTTTACTCTCAGCCTCCTCTTGTCTCACCCTCCTCTAGTCTCACCCTCTACTGTCACCCTCCTCTACTGTCACCCTCCTCTACTGTCACCCTCCTCTACTGTCACCCTCCTCTAGTCTCTCCCTCTACTGTCACCCTCCTCTAGTCTCACCCTCCTCTTCTGTCACCCTCCTCTACTGTCACCTTCCTCTAGTCTCACCCTCCTCTTCTGTCACCCTCCTCTAGTCTCACCCTCCTCTTCTGTCACCCTCCTCTAGTCTCACCCTCTACTGTCACCCTCCTCTAGTCTCACCGTCCTCTAGTCTCACCCTCTTCTGTCACCTTCCTCTAGTCTCACCTTCCTCTAGTCTCATCCTCCTCTAGTCTCACCCTCCTCTAGTCTCACCTTCCTCTAGTCTCACCCTCCTCTAGTCTCACCCTCCTCTAGTCTCACCCTCCTCTAGTCTCACCCTCTTCTGTCACCTTCCTCTAGTCTCACCCTCCTCTAGTCTCACCCTCCTCTAGTCTTACCCTCCTCTAGTCTCACCCTCCTCTAGTCTTACCCTCCTCTAGTCTCACCCTCCTCTAGTCTCACCCTCTTCTGTCACCTTCCTCTAGTCTCACCTTCCTCTAGTCTCACCTTCCTCTAGTCTCACCCTCCTCTAGTCTCACCCTCCTCTAGTCTCACCCTCCTGTAGTCTCACCCTCTTCTGTCACCTTCCTCTAGTCTCACCTTCCTCTAGTCTCACCCTCCTCTAGTCTTACCCTCCTCTAGTCTCACCCTCCTCTAGTCTTACCCTCCTCTAGTCTCACCCTCCTCTAGTCTCACCCTCTTCTGTCACCTTCCTCTAGTCTCACCTTCCTCTCGTCTCACCTTCCTCTAGTCTCACCCTCCTCTAGTCTTACCCTCCTCTAGTCTCACCCTCCTCTAGTCTTACCCTCCTCTAGTCTCACCCTCCTCTAGTCTCACCCTCTTCTGTCACCTTCCTCTAGTCTCATCCTCCTCTAGTCTTACCCTCCTCTAGTCTCACCCTCCTCTAGTCTCACCCTCCTCTAGTCTTACCCTCCTCTAGTCTCACCCTCCTCTAGTCTCACCCTCCTCTAGTCTCACCTTCCTCTAGTCTCACCCTCCTCTAGTCTCACCCTCTTCTGTCACCTTCCTCTAGTCTCACCTTCCTCTAGTCTCATCTTCCTCTAGTCTCACCCTCCTCTAGTCTCATCCTCCTCTAGTCTCACCCTCCTCTAGTCTCACCCTCTTCTGTCACCTTCCTCTAGTCTCACCTTCCTCTAGTCTCACCTTCCTCTAGTCTCACCTTCCTCTAGTCTCATCTTCCTCTAGTCTCACCCTCCTCTAGTCTCACCCTCCTCTAGTTTCACCTTCCTCTAGTCTCACCTTCCTCTAGTCTCACCTTCCTCTAGTCTCACCTTCCTCTAGTCTCACCCTCCTCTAGTCTCACCCTCCTCTAGTCTTACCCTCCTCTAGTCTCACCCTCCTCTAGTCTCACCCTCTTCTGTCACCTTCCTCTAGTCTCACCTTCCTCTAGTTTCACCTTCTTCTAGTCTCATCCTCCTCTAGTCTCACCTTCCTCTAGTCTCACCTTCCTCTAGTCTCACCTTCCTCTAGTCTCATCTTCCTCTAGTCTCATCTTCCTCTAGTCTCACCCTCCTCTAGTCTCACCTTCCTCTAGTCTCACCTTCCTCTAGTCTCACCTTCTTCTAGTCTCACCCTCCTCTAGTCTCACCCTCCTCTAGTCTCACCCTCCTCTAGTCTTACCCTCCTCTAGTCTCACCCTCCTCTAGTCTCACCCTCCTCTACTGTCACCCTCCAGTATCTTCTACTATATCCTGTTGACGTCAGTGTTTTAGTTGTTACTGTGTTATTACAAGGTAGTCACCAAGCCCCTTTCCCCCGAACTCCAATGGAATTTCTGCTGTTGTTTTTGAAGAATGTGTGTGATTTACACTTGCACAGGTTGGCCTGTGCTCTGCCTCTCTCTGATAGGATACACACACATTATTGTGTAAGGCTGGTATGATCATTAGAGTCATAGAGGTTTGATTAGGAGAGCCCTCAATGGAGACAATATGGTACACACACACACACACACACACACACACACACACACACACACACACACACACACACACACACACCTCTATCAATAAAAAACCCTACGATTGGCAGGAAACCATCTTTTCCTATTAATTGATTTGAGCAGTCATTGTTGACCGATTGGGGTTAGATAAAAGCACATAGTTTCTCTCCCTGTTCCACATTACTATCTCACAGATTAACCACTGTAACAGTCTCACAGATTAACCACTGTAACAGTCTCACAGATTAACCACTGTAACAGTCCCACAGATTAACCACTGTAACAGTCCCACAGATTAACCACTGTAACAGTCCCACAGATTAACCACTGTAACAGTCCCACAGATTAACCACTGTAACAGTCCCACAGATTAACCACTGTAACAGTCCCACAGATTAACCACTGTAACAGTCCCACAGATTAACCACTGTAACAGTCCCACAGATTAACCACTGTAACAGTCCCACAGATTAACCACTGTAACAGTCTCACAGATTAACCACTGTAACAGTCTCACAGATTAACCACTGTACCAGTCCCACAGATTAACCACTGTAACAGTCTCACAGATTAACCACTGTAACAGTCTCACAGATTAACCACTGTAACAGTCTCACAGATTAACCACTGTAACAGTCTCACAGATTAACCACTGTAACAGTCCCACAGATTAACCACTGTAACAGTCCCACAGATTAACCACTGTAACAGTCTCACAGATTAACCACTGTAACAGTCTCACAGATTAACCACTGTAACAGTCCCACAGATTAACCACTGTACCAGTCTCACAGATTAACCACTAACAGTCCCACAGATTAACCACTGTAACATTCTCACAGATTAACCACTGTAACAGTCTCACAGATTAACCACTGTAACAGTCCTACAGATTAACCACTGTAACAGTCTCACAGATTAACCACTAACAGTCCCACAGATTAACCACTGTAACAGTCTCACAGATTAACCACTGTAACAGTCTCACAGATTAACCACTGTAACAGTCTCACAGATTAACCACTGTAACAGTCCCACAGATTAACCACTGTAACTGTCCCACAGATTAACCACTGTAACTGTCCCACAGATTAACCACTGTAACAGTCCCACAGATTAACCACTGTGACAGTCCCACAGATTAACCACTGTAACAGTCTCACTAATCCCATAGAGTAACCACCGTAACAGTCACAAATCCCACAGATTAACACCTGTAACTGTCTCACAGATTAACCACTGTAACAGTCCCACAGGTTAACTACTAACAGTCCCACAGATTAACCACTTTAACACTCTCACTAATCTCACAGATTAATCATTGTATCAGTCCCACAGATTAACCACTGTAACAGTCCCACAGATTAACCACTGTAACTGTCTCACAGATTAACCACTGTAACTGTCTCACAGATTAACCACTGTACCAGTCACTAATCCCACAGACTAACCACTGTAACAGTCTCACCAATCCCACAGAGTAACCACTGTAACAGTCTCACTAACACTACAAAACAGTACCCTATATAATTTTTTTTATATGTATATATTTTTTTATGTATTTTGTATTTATTCAGACAGTGGGCTACATAGAGAGGGGGAGACAGATGAAGGTTTTATTAGAAATGGGCATCTTGGACCGGGGAGCGATCCCTGGTTTCCCATGCAGGGATTACATGTGGACTAGAGTTGGCAGTGTTACTTATTCAGCCCAACTCAGACACACAGTAGCCTATATTATCTCATGTCAATATGCTCACTCTTGCAGATGTGATGTGCACCCACACAGAACCCCAGGAATTTAAAAGCATGCAAACACACGCACCTACTTTAACTACATCAGCTGTTTTTACTGTCTGTTGTTGAATTATGCATAATTGTATTTTTTCTGTGCTTCTGCATGTGAAATGAGGATAGAGCAGTTTGGAGGAGTTGTCAATGTGAGTCAGTGAGAAGCTGTACTGTATACTGCTGGGGGTAACAATGGTAAACAAACTTCTGCAGATACTGAGATGAGGGCTTGTCCCAAGTGCCACCCGATTCCCTATATAGGGCACTACATTTGACCAGGGCCAATAGAGCTCCGGTTAAAAGTAGTGCACTACGTAGGGAATAGGGTGGCACTTAGGACGTAACCGAGGTCAGTGTTGGGAACATGCTAATGAAATCAAATAGAAATGAAGATTGCAATTATCAAAATTATTATCAAATTCAAGACATTGATGAGATGCAAAAAGATAATCAAGCCCTGATGTCTGAACCTGAGAGGGCGTAGACTTTATAATGTGTGTGGTTCTTCATGTGGAGCTTATTTTGTCAATTCAACACGAGTTTGCAATTTGCACGTATTGTATGGATTTGCATGTATTGCAAAAAGGACTTCTCGCATTCAGAAATATGTCACATTCGATTAGGGTTTGTATTGGTGCAGAATTGACCATGCAAGAACAAACCGATGGAATCACTGGCCTTTGTTGTTTGTTGCTAAGAGTGGTTTTGCACTACTGTCCATCAACTGGGAGTCATAGATCTTGGTTGTCTAGTCGTTTTTTCTGTGATTGGTACATACATACATACATACATAAAAAAAAAGTTTTACTTTTCAATTCATGATATGGAGTATTGCCATTGATTCTTGAATAATCTAACTGATTTTTGGGCTTTACATTTCTCCAGACCCATCCTTTAGCTGTTTACCATAACATGGTGTAACCATGGGTTACTGCTTTGTTGTTTTTCTAATCTCAGGTTTCCCCTTTTAAAGGGTACATGTGGCTTAATGTTGTGTGTCCGACCGAAACTATGACACAGCTGTTCTGCCTGGTAACTGGGTGTCTGCACCCCAAATGGCAACCTATTCCCTATGTAGTGCACTACTTTTGACCAGAGGCTCATGGGGGGGGTTTAAGGTGCTCTTTGGGATGCAGACCTAGATATATGGAGAGAAGGGCAGATGGAGAGGAATGGGAGAGAGGCTCCAATAATGGCCGGTGAATGGGCAGTTCATTTTAAATGGCTCGAACAGAAGGGCCTACTTAGCATAAATAATGCAATGTTATGTTTCAGAGAGGAAAAAACGATTAGTATGGCAGATCAATGACTACAGATCAACGATCAGATGCACCAAGCCTGTCTGTCACTACAACATGTCTCAAAATCTATACTGCTTCTTTCAAGCTTTCAAAACCTCTGTGTTATTGCTGTGTCTTGTTTTCATCCTCCCCAAAACAAAATGCTCATCAATAATATTAGCAAAACAATACAAGTGAGAGCTCACATATGTCAGCGACTCGGCGCTCATTTAAACATTTGATGCGGAAGGAATCCCCATATGAGCAGCGTGTCAAAGTCAGAGAAGAACAGCGCTGTTTGTCTGTGCTGGGCCCCTATAGAGAGAGTCTCTAATTATGTACAGTATCTATTTTCCACAGCTGGATGTGCAGTGGAGCAGTTCAACTGGACTGGCTCTCTGAAGGCTACAGATTAGAGCTGTGATTGGCCAAGACTGAGTACCAAACGGTACCCTATTCCCTATATAGTGCACTACTTTTGACCAAAGCCTTATGGATAAACTATGGACCCTGGGTAAAAGTAGTGCACTATATAGGGAACAGCGTACCATTTGGAACGCAACTCTCTTCTGTATCACTAACCAAGTTATCTCAGGCCAGGATGTCGTGGCCACCCTCTGTAGCACTCATAAGCACACAGCATGACACACACACACACACACACTGGCCTCCCGTCACTGACCGTGCCCCTTCTCAGTGGAGACCTCAGGGAATATTGTCTGTGAACCAAATGGCACCCTATTCCCTGTGTAGTGTACTTCTTTTAGCAAGGGCTCATAAGGCCATTGGAACCAGGGCCCATAGGGCTCTGGTCAAAATAGTGCACTATATAGGGAATAGGGTGCTATTTCAGACACACGCATTGTGTCATCTCAAGACCACAACACAACGTGATTAATGGTTTATTTTCCTCAGTGTATTCTCTCTCGCGTCTGGGCAGCGGACTGCTGGATTGAGTGGGGCAGAGAGAGGCTGCACTTCCAGCTGTGACCAATAATGAATACAGATGAAAGGATGGGCATGATGGGTGTAGACCAATCATTAATGTGGGTGAGATTTACAGGCCGGAGGGAGGGAGGGAGGGAAGGCAGGAAGGAGGGAGGGAAGGCAGGAGGGAGGGAGGGAGGGAAGGCGGGAGGGAGGGAATGCGGGAGGGAGGGAAGGCAGGAGGGAGGGAAGGAGGGAGGGAAGGCAGGAGGGAGGGAGGGAAGGCAGGAGGGAGGGAGGGAGGGAGGGAGGGAGGGAAGGCGGGAGGGAGGGAAGGGGGAGGGAGGGAAGGCAGGAGGGTGGGAAGGAGGGAGGGAAGGCGGGAGGGAGGGAGGGCCTCTGTGTTCTGTGCCAGCAGTTCGCTTTAGTTTGCTCAGGGAATCGGGCTCTGGCAGAACACAGGCCTCCAGAAAGAACCACTCATTTCCAGTTTGGGCTATTTATTGTTGATGACTGGCTGACTGAGTGTTGGTCCTAAATGGCACCCTAGTCCCTGTATAGTGCACTACTTTTGACCAGAGAAAATATAGGGAATAGGGTGCCGTTTTGAGATACAGCTCTGGTTCTGTATCGCTAACCTAGTTACGTCAGGCCAGGGTGACGTCCTGTTTGTTGACTGTCTATTTGCGTCCCAAATGGCATGATGTTCCCTATATAGTGCACTACTCTGGTCAAAAGTAGTGCACTATATAGGGAATAGGATGCCATTTGAGAGGCAGATGCTGACTGGGCATCCTGTGTGCCAGCCAGACCAGGCCAGGGCTGATGGGAAACATATCGCTAAGTACGCCCCAAATGGACGGTCTCTTGTCATAAGTAGTGTACTAAATAGGGAATAGGGTGCCATTTGGGATGAAGACTAATACACAGACAGGTCTGGTACCTCCACAATAGGCAGGCAGGCAGGCAGGCCGGCCGGCCGGCAGGCAGGCAGGCTCTACCTATCCTGTCAGCAATGATGACTGATAAGCAATATTAACTCATTAACAACTGGAGAACAAGAAGCCTGAGGCCCTAGTTATTTTGTTGAATTACTGGCTAGTGACTGTGACATTAATATGAAGCTTTTTCATTGCCCTCTAACTCTCTCTCTACTCTTGACGGCCCAGGCCACTGGTTTCCCAACCTGCGTGCGTACTGGATGTATCAAGAGTAGGATAAGTGCTGATTTGGGACCAGTTTTGTTGTTTATAGATCACAAGTGAAAAGGTTACATTGACATGGAAAGAACTGATCCTAGATCTCTACTCTGGATGGACCCGCCCAGACCACTGGTATCCAATTCATCCCTATTCTCCACCTTTCTTCCAAAGTGTGCACTTGCACACTTCCTTTCATAGATTTAAAAGCATTGCATTGGTGTAATCATTGGCTAAAGGAAGTTATTTTGAATCCATGACAGGAAGAGTGAGTGAGAGACAGAGTGATTGAGAGAGTGAGAGACAGAGTGATTGAGAGAGTGAGAGACAGAGTGATTGAGAGAGTGAGAGACAGTGAGTGAGAGAGTGAGAGAGTGAGTGAGTGAGAGAGAGACTGAGTGAGAGAGAGAGAGACTGAGTGAGTGAGAGACAGAGTGAGTGAGAGACAGAGTGAGTGAGTGAGAGACAGAGTGAGTGAGTGAGAGACAGAGTGAGTGAGTGAGAGACAGAGGGAGTGAGTGAGAGACAGAGGGAGTGAGTGAGAGACAGAGGGAGTGAGTGAGAGACAGAGGGAGTGAGTGAGAGACAGAGGGAGTGAGTGAGAGACAGAGTGAGTGAGTGAGTGAGTGAGAGACAGAGTGAGTGAGTGACAGAGTGAGTGAGTGACAGAGTGAGTGAGTGACAGAGTGAGTGAGTGACAGAGTGAGTGAGTGACAGAGTGAGTGAGAGACAGAGTGAGTGAGTGAGAGACTGAGTGAGTGAGTGCGTGAGAGACTGAGTGAGTGAGTGAGTGAGTGAGTGAGTGACAGACAGACAGACAGACAGACAGACAGACAGACAGACAGACAGACAGACAGACAGACAGACAGACAGACAGACAGACAGACAGGCTGAGTGAGTGAGACTGAGAGACAGAGAGAGAGAGAGAGAGAGAGAGAGAGAGAGAGAGAGAGACTGAGTGAGTTTACCGGTCTGAGGCCAAACCACACGACTAATAACATTGGACACAATCTCATCCTGGAATATCCAAGGCCTGAGGTCATCTGCCTTTGGCCTAAAGAGCAGGAACCTGGACTTCAACAAATAAATCAGAAATACATACATTGTCTTCCTACAAGAAACATGGTTTAGAGGAGATGGACCCACTGGCTGCCCTCTAGGTTACAGAGAGCTGGTAGTCCGATTAACCAAACTACCAGGTGTGAAACAGGGAAGGGACTCAGGCGGTATGCTCATTTGGTATAGAGCAGATCTAGCTCACTCTATTAAATTAATCAAAACAGGAACATTTTACATTTGGCTAGAAATTCAAAAGGAAATGATCTTAACAGAGAAAAATGTCCTCCTGTGTGCTACCTACAATTATTCCCCCACTAGAATCCCCATACTTTAATGAAGGCAGCTTCTCCACCCTGGAGGGGGAAATCAATCATTTCCAGGCCCAGGGACATGTACTAATCTGCGGCGATCTAAATGCCAGAACTGGACAAGAACCTGACATCCTCAGCACACAAGGGGACAAACACCTACTTGGAGGTGACAGCATTCCCTCCCCCATATGCCCCCCCTAGGCACAACTACGACAACATAACTAACAAAACGGGTCACAACTCCTGCAGCTCTGTCACATGCTGGGTATTTACATAGTCAATGGTAGGCTTTGAGGGGACTCCTACGGTAGGTACACTTATAGCTCATCTCTTGGCAGTAGTACTGTAGACTACTTTATCACTGACCTCAACCCAGAGTCTCTCAGTGTTCACAGTCAGCGCATTGACACCCCGATCAGATCACAGCAAAATCACAGTCTACTTGAACAGAGCTATGCTCAATCATGAGGCATCAAAGCCAAAGGATCTGAATAATATTAAGAAAGGCTATAGATGGAAGGAAAGTAGTGTGGAAAATTACCAAAAAACTATTAGCCAACAACACATTCAATCCCTTTTAGACAACTTCCTGGACAAAACGTTCCACTGTAATAGTGAAGGTGTAAACTTGGCAGTAGAAAACCTAAACAGTATATTTGACCTCTCAGCTTCCCTGTCAAATCTAAACATTTCAAACAGAAAACCAAAGAAAATTAACAACAATGACAAATGGTTTGATGAAGAATGCAAAAACCCAAGAAAGAAATTGAGAAACCTATCCAACCAAAAGCATAGAGACCCAGAACCTGAATCTACACCTTCACTATGGTGAATCACTAAAACAATACAGAAATACACAACAGAAAAAGAAGGAACAGCGTGTCAGAAATCAGCTTAAAGAAAATTTAAGAATCCATAGACTAACCACTTCTGGGAAAATTGAAAAACACTAAATAAACGACAACACGAAGAGTTATCTATCTAAAATGGAGATGTATGGGTAAACCACTAACTACAGTGGGATATGCGTCAACAGCAACCTTGGGAAAATCCTCTGCATTATCATTTACAGCAGACTTCAAATCAAAGTTTATTTGTCATGTGCGCCAAATACAACAGGTGTAAACCTTACAGTGAAATGCTTACTTATAGGCTCTAACCAATGGTGAAAAAAGGTGTTAGGTGAACAATAAGTGTAAACAATGTACTGAGCAAATGTCAAATTTGCTTTTTACCAAATTACCGTGCGACAGTCCACATATCCACCCTGCACACCCTAATTGACAAACAAACAAACCAAAACAAAGGCAAAGTCTTCTCATGCTTTGTTGATTTCAAAAAAGCCTTTGACTCAATTTGCCATGGGGGACTGCTATACAAATTGATGGAAAGTGATGTTGGGGGAAAACATACGACATAAAATCCATGTACACAAACAACAAGTGTGCGGTTAAAATGTAAAAAAAACACACATTTCTTCCCACAGGGCCGTGGGGTGAGACAGGGATGCAGCTTAAGCCCCACCCTCTTCAACATATATATATCAACGATTTGGCGAGGGCACTAGAATAGTATGCAGCAACTGGCCTCACCCTACTAGAATCTGAAGTCAAATATCTACTGTTTGCTGATGATCTGGTGCTTCTGTCCCCAATCCTGGAGGGCCTGCAGCAGCACCTAGATCTTCTGCACAGATTCTGCCAGACCTGGGCCCTGACAGTAAATCTCAGTAAGACAAAAATAATGGTGTTCCAAAAAAGATCCTGTTGCCAGGACCACGAATACAAATTCCATCTAGACACCGTTGCCCTAGAGCACACAAAAAACGATACATACCTCGGTTTAAACAGCACCACAGGTAACTTCCACAAAGCTGTGAACGATCTGAGAGACAAGGCAAGAAGGGCCTTCTATGCCATCTATAGTAACATAACATTTGACATACCAGTTAGGATCTGGCAAAAAAAACACTTGAATCAGTTGTAGGACCCATTGCCCTTCATGGTTGTGAGGTCTGGGGTCCGCTCACCGACCAAGAATTCACTAAATGGGACAAACACCAAATTGAGACTCTGCATGCAGAATTCTGCAAAAATATCCTCAGTGTACAATGTAAAACATCAAATAATGCATGCAGAGCAGAATTAGGTCGATACCCGCTAATTATCAAAATCCAGAAAAGAGCTGTTAAAATCTACAACCACCTAAAAGGAAGCGATTCCCAAACCTTCCATAACAAAGCCATCACCTACAGAGAGATGAACTTGGAGAAGAGTCCCCTAAACAAGCTGGTCCTGGGGCTCTGTTCACAAACACAAACACACCCCACAGAGCCCCAGGACAGCAACATGACTAGACCAAACCAAATCATGTGAAAACAAAAACGTAATTACTTGACACATTGGAAAGAATTAACAAAAAAACAGAACAAACTAGAATGCTACTTGACCCTAAACAGAGAGTACACAGTGGCAGAATACCTAACCACTGTGACTGACCCAAACTTAAGGAAAGCTTTGACTATGTACAGACTCAGTGAGCATAGCCTTGCTATTGAGAAAGGCTGTTGTAGGCAGACCTGGCTCTCAAGAGAAGACAGGCTGTGTGCAAACTGCCCACATAATGAGGTGGAAACTGAGCTGTACATCCTAACCTCCTGCCAAATGTATATATATGCATAATATGACATTTGAAATGTCTTTATTATTTTGGAACTTCTGTGAGTGTAATGTTTACTGTTAATTTGTTTATTTCACTTTTGTACTTTATCTACTTCACTTGCTTTGGCAATGTTAACATATGTGTCCCATGCCAATAAAGTCCTCAAATTGAATTGAATTGAATTGCAGAGCGAGACGGAGGTAGAGAGATGCAGAGAGAGACGGGGGTAGGGAGATGCAGAGAGACTGAGGTAGAGAGATGCAGAGAGAGACGGAAGTAGAGAGATGCAGAGAGAGACGGAGGTAGAGAGATGCAGAGAGAGAGAGATGCAGAGAGAGAGAGACGGAGGTAGAGAGATGCAGAGAGAGAGATGCATAGAGAGAGAGGGCGAGAGAGAGACTGAGGTAGAGAGATGCATAGAGAGAGAGAGATGCAGAGAGAGGGCAAGAGAGAGAGCGAGACTGAGGTAGAGAGATGCAGAGAGAGAGAGAGACTGAGGTAGAGAGATGCAGAGAGAGAGACTGAGGTAGAGAGATGCAGAGAGAGATACTGAGGTAGAGAGATGCAGAGAGAGAGAGAGAGAGACTGAGGTAGAGAGATGCAGAGAGAGAGAGGGCGAGAGAGAGACTGAGGTAGAGAGAGACTGAGGTAGAGAGATGCAGAGAGAGAGTCTGGCTGAGCTGATTTTCCATTAGTTTCAGCAGCTGATTAACTGACCTGACTACAGTCACAGTAACAACACCTGTCTCTTTCCCCGATGAATCACACTTTGAGTGCATCCCAAATGGAACCCTATTCCCTATATAGTCTATGGTCAAAAGTAGTGCACTATATAGAAAATAGGGTGCCACTTTGTACACATCCTTGGATCAGCACTCGTCTCTATTTGCACCAGACTCTAAAATACCCAAATGATTACTCCCATCTTATTATCAGGATGGCTGAACCTTTATGTGATGATTGATTAAGCTCCAAGCAACACAACAACTATAAACAGACAGACGTATCGACAGTGGATCATTTCCATTGAGCCAAAAGCAGAACATGCGTCCTAAATGGCATCCTATTCCAATATAGTGCCGATAGGGCCCTGGTCAAAAGTAGTGCACAATATAGGGAAAGGGGTGCCATTTGGTATTCAACAAATGTTATCATCATCTCCAGGTTTGACTCTGACCTGTTATTTCCTGACACATACGTCAGTCAGCCTGGCATGTGAGACACAGCTAAGCGCCCGGGTCTGGTGTGATAATGGTTTAAAAAAGTCAGAAAAGGAAGCCAAATGACACATGCACTCACTTGTTTCAATAACATCTGATCTGAGAGGCAGCAGTATAGCTCTCGGTTTCTAAACAAGAAGAAACCCCTTTAGACCTTGTCAATCCAAGTCAGATCCCATCACATCCACTCAGGCTATCTCAGATTACATCACAACAACAAGCAATAATGTTGAGCACTCTTGAGATTGTTGTCGAGACGGACGCAGGCAGCAGTTGCAGCACTCAAGAGTTTTTACCTCGTGTGTGAGGGAGGGGGAGTGTGAGGGAGGGAGGGCCATGTCAATCTATGGGAGGGAGGGCGGTAGAAAATCGAGCCGTGTTAGCAGAACTGTCAGCTGTGAGCTGGCCGACCGTTCAGAAAGGCGTTTTGATGAAAGGAACACTGAGGCTGGAAATTCATCAGTGGCTCTTTTGAAACGCTAGCGTCATTGTGCAGCAGGCAGAGTCTGGGTGCTGTCCTGCTTTTCAGCAATGTTTCCTTTCATTGTGCCGGCCTTGCGGTGCGGTGGAATGGTCCTCTGGCTCTTTTCATTGTTTGCTGTTGGGCTTAAATCACCAAGGTATCCTGTCGTTGCAGCAAGGCTAGAAAGAAGCAGGAACAAACTCTAGGGATGTTTCTCTGTCTTAAACCCATCACTGTGTGTGGCTCTGAAATGGCAGCCTATTCCCTATGTAGTGCACTACTTTTGACCAGAGTCCTGGTCTAAAGTAGTGCACTACATAGGGAATAGGCTGCCATTTGGGATGCATTCTTTATCTGAACCAATCACTGTGTTGTGTTCCAGTGATGTCATCAGATGGCTGTATCGTGGACCTCAGCTGTCACGCCCTGATCTGTTTCACCTGTCCATGTGCTTGTCTCCACCCCCCTCCAGGTGTCGCCCATCTTCCCACTTATCCTCTGGGTATTTAGACCTGTGTTTTCTGTCTGTCTGTGCCAGTTCGTCTTGTTTGTTCAAGTCAACCAGCGGTTTGCCTCGGCGCCTGCTTTTCCGCAGTCTCTCGGTTTCCACTTGTCCTCCAGGTTTTGACACTTGCCTGTCCTGACTCTTAGCCTGCCTGTTATCATGTACTTTGGCCCCACTACTCTGGGTTATAGACCTCTGCCTGACCTGGGCCTGCCTGTTGTCCTGTACCTTGGCCCCACTACTCTGGGTTACAGACCTCTGCCTGACCTGGGCCTGCCTGTTGTCCTGTACCTTGGCCCCACTACTCTGGGTTACAGACCTCTGCCTGACCTGGGCCTGCCTGTTGTCCTGTACCTTGGCCCCACTACTCTGGGTTACAGACCTCTGCCTGACCTGGGCCTGCCTGTTGTCCTGTACCTTGGCCCCACTACTCTGGGTTACAGACCTCTGCCTGACCTGGGCCTGCCTGTTGTCCTGTACCTTGGCCCCACTACTCTGGGTTACAGACCTCTGCCTGACCTGGGCCTGCCTGCCGTCCTGTACCTTCGCCCCACTACTCTGGGTTACAGACCTCTGCCTGACCTGGGCCTGCCTGTTGTCCTGTACCTTCGCCCCACTACTCTGGGTTATAGACCTCTGCCTGACCAGGGCCTGCCTGTTGTCCTGTACCTTGGCCCCACTACTCTGGATTATCGACCCCCTGCTTGCCTTGACCTGTCGTTTGCCTCCCCCCTGTTGTTGCAATAAACATTGTTTCTTCAACACGGTCTGCACTTGGGTCTTACCTGAAACCTGATATCAGCACAGTGTTTGTATTGATTAGATGGCTGTATTGTGGACCTCAGCACAGTGTTTGTATTGATTGGAGCATTTCTCCGTCAGTGCAGGGTTCCCCAGAGTGTGTCCTCCATCCAATGAATGCATGGCTGTGTTGTTGTTTACCACGGTTCGGTTTTTCTGATGAAAGCGTGGTTGTTTGGAGGAACTCAGTCATCAATGGGCTTTTCTGATGAGGTTGTCAATGTGTGGTTTGACTTATCAATATGCCTTTTTTGTTGTTGAAGGAAATGCTTTGTGCTGTAGACCTAACTCAACAGTGATGAGCATGGTGGAAAACCCAGTGATGAGCATGGTGGAAAACCCAGTGAGGAGCATGGTGGAAAACCCAGTGATGAGCATGGTGGAAAACCCAGTGATGAGCATGGTGGAAAACCCAGTGATGAGCATGGTGGAAAACCCAGTGATGAGCATGGTGGATAACCCAGTGATGAGCATGGTGGATAACCCAGTGATGAGCATGGTGGAAAACCCAGTGATGAGCATGGTGGATAACCCAGTGATGAGCATGGTGGATAACCCAGTGATGAGCATGGTGGATAACCCAGTGATGAGCATGGTGGAAAACCCAGTGATGAGCATGGTGGATAACCCAGTGATGAGCATGGTGGATAACCCAGTGATGAGCATGGTGGATAACCCAGTGAGGTGCATGTTGATGAATGCAGCAGTACAGCCAGCGCTGTGGTGTAACTCTGCAGTGTTTCTCAGCTCCTAAAGACAAACAAAGCCAAATATGCGTTTCTAATCTCTGTGCTGAATGAAACTGAAACAAAGAGGAGGAACACAGATACAGAAGCCTGGACACACACAAGATAAGCTGATTATAGGGGAGAGAGGAGAGAGAGACACACAGAGAGACAGAGAGAGAGAATTTGTTGTTCGTCTGATCCTCCTCTGGAATATGACACTATCTAAAAAGGGAAAGCATTGTGTGAATATCATTGTGTTAATGTGTTAATGTAATCACACACCAGTCGTTTCACCTGTTCTACCCACTATACATACAGTACAAGGCATTACCTTCATTACAGGTGTACATGCTAAATATACAGCTAATTAAATTTAATGAGATTTACTTAGAAAATAATATGCTCCCCTCATAAGCCTCTTATCCCTGCATGAACATCTACTACACAAGTGCACACATACACACACACACACACACACACACACACACACACACACACACACACACACACAACACTCATCTTTTTCATTCACTCTCACTGTCACAGCCTACTAGGCACATTATTTGAAATCCTCTCTGTGCTCACACACACCAAGACAAACATTAAGTCGCTCTGTCTTGCCCCCCTCTCTCTCTCTGTCCCTCCCCCTCTCTCTTTCTCTCTCTCTCTCTCTCTCTGTCCCCCCTTCTCTCTTGTTCTATGGCTTAAACATTATTCCATAAATGTGTGTGTCGAATACAGACACAGAGAAACTCAGACTCACTCATACATTCTTAAAATAATTTTATTGTTCAAACAGAAATCCTCAATTGATTCCAGCAGCTGTTCTGTTGGCTGGAAGGCGAGACTGCCGTCTCTCTGTGTGCATAACACTGGAGTGTTTGATATCTAACATTTACCAAAGTGCTTGCTTGTCAATTTTTTTAAATAAACGGATGTCCTAGGACGCTCTTTGTCCCAAATGCCACCCTATCCTGATTTAGTTCACTACTTTTGACCAGAGCCATCACTAAATATTTGTATGTAATCTTTATTTAAGAACAAATTCTTATATACAATGACGGCCTACCCCGGACGATGCTGGGCCAATTGTGCACTGCCCTATGGGACTCCAATCACGGCCGGTTGTGAAACAGCCTCCAATCTAACCAGGGACTGTAGTGACGCCTCTTGCACTGAGATGCAGTGCCTTAGACCGCTACGCCACTCTGGATAAGGAATACGGTGCCATTCAGGACACAACCTGAAATGCACAGTAATTTAAAAAGTCTTCAGACTCTCTCTGTTGGAGGTGGAAAACAGTCAGAGAAAGTGAGAATTATTGAAATACTTTATTAATGGGACATGTAGGCCGGGTTTTTGGACCGATTTAACTCTTCTTCTCACATTTTCATAAACTCAGCAAAAAAAGAAACACCCCTTTTTCAGGACCCTGTCTTTCAAAGATAATTCGTAAAAATCCAAATAACTTCACAGATCTTCATTGTAAAGGGTTTAAACACTGTTTCCCATGCTTGTTCAACGAACCATAAACAATTAACGAACATGCACCTGTGAACGGTCGTTAAGACACTAACAGCTTACAGACGGTAGGCAATTAAGGTCACAGTCATGAAAACCTAGGACACTAAAGAGGCCTTTCTACTGACTCTGAGAAACACCAAAAGAAAGATGTGAAGAGTCCCTGCTCATCTGCGTAAACATGTCTTAGGCATGCTGCAAGGAGGCATGAGGACTGCAGATGTGGCCGGGGCAATAAATTGCAATGTCCGTACTGTGAGACGCCTAAGACAGCGCTACAGGGAGACAGGACGGAGAGCTGATTGTCCTCGCAGTGGCAGACCACGTGTAACAACACCTGCACAGGATCGGTACATCCGAACATCACACCTGCGAGACAAGTACAGGATGGCAACAACAACTGCCCGAGTTACACCAGGAACGCACAATCCCTCAATCAGTGCTCAGACTGTCCGCAATAGGCTGAGATAGGCTGGACTGAGGGTTTGTAGGCCTGTTGTAAGGCAGGTCCTCACCAGACATCCCCAGCAGCAATGTCGCCTATGGGCACAAACCCACCGTCGCTGGACCAGACAGGACTGGCAAAAAGTGCTCTTCACTGACGAGTCGCGGTTTTGTCTCACCAGGGGTGATGGTCGGATTCGCGTTTATCGTCGAAGGAATGAGCGTTACACCGAGGCCTGTACTCTGGAGCGGGATCGATTTGGAGGTGGATGGTCCGTCATGGTCTGGGGCGGTGTGTCACAGCATTATCGGACTGAGCTTGTTGTCACTGCAGGCAATCTCAACGCTGTGCGTTGCAGGGAAGACATCCTCCTCCCTCATGTGGTACCCTTCCTGCAGGCTCATCCTGACATGACCCTCCAGCATGACAATGCCACCAGCCATACTGCTCGTTCTGTGCGGGATTTCCTGCAAGACAGGAATGTCAGTGTTCTGCCATGGCCAGCGAAGAGCCCAGATCTCAATCCCATTGAGCACGTCTGGGACCTGTTGGATCGGAGGGTGAGGACTAGGGCCATTCCCCCCCAGAAATGTCCATGAACTTGCAGGTGCCTTGGTGGAAGAGTGGGGTAACATCTCACAGCAAGAACTGGCAAATCTGGTGCAGTCCATGAGGAGGAGATGCACTGCAGTACTTAATGCAGCTGGTGGCCACACCAGATACTGACTGTTACTTTTGATTTTGACCCCCCCTTTGTTCACGGACACGTTATTCAATTTCTGTTAGTCACATGTCTGTGGAACTTGTTCAGTTTATGTCTCAGTTGTTGGATCTTGTTATGTTCATACAAATATTTACACATGTTAAGTTTGCTGAAAATAAACACAGTTGACAGTGAGAGGATGTTTATTTTTTTACTGAGTTTATTTCTACTTGGACACACTCCTAACCTAGTCAATATGATATTAACTCTCCCGTAAGATTTACTAGCCCAAGATGAGGTGCTGCCTCGCCCCCCCATTTTCGAGAGGACCATTTGAGCATGTCAAGTGGAATTTTCATTGTTCTTCTCAATAGTAGGAGTACTTGTAAACAACGGATACTAGGCCTCCGGTCCTAACCCTCAATTACTGTCAATTGGTCTATGTAGTTAGTATCTCTCTTTGTGAATAAAACTAAATCTCCAATTCGCACTCGCTCACTCACTCACGTACTCACTAACTCATTCATTCACTCATCCACTCATCCATCCACTCATCCACTCATCCACCCATTCATTCATTCACTCATCCACTAACTCATTCATTCACTCATCCACTCATCCATTCATTCATTTATTCATCCATCCATTCATCCACTCATTCATTCATCCACTCATCCACTCACCCACTAACTCATTCATTCACTCATCCACTCATCCATTCATTCATTCATCCATTCATCCACTCATTCATTCATCCACCCATCCACCCATCCACTAACTCATTCATTCACTCATCCACTCATCCATTCATTCATTCATTCATTTATCCACTCATTCATTCATTCACTCATCCACTCATTCATTCATTCATTCATTCATTCATTCATTCATCCACTCATCCACTCATCCACTCCCTCTACATCTGTAGTTTAATTTGATCATCATGAACATAGTGTCTCAGTTTCCTACCTTTTATTAGGTCATCTTGCAATTGTTTGCTATTAGCATAATTTAGCAACATTTTAATAAATGAACATAATTGAACATGAAGTTACTTATGATTAATCTAATAAGTAGCATGTTCCCGTCTGCAGTTCATTGATTCATGTGCCTGGGGCTAACTTGAGTATCTCTAGCCAGTAGTCTATTATATCTGAATGAATGAAAGGGCACCATGAACACAACTAAACCATTCCCCTTTAGGCAGATGTGTTTTTGATGAAACCAAGGCTGACGGTTTATCTGCGACGCCTCATTCTTTCCTCTCTTCAATTAATATTTTAAAAACAATATTGTGATTTATTCATGTTGCACTGTTCAATATTCTAAGCTATTTTAATGTTATTATGACATATACTGTATATTATTATGATGAGTCTGTTGGTGTATTGGTTTGTTGTGCTATAGTCTCTAACCCATGTGAGGCTGTCTTCTGTCTGTTCAGAGCCTAGGTAGCCGACAGCTCTAACTCTGGTTGTGTTGTTTTGCTTCTGTCTGCTGCTGCTGCCGATGTTGTTTTGTAATGTTCTGACATTTCAGTCTTTATTACCTGACTTGACTACTACCACTTTCTCATCTTGGTCTGTGATAGCAGTGAGAGCTTTATCGGTTTAAATCAGGTTTTGGGACAGGGGTTGGTTTTCTTTACTGGGTTGTGTGCTCTGGGACTGTAAGCGCCTCAGAGTAGGAGGGCTGATCTAGGCCTTTCATAATGTATTTGATTACAGGGACAGGGAGGACCAGATCCCAGATCAGTACTCTTTGTGAATACGGGCCCTGATCTTGGGTTGGTGTTCAGGTAAACATTATTGTTTTTATTGTGTACTAGTATCCTAGTCCGGGTTTTATGTTGTGGATTGGAAACGGTATATAGAACAGGGTGAGTAGTAGTGGGATTCCCTGGGTGAGTAGTAGTGGGATTCTCTGGGTGAGTAGTAGTGGGATTCTCTGGGTGAGCACTAGTGGGATTCTCTGGGTGAGCACTAGTGGCATTCTCTGGGTGAGTAGTAGTGGGATTCTCTGGGTGAGCAGTAGTGGGATTCCCTGGGTGAGTAGTAGTGGGATTCTCTGGGTGAGCAGTAGTGGGTTTCTCTGGGTGAGCAGTAGTGGGATTCTCTGGATGAGTAGTAGTGGGATTCTCTGGGTGAGCAGTAGTGGGATTCTCTGGGTGAATAGTAGTGGGATTCTCTGGGTGAATAGTAGTGGGATTCTCTGGTTGAGTAGTAGTGGGATTCTCTGGGTGAGTAGTAGTGGGGTTCTCTGGGTGAATAGTAGTGGGATT
>NC_042977.1:42937338-43052338 GCF_901001165.1 Salmo trutta
CCCAGTCTATAGAATAACAGAACCCAGTCTACAGAATAACAGAACCCAGTCTATAAAATAACAGAACCCAGTCTGCAGAATAACAGGACCCAGTCTACAGAATAACAGAACCCAGTCTACAGAATAACAGAACCCAGTCTACAGAATAAAAGGACCCAGTCTGCAGAATAACAGAACCCAGTCTGCAGAATAATAGAACCCAGTCTACAGAATAACAGAACCCAGTCTACAGAATAACAGAACCCAGTCTACAGAATAACAGAACCCAGTCTATAGAATAACATAACCCAGTCTACAGAATAACAGAAACCAGTCTGCAGAATAACAGAACCCAGTCTGCAGAATAACAGGACCCAGTCTACAGAATAACAGAACCCAGTCTGCAGAATAATAGAACCCAGTCTACAGAATAACAGAACCCAGTCTACAGAATAACAGAACCCAGTGTGCAGAATAATAGAACCCAGTCTACAGAATAACAGAACCCAGTCTATAGAATAACAGAACCCAGTCTGCAGAATAACAGAACCCAGTCTACAGAATAACAGAACCCAGTCTGCAGAATAATAGAACCCAGTCTACAGAATAACAGAACCCAGTCTACAGAATAACAGAACCCAGTCTGCAGAATAACAGAACCCAGTCTACAGAATAACAGAACCCAGTCTGCAGAATAACAGAACCCAGTCTACAGAATAACAGAACCCAGTCTACAGAATAACAGAACCCAGTCTATAGAATAACATAACCCAGTCTGCAGAATAACAGAACCCAGTCTGCAGAATAACAGAACCCAGTCTACAGAATAACAGAACCCAGTCTACAGAATAACAGAACCCAGTCTATAGAATAACAGAACCCAGTCTGCAGAATAACAGAACCCAGTCCGCAGAATAACAGAACCCAGTCTGCAGAATAACAGAACCCAGTCTATAGAATAACAGAACCCAGCTGGGGAACATCAAACTGCATTATCACTGGAACATTACAAGCACAACTCAACATAAAAACAGAACTCAACTTAAAATCACAATTCAACGTAAAAACACAACTAAACTTAAAGCCACAACTCTACATTACAAACACTCTTGCCTCTTCTGATCACCTCTACCCGTCACCCCCTCGCTCCATCTTCCCCTTCAATATAACTATACGGTCTGTTTCTCCTCTATGAGGTCTGTTTCTCCTCTGAGGTCTGTTTCTGCTCTCTCCTCTATGAGGTCTGTCTCTCCTCTGAGGTCTGTTTCTGCTCTCTCCTCTATGAGGTCTGTCTCTCCTCTGAGGTCTGTTTCTGCTCTCTCCTCTATGAGGTCTGTCTCTCCTCTGAGGTCTGTTTCTGCTCTCTCCTCTATGAGGTCTGTCTCTCCTCTCTCCTCTATGAGGTCTGTTTCTCCTCTCTCCTCTGAGGTCTGTTTCTCCTCTCTCCTCTATGAGGTCTGTTTCTCTTCTCTCCTCTATGAGGTCTGTTTCTCCTCTCTCCTCTATGGGGTCTGTTTCTCCTCTCTTCACTATGAGGTCTGTTTCTCCTCTCTCCTCTATGAGGTATGTTTCTCCTCTCTCCTCTATGAGGTCTGTTTCTCCTCTCTCCTCTATGAGGTCTGTTTCTCCTCTCTCCTCTATGAGGTCTGTTTCTCTTCTCTCCTCTATGAGGTCTGTTTCTCCTCTCTCCTCTATGAGGTCTGTTTCTCTTCTCTCCTCTATGAGGTCTGTTTCTCCTCTCTCCTCTATGAGGTCTGTTTCTCCTCTCTCCTCTATGAGGTCTGTTTCTCCTCTCTCCTCTATGAGGTCTGTTTCTCCTCTCTTCACTATGAGGTCTGTTTCTCTTCTCTCCTCTATGAGGTCTGTTTCTCCTCTCTCCTCTATGAGGTCTGTTTCTCCTCTCTCCTCTATGAGGTCTGTTTCTCCTCTCTCCTCTATGAGGTCTGTTTCTCCTCTCTTCACTATGCGGTCTGTTTTTTCCTCTCTCCTCTATGTATTATTCCTCAGACATCTATAGGTACATCCCTCCTGTCCTTTTTGCATTCTCAAAGGACAGACAGACAGACAGACAGACAGACAGACAGACAGACAGAACAAACTCATTTGACTGATATATGGATCTCATAACTCCGGCCTCAGTCATTTTACTTCTTATTTCTTTAAGTGGTTTATTGGCAGGAGCAGTCAGTATATTTGCCAAGGCATTAAGATATCATTATTTCTTCTCTCGCTCTCGCTCTCTCTCTATCTCTCTCTCTCTCTCTCTCTCTCTCTTTCTCGCTCTCTCTCTCTCTCTCTCTCTTTCTCTCTCTCTCTCTCGCTCCTCTCTCCTTTTCTGACATTGGGGTTAGTTCCAGGATGGGGTGGTTTGGTGCTATACTGCTTGAGACTCGGGGGGATGGGCTCTGAGCTAACGATGTTTGACAAGCAGAGAGAGGGCGAGGGGTGGGGTGGGGTGGGGGGGATTGAGAAATATACAGAGAATCAGTTTGTTTGTGATAGGAGTCAGGGTGGGGCCAGCATTCAGTACAGCAGTGTACCTTTAGTTCTAGGTCAAAAACAGTTTTAGGAAACAGAATTGGGAAACACAGGATTGGAAAACACTGCAGTACAGTTTGTTGGTCCAAACCAATTGACCAACACTTAAAGGGCCAATCTGTGATTCATGCATTTGTGGCACATCCAATTTATGATATATAGGAATTGATTTGAATATAACTTCTGAATACCAGGTTCAGAGACTATCCTAATATAGTAGCTTCAAAGGCAGACCAAACCCAATCTCTCTTATGCAGTAAATCAATAGGATGAATCAACCAAACCCAATCTCTCTTATGCAGTAAATCAATAGGATGAATCAACCAAACCCAATCTCTCTTATGCAGTAAATCAATAGGATGAATCAACCAAACCCAATCTCTCTTATGCAGTAAATCAATAGGATGAATCAACCAAACCCAATCTCTCTTATGCAGTAAATCAACATGATGAATCAATCAATAGTATGAATCAATCAATAGGATGAATCAACCAAACCCATTCTCTCTTAAGCAGTAAATCAACATGATGAATCAATCAGGTAGCCTAGTGGTTAGAGCGTTGAGTCAGTAACCGAAAGGTTGCTAGATCGAATCCCCGAGCTGACAAGGTAAAAATTTGTGGTTCTGCCCCTGAACAAGGCAATTAACCCACTGTTCCTAGGCCGTCATTGTAAATAAGGATTTGTTCTTAACTGACTTGCCTAGTTAAATAAAGGTTAAATATCAACAGGATGACTCAACTAAACCCAAGAGGAGGACAGCTGAAGAGGGAGCGTAGAGAAGGGGGGTTGCTGTGTGCTGGATGAAATATGAAGATGGTGCCACACTGTTTAGCTGTGTTTCTGACCCATATCTAAGCATCAGCACAGGCATGACAACCGACTTCATCATGGATGGTATCATTAGACTGTAGCAGGTTTACTGGGACTTATCTTGTTTGTTCTCTTGTTCTCTGTGCTTTTAATCGGTAAATCACCCATTTGCCGCATCAGGATTCGCCTTTGAGGCCTTATGGTGGATATTACTCCTAGAGAGATGACGGGAATGTGATACGGAAGGAGAGACAGTTGGTTTTAAAACAGAGGAGTGGGCTGGGAATGGTTGAATAGATGGGAAGAAAGGTTGACAGAAGGGTAGACTATTGAAAGAGGACTGAAGGGAAGGGTAGACTATTGAAAGAGGACTGAAGGGAAGGGTAGACTATTGAAAGAGGACTGAAGGGAAGGGTAGACTATTGAAAGAGGACTGAAGGGAAGGGTAGACTATTGAAAGAGGACTGAAGGGAAGGGTAGACTATTGAAAGAGGACTGAAGGGAAGGGTAGACTATTGAAAGAGGACTGAAGGGAAGGGCAGACTATTGAAAGAGGACTGAAGGGAAGGGCAGACTATTGAAAGAGGACTGAAGGGAAGGGCAGACTATTGAAAGAGGACTGAAGGGAAGGGCAGACTATTGAAAGAGGACTGAAGGGAAGGGCAGACTATTGAAAGAGGACTGAAGGGAAGGGTAGACTATTGAAAGAGGACTGAAGGGAAGGGTAGACTATTGAAAGAGGACTGAAGGGAAGGGCAGACTATTGAAAGAGGACTGAAGGGAAGGGCAGACTATTGAAAGAGGACTGAAGGGAAGGGCAGACTATTGAAAGAGGACTGAAGGGAAGGGCAGACTATTGAAAGAGGACAGAAGGGAAAATATGAGGAGAGAAAGCTAGACGGAGGATGGTGGAAAAGTGAGAAAGAGACAGATGGATGGTGAGGAGAGGGGTGAAAATGAAAATTGAGAAATGAAAGGGATATTTTTCACTGTCTGTTCTTGGGACAGTGTTTATTAACTTGATCTATTTTATCTCTGAGCCTGAAGCCCTCTCACCTCACCTCTTCTGTCTCTCTCTCACCTCACCTCTTCTGTCTCTCTCTCACCTCACCTCCCCTCTTCTCTCTCTCTCTCTCTCTCTCTCTCTTTCTCTCTCTCTCTCGTAACGCTCTCTCTCCACCCTCTCTTTCTCTCTCTCTCTCTCTATCTCTCTCTCTCTCTCTCTCTCTCTCTCTCACCTTTCCTCTTCTGTCTCTCTCACCTCACCTCTTCTGTCTCTCTCTCTCTCTCTCTCTCTCTCTCTCTCTCTCTCTCTCTCTCTCTCCCTCGCTCTCTCTTTCTCTCCCTCCCCTTGCCTCTCTCTCCACCCTCCTGGTTGTCACTTCGTTCACGCTGCGTTTTGAAAGTGTAAATTGTGTTTCTTTAAATATCTGTTCCTTCCTTAAACGCATAGCTGTGTGGGGAGGAGAAGAGCTTTTAACTCCTGTCTACCAAGGAGAAATCTCTCCACTTTCATGTCATTGTAACACTCACAGTAGTCAGTACAGCTCCTAGAGAGAGACAGGTTAGGTTTCTGTTCAGGAACATATCATATATGCTGCAAGCCAGGGATAGTAAGCCGTGGTTGAGTCCCAATAATCTCTCCTTCCTCCTGAAGTGTGCACTCACTTGTTCACTACCCCACAAATGTAAAAGTACTGTATTAGTGCAAGCATGTGCTATGCTACAGGGAATTTCCATATACCAGTCATGAAGGGAAGTGAACAAGTGCACAGTTTTGGAGAAAGAAAGGCACGATTATTAGGATTCAACCCCTGTAGTCTACTCACTGAGGAAAAAAAGAAACAGGCGACTTTCTTCCAGGGTAGGGGGGAAGTGGGAGTTATTACAGCAATACTAAAGGAATTCTTAAAAGCGTGTAATGTTGTTTGCTTGCATTTCCTCTTTCATGTCCCGACCGGAGTTCCGCTACGGAACACTTAGAACACACAGATGTTCTTCAAGAAGTAAAAAAAAAAAAAAAAAAAAAAAAAATCTGTTTCACTGTCGGTGCGAGGAAGTGATATCGCTACACTGTGGATTTAAAACTGTCTACCGCTGACAATTTCTGTTCTAATTAGACTATTTATAAATGCCATATTTACAGAGGTGAGCAGCTTTCTTTGAGGCATGTCTGGTTCTATATTTGTGATACATTCCAAATGGCATCCTAGTCCCTTTATAGTGCACTGTTGTTTTTTACTATAAAGGGAAGAGGGTGCCATTTGGTTAGACAGAGTCTCTTCCCCCTCAGGAGGTTGAACAAAAGTTCTACAGCTGCACCATTGAGAGCTTATTGACTGGCTGCATCACTGCCTGATATGGCAATAGCACCGCATTGTATCGCTGGCTTTACAGATGGTGGTGTGGACAGCCCAGTACATCACTGGGGCCGAGCTCTCTGCCATCCAGGGCATCTGTATCAGGCGGTGTGGTAGGAAGGCCCGGAATATCATTAAAGAGTCCAACCACCCAAGTCATAGACTATTCTCTCTGCTTCCGTAAGGCAGGCGGTACCAGAGCATCAAGTCTGTCACCAACAGGCTCTTGAACAGCTTTTATCCCCAAGCAATAAGACCGATAAATAGCTAACTAAATAGCTACACAGACTATCTGAGTTAACCTTGTATCCTCATTGACCTTTTTCATTTAAATATTTGTCTCTATGCACACTCACAGGGCCCTACACACACACACACACACACACACACACACACACACACACACACACACACACACACACACACACACACACACTCCATCATCTTCTCACTCACACATAACATGCACATACATTTATACTGACTCTGCACACCCATTCACATACACGCTGCTGCTACTCTGTTTATCTTAAATCCTGTTGCCAAGTCACCTTAAACCTATACATATCTACCTCCATCACTCCAGTATCCCTTCACATCGTAAATATGGTATTGTAACTGACCCTGTACATAGTATGCTTACTTACTTATTGTGTTCTTCATATTTCTTTGAATTTGCAAGAAAGACATTTCACTGTACTTGTGCATGTGATATTACAGTTTTTCCCAATTGCTAAAACACAATTTTGCAAACTAGGCTGGTTTTATCAAAATACTTAACACAATTCACAAAACCACACACCCAAACTGCAAAATACCTCATATATCCTGCATAATGAAGCACTGCAACCAAAACTACATATAGCATTATCAAAATCAAACGTTTGCACCAAATGGCACACACTTCATTCATATTACCAGATTTTTGTCTAACCAACTACACACTGTTGGGCATAATGAAAAGCACTCTCATCTTTAGTATGCTTTGCCATAATACTAAAATAGTTCAAATTGTAGAAAATTCTTCAGACGCACAGAAATATTTGCAGATACACACACATGCTGTTGAAACATTTTATTTTTCACCAAACAAGTCAGTGCAACATATCGTATACCTTCCACCGCCATGCCGAAAAGAACTCTTCTATGGGGTTCAGAAATGGTGAGTATGGTGGGAGGTATTGCACGAGAAATGGTGGGTGGTCAGCAAACCAGTTTTGGACTGGGGCTGCACGATGAAAGCTCACGTTGTCCCATACTACAACATCCTGGGTTCTTTGATGGTCTGCATCATTCATACGCTCTGGTGGTATGAGAATGTTGTGGAGTCTGTCCAGAAATGTGAGAATATGGGCTGTATTGTATGGTCCAAGGTTGGCATGACGGTGGAGGACACCATGCGTATTGGAGATGGCAGCGCACATTGTGATATTCCCACCACGTTGGCCAGGAACATCTATAATGGCTCTGTGGCCAATGACGTTTCTCCCCCTTCTTCTGGTCTTTGCTAGGTTGAACCCAGCCTCATCTATAAAGATGAACTCATGTGGGATTGCATGAGCATCCATTTCCAGTACTCCCTGAAAACAAAGAACAAAAGCAGTCAATATTGTACTTACATCCACATATGCTCGTCTGACCTCTTTGTTTCTTTGAGAGTTTCTCTCAAACGGCACCTTATAAAGTTGTTTCATTCTGATTTGGTTTTGTTTGAGAATGCGAGCCAATGTGGACAGACTGACTAGTTGAATGTTGTTGAATATGGTGTTGTCTTGGATGATGTGGCTTTGAATTTCTCGTAATCTGATTTCATTATTTTCCAAAACCAAGTTTACAATGGCAGCTTCCTGTACCCCGGTGAACATTTGGCCCCTTCCTACACCATGGTTGCGTCTCTCAGTCCTTTAGAAAAACAAAAAAACAAAAATATAGGGCTTGGACAATGCAGCCTAAAGATATTTCCCCCACAGTAGAGTAAATTCTACAGGAAATTTGTGCAGTTAGTGTATGACATCAGCCATTCATGAAGTAAACAGGTGTCACCCAACTGATACACTATGACATGGGGTGTACTACATAGTGTGAAAGAAATGTTGGTTACATACCTGTCCTCCAGTCTAAATGTCCGGATGACACAGGCGACAGTAAAACGGCTCAAGTTGAGCTGCACTCTCTGTCCAGCCTCTCGCATTGTCAGCCCATGGTTGATGACATGATCAAATAAGGTTGCTCTGATTTCATTTGAAAGTTGTTGTCTTCTTTGGCCATGAACTCCTCTACCAGCTCTACCCCTACCTCTCACCCTTCCTCCCCCTCTCATTCTCACCCTCCCTCTTCCTCTTCCTCTCTCTGCAACGGCTTCCATTGTTGTTGTAAAACAAAAGGTGCTCACCTGTGGTCTTTTCATAATGCTTACTTCCTGATTGAAGTGGTAACAATTAACCATTGAGGTGTTTGGCCAGGTGGCACATGTATTGGCCAATTAGCTCATGTAGTGTCATTTTGAATGGCAGTGTTTTGAAATGGCAAACATGTGACTTTATGTCAGATTGTTGTGTCTTATGCAGAGAACCGTGTGCAGTGCATTTAAAAAGTGCCATTTTGAATTGCAAAATGTGTGTAAAGCAGAAAATGTGTTTAGACTTTTGGAGACTTGAGAAGAGGTTTTGCTCTCGGTGTGTCAGTTTAAATAATTGTGCTGTGCATGTCATTTTAGTGTGTTAGCAATTGGTAAAAACTGTAAAACTTCAAACACAGTATCATTAACTCTGGGGGTCCTCCCATTTTCTGGGGCATGTAAAACTCATTTCCTACATTTCTACACAATCTAATATGACCCATGGCCCTTCTAGCTGTCTCTATTTAGCAGTGGTGTTAAAAGTACCCAATTGTCGTACTGGAGTAAAAGTAAAGATACCTTAATAGAAAATGACTCAAGTAAAAGTGAAAGTGAATACTAATTAAGTAAAAGTCTAAAAGTATTTGGTTTTAAATATACTTAAGTATCAAAAGTAAATGTAATTGCTAAAATACACGAAAATATCAAAAGTAAAAGTATAAATAATTTCAAATTCCTTCTATAAAGCAAACCGGATGGCATCATTTTCTTGTTTTTAAAATGTATGATAGCCAGGGGGCATGTTCCAACACATCATTTACAAACAAAGCATGTGTTTAGTGAGTGCCAGATCAGGGGCAGTAGGGATCACTACCAGTCAAAAGTCACTACCAGTCAAAGGTTTGGACACACCTACTCATTCCAGGGTTTTCTTTATTTTGACTATTTTCTACATTGTAGAATAATAGTGAAGACATTAAAACTATGAAATAACACATATGGAATCATGTAGTAACCAAAAAGTGTTAAACAAATCAAAATGTATTTTAGATTTGAGATTCTTCGAAGTAGCCACCCTTTCCATTGATGACAGCTTTGCACACGCTTGGCATTCTCTCAACCAGCTTCATGAGTTAGTCACCTGGAATGGATTTCAGTTAACAGGTGTGCCTTGTTCAAAGTTAATTTGTGGAATTTCTTTCCTTCTTAATGCGTTCGAGCCAATCAGTTGTGTTGTGACAAGTTAGGGGTGACATACAGAAGATAGCCCTATTTGGTAAAAGACCAAGTCCATATTATGGCAAGAACAGCTGAAATAAGCGAAGAGAAATTACAGTCCATCATTACTTTAAGACATGAAGGTCAGTCAATCCGGAAAATTTCTAAAACTTTGTGCAGTCGCAAAAACCATCAAGCGCTATGATGAAACTGGCTCTCATGAGGACCGCCACAGGAAAGTAAGACCCAGAGTTATGTCGGGGGAATATTCTAATCACGTGAGAGAGACTTTGTCATTTCTTCAAACAATCATCTTTATTCAATGTCGATTAATTATTGCAGTAATGAAACCAGTCAACCCAGCAGTCTTGACTGTTGGGCCGAGTAGCCTAACTGATAATGAAAAACAGATCTTATATAGGACCTAAATAATGCTTAGTCAGTCTGGTTCCACTCCTCCCATAAACCACCTTGGTCCATCTCCTGGTTATCTGCACGGGATGTTGTTTTACCCCCAACCTGGCTTGGTTTCCCAGATGCCAGGAAGATGAGACAATGAGGCATTGTTCTAAACTCTTCCAGGCTATCTCTAGCTCAGGTCACACACACCACATCTTGTCTATGAAATGCCTGCTTTAGGTTTTATCACCAAGTCATTGTCAGCTCAAGCTATCTCTAGCAAAACCCATTCACTTGACCATCTCTTTACAGAAACACAGAATTTAACAGAACAGAAATGTCCTACTATTTGTTAAGTATATAATCGTTAACTTGTAATATCAAACAATAACTTATCAAACAATAATTTTTCTTCACAGTTACCTCTGCTGCAGAGGATAATTTCATTAGAGTAACCAGCCTCAGAAATCGGCAATTAACTGCACCTCAGATTGCACCTCACAGAGTTCAAGTAACAGACACATCTCAACATCAACTGTTCAGAGGTGAATGTGGTAATCAGGCCTTAAGGGTAGAATTGCTGCAAAAAAATACACTACTAAAGGACATCAATGAGAAGAAGAGACTTGCTTGGGCCAAGAAACACAAGCAATGGACATTAGACTGGTGGAAATATGTCCTTTGGTCTGATGAGTCCAAATTTGCGATTTTTGGTTCCAACCTCCGTGTCTATGTGAAACGCAGAGTAAGTTAACGCATGATCTCCGCATGTGTGGTTCCCACCGTGAAGCATGGAGGAGGAGGTGTGATGGTCTGGGGTGCTTTGCTGGTGACACTGTCTGTGATTTATTTAGAATTCAAGGCACACTTAACCAGCATGGCTACCACAGTATTCTGCAGCGATATGTCATCCCATCTGGTTTGCGCTTAGTGGGACTATCATTTGTTTTTCAACAGGACAATGACCCAAAACATACCTCCAGGCTGTGTAAGGGCTATTTGACCAAGAAGAGGAATGGAGTGCTGCATCAGATGACCTGGCCTCCGCAGTCACCCGACCTCAACCCAATTGAGATGGTTTGGGATGAGTCGGACCGCAGAGTGAAGGATAAGCAGCCAACAAGTGCTCAGCATATGTGGGGACTCCTTCAAGACTGTTGGAAAAGCATTCCTCATGAAGCTGGTTGAGAGAATGCCAAGAGTGTGCAAAGCTGTCATCAAGGCAAAGGGTGGCTACTTTGAAGAGTCTAAAATCTAAAATATATTTTGATTTGTAAGTCTGAATGTTGGAGTGTGTCCCTGGCTATCTGTACATAAAAAAATAAAATGGTGCCATCTGGTTTGCTTAATGTAAGGAATTTGAAATTATTTATACTTTTTACTTTTGATACTTAAGTATATTTTAAACCAAATACTTTGACTTTTCCTCAAGTAAAATTTTACTGGGTGACTTTTTACATTTTCTATGAAGTTCTCTTTACTTTTACTCAAGTATGACAATTGGGTACTTTTTCCACCACTGCTGAAGTAGTACTTTCAACTATTTTTACTTAAGTACTCCACTGCTATTTAGAACAACATAAAGTAAGCAAAAATGCCCACAATTATCAAGCTAGGTATGAGATCATTATTAAATATGTTTAAGTGATTGATAAGACTGAACTAGATCAATGATAATTCAATAATCAATATTGTGTTGCAACTTTAACCAATAGCCTAACAAATTAGCAACTCTTACAAATAAAGTACAAAGACTTAACTTTTGTCTTTGTCTTTATTAAGAAATCCTCTATTTCAAACTTCAACCAGACCGCCAGCCAGCCTGAGCCGCATGCACGCCCAACCCCTACCAGTCTAGTCAATAACACAACACTCTTCCCGACCCCCACCAGTCTAGTCAATAACTCAACTCTCTCCCCAACCCCCACCAGTCTAGTCAATAACTCAACACTCTTCCCGACCCCCACCAGTCTAGTCAATAACTAAACTCTCTCCCCAACCCCCACCAGTCTAGTCAATAACTCAACTCTCTCCCCAACCCCCACCAGTCTAGTCAATAACTCAACTCTCTCCCCAACCCCCACCAGTCTAGTCAATAACTCAACTCTCTCCCCGACCCCCACCAGTCTAGTCAATAACTAAACTCTCTCCCCAACCCCCACCAGTCTAGTCAATAACTCATCTCTCTCCCCAACCCCCACCAGTCTAGTACATAACTCAACTCTCTCCCCAACCCCCACCAGTCTAGTCAATAACTAAACTCTCTCCCCAACCCCCACCAGTCTAGTCAATAACTCATCTCTCTCCCCAACCCCCACCAGTCTAGTCAATAACTCAACTCTCTCCCCGACCCCCACCAGTCTAGTCAATAACTCAACTCTCTCCCCGACCCCCACCAGTCTAGTCAATAACTCAACTCTCTCCCCGACCCCCACCAGTCTAGTCAATAACTCATCTCTCTCCCCAACCCCCACCAGTCTAGTACATAACTCAACTCTCTCCCCAACCCCCACCAGTCTAGTCAATAACTAAACTCTCTCCCCAACCCCCACCAGTCTAGTCAATAACTCATCTCTCTCCCCAACCCCCACCAGTCTAGTCAATAACTCAACTCTCTCCCCGACCCCCACCAGTCTAGTCAATAACTCAACTCTCTCCCCGACCCCCACCAGTCTAGTCAATAACTCAACTCTCTCCCCGACCCCCACCAGTCTAGTCAATAACTCAACTCTCTCCCCGACCCCCACCAGTCTAGTCAATAACTAAACTCTCTCCCCGACCCCCACCAGTCTAGTCAATAACTCAACTCTCTCCCCGACCCCCACCAGTCTAGTCAATAACTCAACTCTCTCCCCAACCCCCACCAGTCTAGTCAATAACTCAACTCTCTCCCCGACCCCCACCAGTCTAGTCAATAACTAAACTCTCTCCCCAACCCCCACCAGTCTAGTCAATAACTCATCTCTCTCCCCAACCCCCACCAGTCTAGTCAATAACTCATCTCTCTCCCCAACCCCCACCAGTCTAGTCAATAACTCATCTCTCTCCCCAACCCCCACCAGTCTAGTCAATAACTCAACTCTCTCCCCGACCCCCACCAGTCTAGTCAATAACTCAACTCTCTCCCCGACCCCCACCAGTCTAGTCAATAACTCAACTCTCTCCCCGACCCCCACCAGTCTAGTCAATAACTCAACTCTCTCCCCGACCCCCACCAGTCTAGTCAATAACTCAACTCTCTCCCCGACCCCCACCAGTCTAGTCAATAACTCATCTCTCTCCCCGACCCCCACCAGTCTAGTCAATAACTCAACTCTCTCCCCGACCCCCACCAGTCTAGTCAATAACTCAACTCTCTCCCCGACCCCCACCAGTCTAGTCAATAACTCAACTCTCTCCCCGACCCCCACCAGTCTAGTCAATAACTCAACTCTCTCCCCGACCCCCACCAGTCTAGTCAATAACTCATCTCTCTCCCCGACCCCCACCAGTCTAGTCAATAACTCAACTCTCTCCCCGACCCCCACCAGTCTAGTCAATAACTCAACTCTCTCCCCGACCCCCACCAGTCTAGTCAATAACTCAACTCTCTCCCCGACCCCCACCAGTCTAGTCAATAACTAAACTCTCTCCCCAACCCCCACCAGTCTAGTCAATAACTCAACTCTCTCCCCGACCCCCACCAGTCTAGTCAATAACTATACTCTCTCCCCAACCCCCACCAGTCTAGTCAATAACTCAACTCTCTCCCCGACCCCCACCAGTCTAGTCAATAACTAAACTCTCTCCCCAACATCTTCCTTCTCATTTTTTTTATATCTCAAGGGAAAGGCTTGGAAAACAAAAACTTAATAAAAACACACATACACCTACACATTATCACACAGAAACAGTACATTCTCTATATACAGTGGCAAGAAAAAGTATGTGAACCCTTTGGAATTATTTGGATTTCTGCATAAATTGGTCATACAATTGGATCTGATCTTCATCTAAGTCACAACAACAGACAAACACAGTCTGCTTAAACTAATAACACACAAATTATTGTATTTTTCTTGCCTATATTGAATACATAATTTAAACATTCACAGTGTAGGTTGGAAAAAGTATGTGAACCCCTAGGCTAATGACTTCTCCAAAAGCTGATTGGAGTCAGGAGTCAGCTAACCTGGAGTACAATCACTGAGACGAGATTAGAGATGTTGGTTAGAGCTGCCCTGCCCTGTATAAAACACTCACAAAATTCAAGTTTGCTATTCACAAGAAGCATTGCCTGGTGTGAACCATGCCTCGAACAAAAGAGATCTCAGAAGACCCAAGATTAAGAATTGTTGACTTGCATAAAGCTTGCATAAAGGGTTACAAAAGTATCTCTAAAAGCCTTGATGTTCATCAGTCCATGGTAAGACAAATTGTCTATAAATGGAGAAAGTTCAGCACTGTTGCTACTCTCCCTACGAGTGGCAATCCTGCAAAGATGACTGCAAGAGCACAGCGGAGAATGCTCAATGAGGCTAAGAAGAATCCTAGAGTGTCAGCTAAAGACTTACAGAAATCTCTGGAACATGCTAACATCTCTGTTGACGAGTCTACGATACGTAAAACACTAAACAAGAATGGTGTTCATGGGAGGACACCACAGACGAAGCCACTGCTGTCTAAAAAAACATTGCTGCACGTCTGAAGTTCGCAAAAGAGCATCTGGATGTTCTACAGCGCTGCTGGCAAAATATTCTGTGGACAGATTAAACTAAAGTTGAGTTGTTTGGAAGGAACACACAAAACTATGTGTGGAGAAAAAAAGGAACAGCACACCAACATCAAAACCTCATCCCAACTGTAAAGTATGGTGAAGGGAGAATCATGGTTTGGAGCTGCTTTTCTGCCTCAGGGCCTGGAGAGCTTGCTATCATTGACGGAAAAATGAATTCCCAAGTTTATCAATACATTTTGCAGGAGAGTGTAAGGCTATCTGTCCGCCAATTGAAGCTCATCAGAAGTTGGGTGATGCAACAGGACAACAACCCAAAACACAGAAGTAAATCAACAACAGTATGGCTTCAACAGAAGAAAATATGCCTTCTGGTGTGGCCCAGTCAGAGTCCTGACCTCAACCCGATGGAGATGCTGTGGCATGACCTCAAGAAAGCGGTTCACACCAGACATCCCAAGAATATTGCTGAACTGAAACAGTTTTGTAAAGAATGACCTCCTGAAAGCAGGTCTGATCCGCAACTACAGAAAACATTTGGTTGAGGTTATTGCTGCCAAAAGAGGGTCAACCAGTTATTAAATCCAAGGGTTCACATACTTTTTCCACCCTGCTCTGTAAATGTTTACACGGTGTGTTCAATAAAGACATAAAATGTATTATTGTTTGTGTGTTATTAGTTTAAGCAGACTGTGCTTGTCTATTTTTGTGACTTAGATGAAGATCAGATCAAATTTTATGACAACTTTATGCAGAAGTCCAGGTAATTCCAAAGGGTCACATCCTTTTTCTTGCCACTGTAGTTCATATCATAGGCCTATTAGTACAGTAGAGCTATTTTTACTTGCACACAATATAGCTGGGTCACCCCATCCTGCCCCTAGGGGCCCATGGCCCTGCAGCGCCCCAACCCAACACACCCCACTTTGCTTCAGGATCTTAGTGAAACATTCATTATTGGCTTCAGGTATGTTAGGCCAAGGCCAGTGACAACCAACAGTGAGTGCGGCAGACCCCTGGGGACCGGACTGAGCAGCCCAGCAGCTAGGGATTACCTAAATAGATATCTCCTCTGATGTGGACATGTTTTAAATACAGACTCCTTTTTTCATACAGCATTCCATATAAGGCATCCAGACCTTATGAATGTTTCCCAGTGTACCCCTAATCTGGTAATAAATCAAATCTAGTGATGCATAACTTGACATTTCTGCCATCCATTGTAGGAGGATAATGAACCTTCATATTAATGGTAATTCATTTCTTAGCCCCTATAAATACTAGGTTGCACAGTTTCTTCTGATAACAGTCTCCGGTATCAACATTTTCAAGCAAACAAAAACAGGTAGAAGGGAGAATCTGCAGACATGCTGAGATAAAAGAAGATACTCTTTGCCAGAATTCAGCCAGCCTTCACAAGACCATAACATATGCAAATATGTCCCCTTTACACCTCCAGCAGAATAATTTAATTTCCGAGTGCCTGATATTCAGTTTCACTGGCATATAGTACGTTCAATGGATGGTCTTAAACGGCAGTAATTTATGTCAGACTATATGAACATGACTGAGCATTCTAACATACAGTTGGAGTCGGAGGTTTACATACACCTTAGCCAAAAACATTTAAACTCAGTTTTTCACAATTCCTGACATTTAATCCTCGTAAAAATTCCCTGTCTTAGGTCAGTTAGGATCACCACTTTATTTTAAGAATATGAAATGTCAGAATAATAGTAGCAAGAATGATTAATTTCAGCTTTTATTTCTTTCATCACATTCCCAGTGATTCAGAAGTTTACATACACTCAATTAGTATTTGGTAGCGTTGCCTTTAATAAATTGTTTAACTTGGGTCAAACGTTTCAGGTAGCCTTCCACAAGTTTCTCAGAATAAATTGGGTGAATTTTGACTGATTCCTCCTGACAGAACTGGTGTAACTGAGTCAGGTTTGTAGGCCTCCTTGCTCGCACACACTTTTTCAGTTCTTCCCACACATTTTCTATAGGATTGAGGTCAGGGCTTTGTGATGGCCACTCCAGTACCTTGACTTTGTTGTCCTTAAGCCATTTTGCCACAACTTTGGAAGTATGCTTGAGGTCATTGTCCATTTGGAAGACCCATTTGCGACCAAGCTTTAACTTCCTGACTGATGTCTTGAGATGTTGCTTCAATATATCCACATAATTTTCCTCCCTCATGATGCCATCTATTTTGTGAAGTGCACCAGTCCCTCCTGCCGCAAAGCACCCCCACAACATGATGCTGCCACCCCCGTGCTTCAAGGTTGGGATGGTGTTCTTCGGCTTGCAAGCCACCCTTTTCCTCCAAACATAATGATGGTCATTATGGCCAAACAATTCTATTTTTGTTTCATCAGACCAGAGGACATTTCTCCAAAAAGTACGATCTTTGTCCCCATGTGCAGTTACAAACCGTAGTCTGGCTTTTTTATGGCGGTTTTTGAGCAGTGGCTTCTTCCTTGCTGAGTGGCCTTTCAGGTTATGTCGATATTGGACTCGTTTTACTGTGGATATAGATACTTTTATACCTGTGTCCTCCAGCATCTTCACAAGGTGCTTTGCTGTTGTTCTGGGATTGATTTGCACTTTTCACACCAAAGTACATTTATCTCTAGGAGACAGAACGCGTCTCCTTCCTGAGCGGTATGACGCTGCGTGGTCCCATGGTGTTTATACTTATGTACTATTGTTTGTACAGATGAACGTGGTACCTTCAGGCGTTTGGAAATTGCTCCCAAGGATGAACCAGACTTGTGGAGGTCTACACTTTTTTTCTGAGGTGTTGGCTGATTTCTTTTGATTTTCCCATGATGTCAAGCGAAGAGGTACTGACTTTGAAGGTAGGCCTTGAAATACATCCACAGGTACACCTCCAATTGACTCAAATGATGTCAATTAGCCTAACAGAAGCTTCTAAAGCCATGACATCATTTTCTGGAGTTTTCCAAGCTGTTTAAAGGCACAGTCAACTTAGTGTATGTAAACTTCTGACCCACTGGAATTGTGATACAGTGAAATAATCTATCTGTAAACAATTGTTGGAAAAATCACTTGTGTCATGCACAAAGTAGATGTCCTAACCGACTTGCCAAATCTATAGTTTGTTAACGAGAAATTTGTGGAGTGGTTGAAAAACAAGTTTTAATGACTCCAACCTAAGTGTATGTTAACTTCCGACTTCAACTGTATCTGTATCTTCATCAATAGCGTCTCCCAGGTCTTCCTAACATTTTTGTTTGACATATTTTATGTCATTGGGTAAAGCCTCTATCAACCCCTGATACGGTGTGGAAATCAAATTTAGAGATTTGTCAGACTGCCTTAAAATAGTTTCAATCTTTGAAAAGAAGGGAAATAGCTTGGGAAACGGATTAATTAATACATTTACATTGCTATACTGACTAATAAAAAAACATATATTTAATGGTTTGGCCTCTGGTTTCATTGTTTTATTCAGGTGTAGTGTGACTGAGGCAAAAAGAATTGCTAACTTTAGCCAACTTTTGGCTAGCTCTAGCTAATGGTACAATGGTACGTCATCAAAATTACTTCTGTTGAAACGGGAAAAAACAAAGGCTACAAACATTTCCATACACACAACAGCTGTTAGATACTGCGACCTGACAGATAGCTAGCTAGAGGCTAGCTAGAGCTGAACTGGCTGTGGTAGCTACTAGCTAGCTAGCTGCTAGTAGTTCATTCACTTCAGTGAAGATGGGATGAAACGTTAGCTAACGTAACATGTCAGTTATACTACTAGCTTAGCACTAGGAATAAATAAAACAAAATCTGTCAAACAGCTGTTACCTTGCCAGCTAGATCAGTCAATTTAAGAGTAGACAGTTTCTGCTCTGCTTGCTTTTAGAACTCAGAGAAAAAGCGCAACACAGACAGCAGCTGCCTCTGTTCATCTCTCTCGTGCTGGTCCAATATGCCAGCCTTCCAGAAGCTTTGCCTTCACACTGTCTGTCCCTGTGAGGTCATAAATCCACCCGCCTGAAACCAGAAAACAGCCTACCTGACCACTCTGAGGCGTCCGCATGATCCTGAACCACACTGGTGCCACGTTTTGTATCTCAGTACAATGATAAAACTGGAGGGGGGGGGGGGGGGGGGTGACAAAAATGCAATTTCACAAAGTGTGTGTGTGTGTGGGGGGGGGGTTCATGGCACCCGTCCCCATCCCAAGTGAACGTTGCTCCCATACTCCTCATCACGCCTCTCCTTCAGTGACTATGTCCCAAATGGCACCCTATTCTCTACATAATGCACAACGTACACCCTATGGGCCCTGGTCAAAGCAGGGCACTCTATAGGGACAAGGGGTTCCATTTGGGAGGCAGCCAGTGAAAGTACCTCGCAGGATGTGTGTCTGGCTCGTCCGGCTAGTTATAGACTCATCAGTCTTACATAGAAAGCCTCATGGCTACTGCTGCGCCATTTATCATCCTATCTGTTTTCCCTCTCTATGGTTGTGTCTCCAAAATGTCACCTTATTCCCTATTTAGTGCACTACCTTAAACCAGAGCCAACAATACACCCTACCTGTCCAGAGCCATTTGGGATACAACCTACCTGTCCAGGGCTCTGACAGTAACTGAAATGACCACCTCTATCTGACCTCTTTGTTTCCCTCTCTTCTCTGTGTTGCCTAGACGATGACCCCTTGCAGCCGGTGACCCAGGACGAGACGGTGTCTGTGGGCGGCACGGTAACCCTGACCTGCCGGGTGGCAGCGAGTGACAACTCCTCCCTGCAGTGGTCCAACACGGCCCAACAGACCTTGTACTTTGGAGAGAAGAGAGGTGAGAGAGAGGGAGGGAGGGAGGGAGAGAGAGAGGTTTGTGTGTGTGTTTGAGAGAAAGAGGGAGGAAGAGGAGTGTGATAGATCGTGAGAGACAGGAAAGGGGAAAAGACAGTGTGTTAAAAAGAAAGAGTGAGAGAGAGACAGAGAGAGAGTTTAAGAGTAGGGTTGTGACGGTCATGGAATTTTGGATGACTGTAATTGGTCAGAGAAATGACTGCGGTCTCCGTAAATAACCCTTAGAATAGATAAAAATGCAAACTAACTGTTGTGGCTGTCTACTACCCTCTGAGAGGATCTGGTCTCAACCAGCCACAGTGCTGAACCAGATCCTGACCCATCACACTGACTCTCAGACAACAGACTAGCCCCATCACACTGACTCTGAGACAACAGTCTAGCCCCATCACACTGACTCTCAGACAACAGTCTAGCCCCATCACACTGACTCTGAGACAACAGTCTAGCCCCATCACACTGACTCTGAGACAACAGTCTAGCCCCATCACACTGACTCTCAGACAACAGTCTAGCCCCATCACACTGACTCTGAGACAACAGTCTAGCCCCATCACACTGACTCTCAGACAACAGTCTAGCCCCATCACACTGACTCTGAGACAACAGTCTAGCCCCATCACACTGACTCTCAGACAACAGTCTAGCCCCATCACGCTGACTCTCAGACAACAGTCTAGCCCCATCACACTGACTCTCAGACAACAGTCTAGCCCCATCACACTGACTCTCAGACAACAGTCTAGCCCCATCACACTGACTCTGAGACAACAGTCTAGCCCCATCACACTGACTCTGAGACAACAGTCTAGCCCCATTACACTGACTCTCAGACAACAGTCTAGCCCCATCACACTGACTCTGAGACAACAGTCTAGCCCCATTACACTGACTCTCAGACAACAGTCTAGCCCCATCACACTGACTCTGAGACAACAGTCTAGCCCCATTACACTGACTCTCAGACAACAGTCTAGCCCCATCACACTGACTCTGAGACAACAGTCTAGCCCCATTACACTGACTCTCAGACAACAGTCTAGCCCCATCACACTGACTCTGAGACAACAGTCTAGCCCCATCACACTGACTCTCAGACAACAGTCTAGCCCCATCACACTGACTCTCAGACAACAGTCTAGCCCCATCACACTGACTCTCAGACAACAGTCTAGCCCCATCACACTGACTCTCAGACAACAGTCTAGCCCCATCACACTGACTCTCAGACAACAGTCTAGCCCCATCACACTGACTCTGAGACAACAGTCTAGCCCCATCACACTGACTCTGAGACAACAGTCTAGCCCCATTACACTGACTCTCAGACAACAGTCTAGCCCCATCACACTGACTCTGAGACAACAGTCTAGCCCCATTACACTGACTCTCAGACAACAGTCTAGCCCCATCACACTGACTCTGAGACAACAGTCTAGCCCCATTACACTGACTCTCAGACAACAGTCTAGCCCCATCACACTGACTCTGAGACAACAGTCTAGCCCCATTACACTGACTCTCAGACAACAGTCTAGCCCCATCACACTGACTCTCAGACAACAGTCTAGCCCCATCACACTGACTCTGAGACAACAGTCTAGCCCCATCACACTGACTCTCAGACAACAGTCTAGCCCCATCACACTGACTCTGAGACAACAGTCTAGCCCCATCACACTGACTCTCAGACAACAGTCTAGCCCCATCACACTGACTCTGAGACAACAGACTAGCCCCATCACATACACACACACACACACACACACACACACACACACACACACACACACACACACACACAAACATAAATAAAATAAAATACAATAAGGGGTAGATTTTACCGTGAAATGCTTACAAGCCTTTTCCAACGTAGGGTAAATAAATAAATAGTAATAGAAATGGAATAAAATACACAAGAATGGAGCTATATACAGGAAGTAGCAGATCACTGTGGAGCTATATACAGGAAGTAGCAGATCAATGTGGAGCTATATACAGGAAGTACCAGATCACTGTGGAGCTATATACAGGAAGTAGCAGATCACTGTGGTGCTATATACAGGAAGTTCCAGATCACTGTGGAGCTATATACAGGAAGTACCAGATCAATGTGGAGCTATATTCAGGAAGTATCAGATCAATGTGGAGCTATATACAGGAAGTACCATATCACTGTGGAGCTATATACAGGATGTACCAGATCAATGTGGAGCTATATACACGAAGTACCAGTACCAGATCACTGTGGAGCTATATACAGGAAGTACCATATCACTGTGGAGCTATATACAGGAAGTACCAGATCACTGTGGAGCTATATACAGGAAGTACCAGATCAATGTGGAGCTATATACAGGAAGTACCAGATCAATGTGGAGCTACACATGGTCATTCCATACTTTGAATCAGGTAGCATTTGTGTTAAAAAAAGGTGACCCATTTTTCCCGTGTCCAAGGGCATTGAAATATTTTATATTGATTTATACACTTTGTTCTGTTGGAATTTAGAATTCCCAAATCAAAGCTTTTGATTAAAGTACCAGATCACTGTGGAGCTAAATATAGGAAGTACCAGTGTCAGATCAATGTGGAGCTTTTTACAGGAAGTACCAGATCAATGTGGAGCTATATACAGGAAGTACCATATCACTGTGGAGCTATATACAGGAAGTACCATATCACTGTGGAGCTATATACAGGAAGTACCAGATCAATGTGGAGCTATATACAGGAAGTACCAGATCAATGTGGAGCTATATACAGGAAGTACCAGTACCAGATCAATGTGGAGCTATATACAGGAAGTATCAGATGACTGTGGAGCTATATACAGGAAGTACCAGTAGCAGATCACTGTGGAGCTTTATCCAGGAAGTACCAGATCCTAAAAGTATTTGGTTTTAAATATACTTAAGTATCAAAAGTAAATGTAATTGCAAAAATATACCTAAGTATCAAAGACCACTGTATATAACCCACCTGAACAAGGACCCGAATTGATATCCATAATGCTTAACCTACTTATCAGGCCCTTGGACTAGTTGTGAGGAGTCCATGTTACCGCAGAAACGGACTCAACCGCATGAATACCTGGTCGTCCCGTCTTACATTTACATTACATTTACGTCATTTAGCAGACGCTCTTATCCAGAGCGACTTACAAATTAGTCTTCAGCCAGCTGTTCGTTATGACGGTCATTTTATTTTCATCCATAACCCTTGGTTACACAATATTACAGTAATTGTGCCAGCCCTAACCGTGGTATGTCCTTGTAGCCTATATTATGTTCAGGTCTAGATCAATAACAATACTGTGTAAGTAGACATAGCTGTCATTGTTTCTGAAATGCAATATTCTGCCTCTCACAAATCATATTATTCCCAATAAAGGAGATGGAGGAGAGATTAAGAGAGAGAGATGATGAAAGAGAACGAGAGATGGAGAGAGAGAAAGACAGACAGACAGAGAGAGAGAGAAAGAGAGAGAGAAAGAGAGAGGCAGATAAAGAGAAAGAGCAAAAGAGAGAGGTGAATAAGAGAGTTAGAGAGAAAGAATGAGAAAAGGGGAAGGAAAAGTGAATTAGGGACATATAGTTTTCGGGGAGGGTCCGGAGGGAGCAGGGGAGCACACAGAAGCTACATGAAGACAAATTAACAGACCTTGGTTACTGATAAACCATGAAGAGGAAGCACTGGCAGAGACACAGACAGACAGCTGGGATGTTAAGCATACTTTGCAGACACACAGACACTGGCAGAGATAGTCATGCTATGCAGAGAGAAAGACACAGAGACAGAGAGAGAAAAGCCACCGTAGGCAGACCTGGCTCTCAAGAGAAGACAGGCTATGTGCACACTGCCCACAAAATGAGGTGGGAACTGAGCTGCACTTTCTAACCTGCCAAATGTACGACCATATTAGAGAGACATATTTCCTTCAGATTACACAGAGCCACAAAGAATTCGAAAGCAAATCCAATTTTAATAAACTCCCATACCTATTGGGTGAAATACCACAGTGTGCAATCACAGCAGCAAGATGTGTGACCTGTTGCCACAAGAAAAGGGCAACCAGTGAAGAACAAAGAGAGACAGAGAGAGAGGCTTGCTGCAGAGAGAGACAAAGAGACAGAGAGAGAGACATGGAGACAGAGAGAGGCATGCTGCAGAGACAGAGAGAGAGACATAGAGACAGAGAGAAGCATGCTGCAGAGAGAGACAGAGAGACAGAGAGAGACATAGAGACAGAGAGAGGCATGCTGCAGAGAGAGACAGAGACAGAGAGAGGCATGCTTCAGAGAGAGACATAGAGACAGAGAGGCATGCTGCAGAGAGAGACAGAGACAGAGAGAGGCATGCTTCAGAGAGAGACATAGAGACAGAGAGAGGCATGCTGCAGAGAGAGACAGAGACAGAGACATAGAGACAGAGAGAGGCATGCTTCAGAGAGAGACATAGAGACAGAGAGGCATGCTTCAGAGAGAGACATAGAGACAGAGAGACAGAGAGAGACAGAGACAGAGAGAGACAGAGAGACAGAGAGAGAGACATGCTATAGAGAGAGGCATAGAGACAGAGAGAGAGAGAGACATAGAGACAGAGAAAGAGAGACATTCTACAGAGAGAGACATGCTACACAGAGAGACAGGGAGAGACATAGAGACAGAGAGAGACATAGAGACATAGAGACAGAGAGAGACATAGAGACAGAGAGAGACATGCTTCAGAGAGAGACATAGAGACAGAGAGAGAGACATGCTACAGAGAGAGATAGTTGTTGTTATGTGCATCACTTTAATTACAATATAATTATAATCACTTCGCTTTGGCAACATTGACCTTGTCATTCATGCCATTGAAGCATATTGCATTTGAAAGAGAGGGACACACACACACACTCACACACACACACACACACACACACACACACACACACACACACACACACACACACACACACACACACACACACACACACACACACACACACACACACACAGGAAGTCAGATAGACACACACACACACGTCTGCATCTTAGACAGATACACACAGAGAAAGACAGACAGGTAAACAGAAATACAGAAAGACGGAGTCCGAGAGAGAGATGGGGGAGAGGGAGAGAGAGAGAGAGAGAGGAGAGGAGGGAGGGGGAGAGGTGTGTTTATGTTGGAGAAGAAGAGAGTGCAGGGGAGAGAGGGGGAGAGAGAGGAGAGGAGAGGAGAGGAGAGGAGAGGAGAGGAGAGGAGAGGAGGGAGGAGAGAGAGAGAGATAGAGAGAGAGAGAGAGAGAGTGGATTTGAGGGAGGAAGGGAGTTAATGTGGGGAGAAGAGGAGAGGAGAGAGAGAGGAGGAGGAGAGGAGGGACAAAGGAGGGAGAGAGAGGAGAGAGGAGGTAGAGAGAGAGAGGAGAGAGAGGACAGGAGAGGATAGGATAGGATAGGATAGGAGAGGAGAGGAGAGGAGAGGAGGAGGAGAGGAGGGAGAGGGAAGAGAGAGAGAGGAGGGGGAGAGGAGAGAGGGAGAGAGGAGGGAGAGAGGAGGGAGAGAGAGAGAGGAGAGAGGAGGGAGAGAGAGAGGACAGGAGAGGATAGGAGAGGAGAGGAGAGGGGAGGAGAGGAGGAGGAGAGGAGGGAGAGGGAAGAGAGAGAGAGAGGAGGGGGAGAGGAGAGAGGGAGAGAGGAGGGAGAGAGAGGAGAGGAGAGGAGGGAAAGAGAGAGGTGTGTTTATGTTTGAGAAGAAGAGAGTGGGAGGGAGAGAAGTCGAATGGAATGTGTGACAGAAAATATGAAAGGGGTGGATGTACTATATGTATGTACTGTATGTATTTACTGTATGTACTGTGCATATGTACTGTATTTACTGTATGTACTGTATGTATGTACTGTATGTATTTACTGTATGTACTGTATGTATTTACTGTATGTACTGTATGTAAGTACTGTATGTATTTACTGTATGTACTGTATGTATTTACTCTATGTACTGTTAGTATTTACTGTATTTACTGTATGTACACTGCTCAAAAAATTAAAGGGAACACTTAAACAACACAATGTAACTCCAAGTCAATCACACTTCTGTGAAATCAAACTGTCCACTTAGGAAGCAACACTGATTGACAATACATTTCACATGCTGTTGTGCAAATAATACAGACAACAGGTGGAAATTATAGGCAATTAGCAAGACACCCCCAATAAAGGAGTGGTTCTGCAGGTGGGGACCACAGACCACTTCTCAGTTCCTATGCTTCCTGGCTGATGTTTTGGTCACTTTTGAATGCTGGTGGTGCTTTCACTCTAGTGGTAGCATGAGACGGAGTCTACAACCCACACAAGTGGCTCAGGTAGTGCAGCTCATCCAGGATGGCACATCAATGCGAGCTGTGGCAAGAAGGTTTGCTGTGTCTGTCAGCGTAGTGTCCAGAGCATGGAGGTGCTACCAGGAGACAGGCCAGTACATCAGGAGACGTGGAGGAGGCCGTTGGAGGGCAACAACCCAGCAGTAGGACCGCTACCTCCGCCTTTGTGCAAGGAGGAGCAGGAGGAGCACTGCCAGAGCCCTGCAAAACTACCTCCTGCAGGCCACAAATGTGCATGTGTCTGCTCAAACGGTCAGAAACAGACTCCATGAGGGTGGTATGAGGGCCCGACGTCCACAGGTGGGGGTTGTGCTTACAGCCCAACACCGTGCAGGACGTTTGGCATTTGCCAGAGAACACCAAGATTGGCAAATTCGCCACTGGCGCCCTGTGCTCTTCACAGATGAAAGCAGGTTCACACTGAGCACATGTGACAGACGTGACAGAGTCTGGAGACGCCGTGGAGAACGTTCTGCTGCCTGCAACATCCTCCAGCATGACCGGTTTGGCGGTGGGTCAGTCATGGTGTGGGGTGGCATTTCTTTGGGGGGCCGCACAGCCCTCCATGTTCTCGCCAGAGGTAGCCTGACTGCCATTAGGTACCGAGATGAGATCCTCAGACCCCTTGTGAGACCATATGCTGGTGCGGTTGGCCCTGGGTTCCTCCTAATGCAAGACAATGCTAGACCTCATGTGGCTGGAGTGTGTCAGCAGTTCCTGCAAGAGGAAGGCATTGATGCTATGGACTGGCCCGCCCATTCCCCAGACCTGAATCCAATTGAGCACATCTGGGACATCATGTCTCGCTCCATCCACCAACGCCACGTTGCACCACAGACTGTCCAGGAGTTGGCGGATGCTTTAGTCCAGGTCTGGGAGGAGATCCCTCAGGAGACCATCCGCCACCTCATCAGGAGCATGCCCAGGCGTTGTAGGGAGGTCATACAGGCACGTGGAGGCCACACACACTACTGAGCCTCATTTTGACTTGTTTTAAGGACATTACATCAAAGTTGGATCAGCCTGTAGTGTGGTTTTTCACTTTAATTTTGAGTGTGACTCTAAATCCAGACCTCCATGGGTTGATAAATTGGATTTCCATTGATTATTTTTGTGTGATTTTGTTGTCAGCACATTCAACTATGTAAAGAAAAAAGTATTTAAGAAGATTATTTCTTTCATTCAGATCTAGGATGTGTTGTTTAAGTGTTCCCTTTATTTTTTTGAGCAGTATATTTACTGTATTTTATGTAAGTACTGTATGTATTTACTGTATTTTATGTAAGTAATGTATGTATTTACTATATGTACTGTATGTGTTTACTGTATGTACTGTATATACTGCATGTACTGTATGTATTTACTGTATGTATTGTATTTACTGTATGTACTGTATGTATTTACTGTATTTACTTATTAACTGTATTTACTCTATTGTATTTACTGTATGTACTGTATGTCCTGTATGTATTGTATTTACTGTATGTATTTACTGTATGTATGTACTGTATGTACTGTATGTATTTGCTGTATGTATTTACTGTATGTATGTACTATATGTATTTACTGTATTTAAGGTATGTGCTGTATTGTATTTACTGTATGTATTTACTGTATTTACGGTATGTACTGTATGTATTTGCTGTATGTATTTACTGTATGTATGTACTATATGTATTTACTGTATTTATGGTATGTGCTGTATTGTATTTACTGTATGTATTTACTGTATGTATATACTGTATGCACTGTATGTATGTACTGTATATACACTACTGTTCAAAAGTTTGGGGTCACTTAGAAATGTCCTTTTTTTCCATGAAAACATACATGAAATGAGATGCAAAATGAATAGGAAATATAGTCAAGACGTTGACAAGGTTATAAATAATGTTTAATTGAAGTAATAATTTTGTCCTTCAAACTTTTCTTTCGTCAAAGAATCCTCCATTTGCAGCAATTACAGCCTTGCGGACCTTTGGCATTCTAGTTGTCAATTGGTTGACGTAATCTGAAGAGATTTCACCCCATGCTTCCTGAAGCACCTCCCACAAGTTGGATTGTCTTGATGGGCACTTCTTATGTACCATACGGTCAAGCTGCTCCCACAACAGATCAATAGGGTTGAGATCCGGTGACTGTGCTGGCCACTCCATTATAGACAGAATACCAGCTGACTGCTTCTTCCCTAAATAGTTATTGCATAGTTTGGAGCTGTGCTTTGGGTCATTGTCCTGTTGTAGGAGGAAATTGGCTCCAATTAAGCGCCGTCCACAGGGTATGGCATTGCAAAATGGAGTGATAGCCTTCCTTCTTCAAGATCCCTTTTACCCTGTACAAATCTCCCAGACCGTCACATTGCCTCCACCATGCTTGACAGATGGCGTCAAGCACTCTTCCAGCATCTTTACATTTTTTCGGCATCTCACGAATGTTCTTCTTTGTGATCCGAACACCTCAAACTTAGATTTGTCCATAGCACTTTTATTCAATCTTCCTCTATCCAGTGTCTGTTCTTTTGCCCATCTTAATCTTTTATTTTTATTGGCCAGTCTGAGATATGGCTTTTTTTTTGCAACTCTGCCTAGAAGGCCAGCATCCCAGTCACCTCTTCACTGTTGATGTTGAGACTGGTGTTTTCTGGTACTATTTAATGAAGTTGCCAGTTGAGGCTAGGCCACTCCAGGACCTTAATGTGCTTCTTCTTGAGCCACTCCTTTGTTGCCTTGGCCGTGTGTTTTGGGTCATTGTCATGCTGGAATACCCATCCACGACCCATTTTCAATGCTCTGGCTGAGGGAAGGAGGTTCTCACCCAAGATTTGACGGTACATGGCCCCGTCCATCGTCCCTTTGATGCGGTGAAGTTGTCCTGTCCCCTTAGCAGAAAAACACCCCCAAAGCATAATGTTTCCACCTCCATGTTTGACGGTGGGGATGGTGTTCTTGGGGTCATAGGCAGCATTCCTCCTCCTCCAAACACGGCGAGTTGAGTTGATGCCAAAGAGCTCCATTTTGGTCTCATCTGACCACAACACTTTCACCCAGTTGTCCTCTGAATCATTCAGATGTTCATTGGCAAACTTCAGACGGGCATGTATATGTGCTTTCTTGAGCAGGGAGACCTTGCGGGCGCTGCAGGATTTCAGTCCTTCACGGCGTAGTGTGTTACCAATTGTTTTCTTTGTGACAATGGACCCAGCTGCCTTAAGATCATTGACAAGATCCTCCCGTGTAGTTCTGGGCTGATTCCTCACCGTTCTCATGATCATTGCAACTCCACGAGGTGAGATCTTGCATGGAGCCCCAGGCCGAGGGAGATTGACAGTTCTTTTGTGTTTCTTCCATTTTCGAATAATCGCACCAACTGTTGTCACCTTCTCACCAAGCTGCTCGGCGATGGTCTTGTAGCCCATTCCAGCCTTGTGTAGGTCTACAATCTTGTCCCTGACATCCTTGGAGAGCTCTTTGGTCTTGGCCATGGTGGAGAGTTTGGAATCTGATTGATTGATTGCTTCTGGGGACAGGTGTCTTTTATACAGGTAACAAGCTGAGATTAGGAGCACTCCCTTTAAAAGTGTGCTCCTAATCTCAGCTCGTTACCTGTATAAAAGAAACCTGGTAGCCAGAAATCTTTCTGAATGAGAGGGGGTCAAATACTTATTTCCCTCATTAAAATGCAAATCAATTTATAACATTTTTGACATGGGTTTTTCTGGATTTTTTTGTTTTTATTCTGTCTCTCACTGTTCAAATAAACCTACCATTAAAATTATAGACTGATCATTTCTTTGTCAGTGGGCAAACGTACAAAATCAGCAGGGGATCAAATACTTTTTTCCCTCACTGTACTCTATTTACTGAATGTACTGTGTGTATTTACTGTATGTACTGTGTGTATATACTGTATTTACTGTATGCACTGTATGTATATACTGTATTTACTGTATGTACCGTGTGTATTTACTGTATGTACTGTATGTATATACTGTATTTACTGTATGTACGGTGTGTATATACTGTATTTACTGTATGTACGGTGTGTATTTACTGTATGTGCTGTAGGTATGTACTGTATTTACTGTTTGTACTGTGTGTATGTACTGTGTGTATTTACCATATGTACTGTATGTATGTAATTTATGTACTGTATGTATTTACTGTATGTATGTACTGTGTGTGTTTACTATATGTACTGTGTGTATTTACTATATGTATTTGCTGTATGTAATGTATGTATGTACTGTATGTACTGTTTGTATTTACTGTATGTAATGTGTGTATGTACTGTGTGTATGTACTGTTAGTACTGTATGTATTTGCTGTTAGTACTGTTCGTACTGTATGTACTGTATGTATTTACTGTATATACTGTATGTACTGTGTGTATTTACTGTATGTATGTACTGTAGGTACTGTATGTATTTACTGTATGTATGTACTGTATGTATGTACTGTATGTACTGTATGTATGTACTGTATGTATTTACTGTATGTATGTACTGTATGTACTGTATGTATGTACTGTATGTATGTACTGTATGTACTGTATGTATTTACTGTATGTACTGTGTGTGTGTTCCAAGATTCAGACAGACGGTTATGAGCCCAGACACAGTCATATCAGATTACATATAGAGGTCAAAGCTATCATGCGTAGATACAATGTTTTTCCTACCATTTCATCATCCTCCCATAACCTACAGTGATCAGTGCTCCATTCTCCTTCAGCTGGCTGTGTGTGCTTCCCTGCCTGCTGTTTGGGTGATGACAAAGGGTTTATGTCTCTTCTTCTTCTGCCCCCTTATTCTATTTTCCTCTACCCTGTCTGCCTTGTCCCTTCCCCTTTCTCCCCCTCTCCCTCATGTTCTCCCTCCCTCTGTCCCTCCCCTCTCTCCCCCCTCCCCTCTCTCACCCCTCCCCTCTCTCTCATGTTCTCCCTCCCTCTGTCCCTCCCCTCTCTCCCCCCTCCCCTCTCTCTCTCTCTCTCTCTCTCTCTCTCTCTCCCAGCTCTGAGAGATAACCGTATCCAGCTCTACCGTTCTACAGGCACAGAGCTGTCCATCACCATCGGAAATGTGCAGCTGTCAGACGAAGGAGAATACACCTGCTCTATCTTCACAATGCCTGTCCGCACTGCCCGCGCCACCGTCACCGTGCTAGGTGTGTGCATGTGTTGTGTGTGTGTGTGTGTGTGTGTTGTGTGTGTGTGTGTGTGTGTGTGTGTGTGCGCTTCTGTATTAAGTATTACCATTCTGTATTATGCATTAACATATTCAATTCCAGATCTTCCGGCGGTATGTTGACTTGGTACAGTAATGGAGGACTGTATGTAGATTTCTTTGTCTGAGTGTTGGTAGCATACAGTATCTATATGTGTATGCAATCTACATTGCATTAGTGTGTATGTCTGCAGGTATTGCAGAATATTGCATGTTGTCTGTTGTTTGTATAACCTTCTGAGTGCCTTTCCACTAGATGTTGGAACATTGCTGCAGGGACTTCAATTCAGCCTCAAGAGCATTAGTGAGGTCGGGCACTGATGTTGGGCGATTAGGCCTGGCTCACAGTCAGCATTCCCAATTCATGCCAAAGGTGTTCGATGGGGTTGAAGTCAGGGCTCTGTGCAGGCCAGTCAAGTTCTTCCACACCAATCTCAACAAACCGTTTCTGTATGGACCTCACTTTGTGCATGGGGTCATTGTCATGCTGAAACAGGAAAGGGCCTTCCCCAAACTGTTTCCTCAAAGTTGGAAGCAAATAATTGTCTAGAATGGCATTGTATGCTGTAGTGTTAAGATTTCCCTTCACTGGAAGTAAGGGCCATAGCCCGAACCATGAAAAACAGCCCCAGCCCATTATTCCACATCCACCAAACTTTACAGTTGGCACTATGCATTGGGGCAGGTAGCGTTCTCCTGGCATCCACCAAATCCAGATTCATCCGTCGGACTGCCAGATGGTGAAGCGTGATTCATCACTACAGAGAACGCGTTTCCACTGCTCCAGAGTCCAATGGCAACAAGCTTTACACCACTCCAGCCGATGCTTGGCATTCCTCATGGTGATCTTAGGCCTGTGTGCCTCTGCTCGGCCATGGAAGCCCATTTCATGAAGCTCCAGACTAACAGTTATTGTGCTGACATTGCTTCCAGAGGCAGTTTTGAGCTTGGTAGTGAGTGGTACAACCGAGGACAGACAATTTTTACACGCTATGTGCTTCAGCACTCGGCTGTCCTGTTCTGTGAGCTTGTGGGACCTACCACTTTGCGGCTGAGCCGTTGTTGCTTCTAGACGTTTCCATTTCACAGCATTTACAGTTGACCGGGGCAGCTCTAGCAGGGCAGAAATTTGACGAACTGAGTTGTTGGAAAGGTGGCATCCTATGACGATGCCACGTTGAAAGTCCGTGAGCTCTTCGGTACGGGCCATTCTACTGTCAATGTTTGTCTATGGAGATTACATGGCTGTGTGCTCGATTTTATACACTAGCCGAATCCACCAATCTGAAGTGTTGTCCACATACTTTTGCATCTATAGTGTATATTCATGTTTTTGAATATTTATATTCTGTATATTTTTATTCTTCTTTTCACTCTGTCATTTAGGTTAGTATTGTGGAGTCACTGCAATGTTGTTGATCCATCCTCAGTTCTCTCCCATTACAGACATTGAACTCTGGAGCTGTTTTAAAGTCACCATTGGCCTCATGGTAACATCCCAGTTTCCTTCCTGTCCTGCAGCTCAGTTCAGAAGAACAACTGTATCTTTGATGTATCTGGGTGGTTTAATACATCATCCACAGCACACATATTAACTTGACCATGCTTACAGATAATCAATGTTTGATTTGTAATTGTTACCCATTTACCAATCACTGCCTTTCTTTATGAGGCTTTTCGAAAAGCTCCCTGGTCTTTGTAGTTGAATCTGTGCTTGAAGTTCAATACTTGACTGAGGGATCTTACAGATGTTGTGTGGGGGACAGAGGAAGGGTTAGTTATTATAAAATCATGTCAACCCCTATTATTTCACACAGAGTGAGTCCAACACTTGACTTCTGAACTAACATAGGCTTGCCTAAAAAAAAGGGGGTGAATACTGATGCACTGACAGTAATTTTGTCACGTCCTGGCCAGTATAAGGTTAATTGTTTTTGTAGTTTGGTCAGGGCGTGGCAGAGGGTATTCGTTTTATGTGGTTCGGGGTGGTGTGTTTTGGTGAAGGGTCATTTGGTTTAAGTATTCCGGGGTTTTTGGGCACTGTTTGGTTTTCAGTTATTCTATGTCTAGTCTAGTATGTCTGTTTCTATGTCTGGTTAATTGGGGTTGGGACTCTCAGTTGAAGGCAGGTGTTGTCTATCTGCCTTTGATTGAGAGTCCCATATATGAGGGTGTGTTTGTGATTGGTGGGTGATTGTGCTGTGTTGAGCTTTGCTTTGCAGACTGTCAGGTTATCTTTCGTTTTCTTGTTTGTTGTTTTTGTATTCGTGTGGATTTCATTAAATGTTCAAGATGAACTCTATCGACTCTGCTGCGTATTGGTCTACCTTTTCCGACGATGATTTCGTTATATCGTCTGAAGACGAAGATACATGTGACAAATTTATACATTTTTTTATTAATTTGTTTAATTTTTTTAAAATAATAGTTGTTTTCACTTTGATATTATGGCGTATTTTGTGTAGATCAATGCCAAAAGAAATACAATTAAATCTATTTCAATCCCACTTTGTAACGCAACAAAATATGAAGAAAGTTCAAGGGGGTTTAGACTATAGGTTCTGTATGTCCACTGGCGGTATTCCATTCTGTCTCTACTTTATGCTTGTAGTGTAATTCTGTACTGTATTCTGTCTGTATGTCTTCTGTATGTCTGTCTGTGTTTTAAAGGAGCAATCTGGAGTTGGTACATACATTTTTACAGTAGCCTCAAGAGCTTAGTTCAAATCTCTCTCTCTCTCTCTCTCTCTCTCTCTCTCTCTCTCTCTCTCTCTCTCTCTCTCTCTGTCTCTCTGTCTCCGTCAGGGGTCCCTGGTAAGCCCCAGATCTCTGGCTATGAAGACACCGTCCAGGAGGGGGGTAAGGTCACCCTCACCTGCACCAGCTCCGGGAGCAAGCCCCCCGCCAAACTACGCTGGTACAGGAACCAGGAGGAACTTACAGGTAAGGGTGGAGGGGGACAGGAGGGGAGAGATGGAGGGAAGGGAGAGGGAGGGGAGAGGAGGGGAGAGAGAGAGAGACTGGAGAGGGAGACAGGAGAGAGGGGGTAGACGGGGGAGAGAGAGAGGGCAAATGGAAGAGGGGGGTATATGGGAGAGAGAGAGGGGGGTATATGGGAGAGAGAGACGGGGGGTAGACAGGAGAGAGAGGGGGGATGGTATACAGAGGAGAGAGAGAGAGAGAGAGAGAGGATAGATGGGACAGAGAGAGGTGGGGAAGATGGGACAGAGAGAGGTGGGGTAGATGAGAGAGAGGTGGGGTAGATGAGAGAGAGGTGGGGTAGATGGGAGAGAGAGGGGGGTAGACGGGAGAGAGAGGGTAGATGGGAGAGAGAGGGGGGGTAGACAGGAGAGAGAAAGGGTAGATGGGAGAGAGGGTAGATGGGGGAGAGAGAGATGGGGTAGACAGGCAAGAGAGAGAGAGGGTAGATGGGAGAGAGAGAGAGGTAGATGGTGGAGAGAGAGAGAGAGGGTAGATGGGAGAGCGGGAGGGGTAGATGGGAGAGAGAGAGGGAGAGAGAGAGAGAGAAGGGATAGATGGGATGGGGGGTTAGACATATAGGGAATAGGGTGCCATTTGGGATGCACACAGCATGTACTATTAGGATATATTGAGTGACATTGGTTCCTGATAAACCATGAGAAGACAGAGGAAGAGCTGCAGATAGTGAAAGTGGAAACCATCCCCCCTGGTGTTGGAGACTTTATAAGAGGAGAGCATCCCCCTGGTGTTGGAGCCTTTATAAGAGGAGAGCATCCCCCTGGTGTTGGAGCCTTTATGAGAGGAGAGCATCCCCCTGGTGTTGGAGACTTTATAAGAGGAGAGCATCCCCCTGGTGTTGGAGACTTTATGAGAGGAAAGCATCCCCCTGGTGTTAGAGACTTTATGAGAGGAGAGCATCCCCCTGGTGTTGGAGATTTTATGAGAGGAGAGCATCCCCCTGGTGTTGGAGACTTTATGAGAGGAGAGCATCCCCCTGGTGTTGGAGACTTTATGAGAGGAGAGCATCCCCCTGGTGTTGGAGACTTTATGAGAGGAGAGCATCCCCCTGGTGTTGGAGTCTTTATGAGAGGAGAGCATCCCCCTGGTGTTGGAGATTTTATGAGAGGAGAGCATCCCCCTGGTGTTGGAGTCTTTATGAGAGGAGAGCATCCCCCTGGTGTTGGAGACTTTATGAGCTCAACCCTGTGTGACAGTTAATGTGTGCTGCTGTGCCCCTGCTGCACACACACACACTGGGCTCTTCAGACAGTCTTATGGCTGAAGAAAGGGACCGAGGAGAGGCTGAGGAGAGGAGCATCATGGGTCAACGTGTTATTATGACACCCTCTCATACAATGTTTGTGTCCCAAATAGCACCCTATTACCTATGTAGGGCACTACCTTTGGCCAGGTCCTATAAGGCCATTTGGGCCACAGGAATTGAGCGCTGTGCTGTAAGAAGCTAACTGAGAGAAACGAGCGCATAGATCGCCACTCACTACTGCTCCTTTGACGGGCTTACAGAGATTAAAGAGGCTCAGAGGGGAGGGAGAGGGGGAGAGAGAAGAGGGGAGGGAGAGAGAGAGAGAAAGAGAAGAGAGAGGGAGCGAGAAGAGGGAAGGAGAGAGGGGAAGAGGAGCGATGGAGGGAGGGAGGGAAAGGGGAAGAGAGGAGGGAGAGAGGGGGAGGGAGAGAGAGGGGGAGAAAGAAAAGGGAGGGGCCGTATTAGGAGAGAGACAGGAGAGGGAGGGGCCGTATTAGGAGAGAGACAGGAGAGAGACAGGAGAGGGAGGGGCCGTATTAGGAGAGAGACAGGAGAGAGACAGGAGAGGGAGGGGCCGTATTAGGAGAGAGACAGGAGAGAGACAGGAGAGGGAGGGGCCGTATTAGGAGAGAGACAGGAGAGGGAGGGGCCGTATTAGGAGAGAGACAGGAGAGGGAGGGGCCGTATTAGGAGAGAGACAGGAGAGAGACAGGAGAGGGAGGGGCCGTATTAGGAGAGAGACAGGAGAGAGACAGGAGAGGGAGGGGCAGTATTAGGAGAGAGACAGGAGAGAGACAGGAGAGGGAGGGGCCGTATTAAGAGAGAGACAGGAGAGAAACAGGAGAGGGAGGGGCCGTATTAGGAGAGAGACAGGAGAGAGACAGGAGAGGGAGGGGCAGTATTAGGAGAGAGACAGGAGAGAGACAGGAGAGGGAGGGGCCGTATTAGGAGAGAGACAGGAGAGAGACAGGAGAGGGAGGGGCCGTATTAGGAGAGAGACAGGAGAGGGAGGGGCCGTATTAGGAGAGAGACAGGAGAGAGACAGGAGAGGGAGGGGCCGTATTAGGAGAGAGACAGGAGAGGGAGGGGCCGTATTAGGAGAGAGACAGGAGAGAGACAGGAGAGGAAATATGAAGGGAACGAGATAAAGACAAAAAACGTCTGGGTACATGTAGTGCACTACTTTTAACCAGCACATTAGACCAGTTCATCTCCAGAAGCAGTTCAATCCATAGGGCTCTGGTCAGAAGTAGTGAACTACATAGGCAATAGGGTGACATTTGGAACGAAGGGAGAGAGACAATACAGGCTATGAGGGAAGGGTCAGTGAAGGAATAGTAGGAAGGATAAAGCAAAAAAGAAGGATGGTGGTTGGGAGATTCAGGAAACAGGACTGAAGCTGAACAGGGTTTAATTGAATGAATAGAGAGGCTAAGAGATGTGAAGAGGCTTTAAATATGAATGCTCTTGTTCTCTATGTAAAGGGTAAGGGCTATTGATCAGCTGAATGGATTAATGTCTGGATTCAATTGGATGTAGGGTTGCATCCCAAATGGATCCCTATTCCCTGTTTAGTGCACAACTTTTGACCAAAGCCCAATGGACTCTAGTCAAAAGTAGTGCACTATATAGAAAATAGGGTGTCATTTGGAACGCTGACATAATCAACATTTATGGTATCATTATGGTGGATCCCCAGATTTGAACTGTAGCCAGCCCCTGAGTGTGTGTGTGTGTGTGTTTGTGTGTGTGTGTGTGTGTGCGCGTGTGTGTGTGCGCGTGTGTGTTTGTGCGCGTGTGTGTGTGTGTGTGTGTGCGTGCGTGCGTGCGTGCGTGTGCGTGTGCGTGTGTGTGTGTGTGTGTGCGTGTGTGTGTGTGTGTGTGCGCACTGGTGCGTGGGTGCATGAATGAGAAAAAGAGAAAGAGACAGAGAGAAGGAGAAAGAGAAATATCATCCATGTCATATTACTGAAATATTACTCAGTCAGTCAGTGGTATTTCTGTATCTTGAATATAAACTAATGTGACAAGCAGCTTTTCAGACAGTGATGGTATTATATCATACAGTGGTAATATTATATCATACAGTGGTAGTATTATATCATACAGTGGTAGTATTATATTATACAGTGGTAATATTATATCATACAGTGGTAGTATTATATTATACAGTGGTAATATTATATCATACAGTGGTAGTATTATATCATACAGTGGTAGTATTATATCATACAGTGGTAATATTATATCATACAGTGGTAGTATTATATTATACAGTGGTAATATTATATCATACAGTGGTAGTATTATATCATACAGTGGTAGTATTATATCATACAGTGGTAATATTATATCATACAGTGGTAGTATTATATCATACAGTGGTAGTATTATATTATACAGTGGTAATATTATATCATACAGTGGTAGTATTATATCATACAGTGGTAATATTATATCATACAGTGGTAGTATTATATTATACAGTGGTAATATTATATCATACAGTGGTAGTATTATATCATACAGTGGTAGTATTATATTATACAGTGGTAGTATTATATTATACAGTGGTAGTATTATATCATACAGTGGTAATATTCATATACTGGTAGTATTGTATCATACAGTAGTATTATATCATCAGTGCTAGTATTATATCATACATGAGTATTTTATCATACAGTTATATTATATTATACAGTTCTAGTATTATATCATAGAGTACTATTATATCGTACTGTGGTATTATATCATAATTGTAGTATTATATCATACAGTGATGGTTTTATACCATACAATGGTAGTATTTTTTCATACAGTGGCATTATTATACCATATTGGTATTATATCATACAGTAATATAATATCATACAGTGGTAATGTTATGTCATACAGTGGGAGTATTATATCATACAACGGTAGTATTATATCATGCCATATTATACCTTACATTAGTAGATATTATATCATAAAGTAGTGTTGTATCGTCCATTGGTAGTATTATATCGTATAGTACTGTAATATCATTCAATGGTAGTATTATATCATACAGTAATATAATATCATACAGTGGTAATGTTATGCCATACAGTGGGAGTATTATATCATACATTAGTATTAAATCATACAGTGGTTGTACTATATCATGCCATATTATACCTTACATTAGTAGATATTATATCATAAAGTAGGGTTGTATCGTCCATTGGTAGTATTATATCGTATAGTACTGTAATATCATTCAATGGTAGTATTATATCATACAGTGGTAGTTATATACAATACAGTGGTAATGTGTCATACAGTAGTATAATATCATTCAGTGGTAGTATTATATCAAACAGTAATAGTATTATATCATTCAGTGGTTGTATTACATCATGCAGTAGTAGTATTCTATCATACAGAAGTAGTACTATATCATAGTGGTAGTATTATATCATACATTGGTAGTATAATATCATACATTGATATTATATCATACATTGGCAGTTATATATAATACAGTAGTATTATATCATACAGTTGTAGTGTTGTATCATTCAGTGGTAGTATTACATCATACAGTAGTAATATTCCATCATGCAGAAGTTGTACAATATCATACAGAGGTAGTACTATATCATTCAGTGGTAGTATTATTTCATACAGTGGTATTATTATATCATAGTGGTATTATATCATACAGTCATATAATATCATACAGTGGTATTGTTATGTCATACGGTTGTAGTATTATATCATACATTAGTACTATATCATACAATGGTAGTATTATATCATACAGCGGTATTATATCATACCAATGTATTATACAATACAGTAGTATAATTATATCATAAAGTAGTATTATATCTACCATTGGTATTATTATATTATAGAGAACTGTTATATCATACAGTAGTATTATATCATACAGTGGTAGTATTATATCATATAGGGATATTATATCATACAGTGGTAGTATTATATCATATAGGGATATTATATCATACAGTAGTATTATACATCACACAGTAAGTAGTATTATTTCAAACAGTTGTAGTATTATATCATTCAGTAGTTGTATTATATCATATAGTGGTAATATTATATCATATAGTGGTAATATTATATCACATAGTGGTAATATTATATCACATAGTGGTAATATTATATCACATAGTGGTAATATTATATCATATAGTGGTAATATTATATCATATAGTGGTAATATTATATCATATAGTAGTAATATTATATCATACAGTGGTAATATTATATCATATAGTAGTAGTATTATATCATTCAGTAGTTGTATTATATCATTCAGTAGTTGTATTATATCATACAGTGGTAATATTATATCATACCGTGGTAATATTATGTCATACAGTGGTAATATTATATCATATAGTGGTAATATTATATCATACAGTGGTAATATTATATCATATAGTGGTAATATTATATCATATAGTGGTAATATTATATCATACAGTGGTAATATTATATCAGTCAGTGGTAGCATTATATCATGCAGTGATAGTATTATATCATATAGTGGTAATATTATATCATATAGTGGTAATATTATATCAGTCAGTAGTAGCATTATATCATGCAGTGATAGTATTATATAATCATTTTATACAATGACAGTTAAAAAGAGTTCCCATGGTGACAATTTGTGTATATGTGTGTGTGTGCGCATCTCTGTGTATGTGTGTGTCTGCGTGTGCACGTCCAGGTCGTCCTGACGTGGTGGAGACTAATCCAGACGAGGCCACCTACACAGTGATCAGTGAGTTGACTCTGACGGTGGGCCGTAGCGACGACAACACCCTGATTGGCTGTGCTGTTGACCACCCTTCTCTGTCCTCGGGTGAGAAGTGGACCGAACAGCCCATCAGAGTCCTGTGTAAGTGCTGCCCCCACTGGCCAAGCCCTGCCACTGCAACCTCATGTATATCATGATCATACTGTAAGGTAGCCCAGGCTATGGCCCTTTCACTCATTTCATGGATACCTTGCGTCCTTTCATCACATCCTCTCATCGCCTCCTTTTGAAAACGACGGAGGGAAGCGAGGTGAGGAGAGGAAACGTGGGACCAGGATCCAAGGAGATGTGCTTCTAAGAAATTTGACTCTCCGTATGCAGTTATGCTTCTGCTTCTCAGTACTGCTGCTACTGCTGGTCATGTGTATACTGCCACCTGCAGGGGACTGGTATGTTTACCACGCTGTCAGTGCTACAGCTAGGTCAATCAATCACATTCATTATAGAAATAACTTTTTACATCTGCAGTCGATACGCAGCCTAAAACCCCAGGAGTAAGCAATGCAGATGCAGAAGCTGAGTTAGGATATTATGTTAGTTTGCTCATACCTGTGTGTAGCAGTGCGTGTGTAGCAGTGTGTGTATCTTCTCCAGTGTATGTAATGTTACTGTATGTTGTGTCTTTTCTCTAGTCACCCCAGACGTCACTATCCAGCCTCAGAATGATCTGCCCAGAGAGGGAGAGAAGTTCATTATACAATGCATAGGCAATGGAAACCCGAAGTAAGAAATACACACGCACACGCACACGCACACACACGCGCGCACACACACACACTCATGAACAACACTACTAGATCTGCTCCTCTCTCCCCCTCTCTCTCCCCCTCTGTCTCCTCTCCTCTCACCGTCTGTCTTCCCTCTCTCCCCCTCTGTCTCTCCTCTCTCCCCCTCTGTCTCCCCTGTCTGCCCTCTGTCTCCCCTCTCTCCTACTCTGTCTCCTGTCTCTTCCCCTCTGTCTCCCCCTCTCCCCCTCAGTCTCCTCTTCTCTCATCCTCTGTCTCCCCCTCTCCTACTCTGTCTCCCCTTTCTCCCAATCTCTCTCCCCCTTCTCACCCTCAGTCTCCCCCTTCTCACCCTCTGTATCCCTCCTCTCCCACTCTGTCTCCCCCTTCTCACCCTATGCTTCCCCCTTCTCCCACTCTGTCTCTCCCTTCTCCCACTCTGTCTCCCCCTTCTCACCCTATGCTTCCCCCTTCTCCCACTCTGTCTCTCCCTTCTCCCACTCAGTCTCCCCCTTCTCACCCTCTGTATCCCTCCTCTCCCACTCTGTCTCCCCCTTCTCACCCTATGCTTCCCCCTTCTCCCACTCTGTCTCTCCCTTCTCCCACTCTGTCTCTCCCTTCTCCCACTCTGTCTCTCCCTTCTCCCACTCTGTCTCCCCCTTCTCACCCTCTGTCTCCCCCTTCTCACCCTCTGTCTCACCCTCGGTCTCCCCCCTCTCCCACTCTGACTCCCCCTTCTCACCCTCTGTCTCCCCCTTCTCACCCTCTGTCTCACCCTCGGTCTCCCCCCTCTCCCACTCTGACTCCCCCTTCTCACCCTCGGTCTCCCCCTTCACACCCTCTATCTCCCTCCCCTCCCACTCTCTCACCCTTCTCACCCTCTGTCTCACCCTCGGTCTCACCCTCGGTCTCCCCCCTCTCCCACTATGTCTCCCCCTCCTCACCCTCTGTCTCCCCCTTCTCACCCTCTGTCTCACTGACTATATTACCCCATCACTGACTATCTCTCTCACCATGTCACTGACTATCTCTATCACCATGTCACTGACTATCTCTCTCACCATGTCACTGACTATCTCTCTCACCATGTCACTGGCTATCTCTATCACCATGTTACTGACTATCTCTCTCACCCTGTCACTGACTATCTCTCTCACCATGTCACTGACTATCTCTATCACTCCATCACTGACTATCTCTCTCACCATGTCACTGACTATCTCTCTCACCATGTCACTGACTATCTCTCTCACCATGTCACTGACTATCTCTCTCACCCTGTCACTGACTATCTCTCTCACCCTGTCACTGACTATCTCTCTCACCCTGTCACTGACTATCTCTCTCACCATGTCACTGACTATCTCTTTCACCATGTCACTGACTATCTCTCTCACCATGTCACTGACTATCTCTCTCACCATGTCACTGACTATCTCTATCACTCCATCACTGACTATCTCTCTCACCATGTCACTGACTATCTCTCTAACCCTGTCACTGACTATCTCTATCACCATGTCACTGACTATCTCTATCACCATGTTACTATCTCTCTCATCCTGTCACTGACTATCTCTCTCACCATGTCACTGACTATCTCTATCACTCCATCACTGACTATCTCTCTCACCCTGTCACTGACTATCTCTCTCACCCTGTCACTGACTATCTCTCTCACCCTGTCACTGACTATCTCTCTCACCATGTCACTGACTATCTCTCTCACCATGTCACTGACTATCTCTATCACCATGTCACTGACTATCTCTATCACCATGTCACTGACTATCTCTCTCACCATGTCACTCACTCCAATCTAACTCAGACTCTTGTCTGTCAAGGCTAAACTTTCCCTTGTTCTTCTTGTCCTCTCCAATAATTATAATAATTCATAATTATAATAATAATAATAATCTCCTCTATCTTGCTTTGAACCTTTTCCTTCTCCTCCCTCCTCATCCTCTTCTTGTCCTTCCTCATCCTCTTCTCATCCCTCCTCATCCTCTTATCCTCCTCCTTATCTCTTCTTCCTCCTCCTCTTCTCCTCCTCATCCTCTTCTCCACCATCCTCATCCTCTTCTCCTCCCTCCTCATCCTCTTCTCTACCATAAAGAGAACGGGAGGGAGAGAAAAAGAGAGAGAGGAAGAGAAGTGTTATGATTGAGAGAGAGAGAGAGCGAAAGAGAGAGAGGGAGAGAGAGAGCAAAAGAGAGAGAGAAAGAGAGAGAGAGAGGGAGAGAGAGAAAGAGAGAGAATATGCACAGCTCCTTGGGCTGAATGACTAGTGACCCATCAGATACAGGCTGGGTCTCAGCTGTCAGTCAAACACTGCCACCATGGCAACATCTCTGCTGTTCAGAATCTGACCTGTTCAGAATCTTTCACGTTTAACTGCATAATACAATTAGGCTTCAGGGCTTGTTTCTGGTGCGCACCGTCATGTCTCAGCAAGTTCTGAGAATGTCTTGACGAGATGAACAAGAGCTGTTTCAAGAGGCTCTAATCAAATAGAATGGAATGTGGACCCTGTACTGGAGGACTATCACATTCCATTCCTTTCCACTACATTCTATTCCATTCCATAACATTCCATTCCTTTCCACTACATTCTATTCCATTCCATAACATTCCATTCCTTTCCACTACATTCTATTCCATTCCATAACATTCCATTCCATTCCACTACATTCTATTCCATTCCATAACATTCCATTCCTTTCCACTACATTCTATTCCATTCCATAACATTCCATTCCTTTCCACTACATTCTATTCCATTCCATAACATTCCATTCCATTCCACTACATTCTATTCCATTCCATAACATTCCATTCTATTCCACAACATTCCATTCCACTACATAACATTCCATTCCATTCTATTCCATAACAATCCATTTCATTCCACTGCATAGGCCTCACTCCCCCCTATCTGAGATATCTACTGCAGCCTGCATCCTCCACATACAACACCCGTTTTACCAGTCATATTCTGTTAAAGGTCCCCAAAGCACACACATCCCTGGGCCGCTCCTCTTTTCAGTTCACTGCAGCTAGCGACTGGAACGAGCTGCAACAAACACTCAAACAGGACCGATTTATCTCCATCGCTTCATTCAAAGACTCAATCATGAACACTCTTATTGACAGTTGTGGCTGCTTCGAGTGATGTATTGTTGTCTCTACCTTCTTGCACTTTCTACTGCTGTCTGTGCCCAATAATGTTTGTACCACGTTTTGTGCCATGTTGTGTTGCTACCGTGTTGTTGTTATGTTGTGTTGCTACCATGCTGTGTTTTCATGTGTTGCTGCCTTGCTATGTGGTTGTCTTAGGTCTCTCTTTATGTAGTGTTGTGTTGTCTCTCTTGTTGTGATGTGTGTTTTGTCCTATTTTTATTTATTTTATTTTATTTTTATCCCGCCTGAGGCCTTTTGCCTTTTGGTAGGCCGTCATTGTAAATTCTAATTTGTTCTTAACTGGCTTCCTAGTTAAATAAAGGTTAAATAAAAAAATATTCCATTACAAAACATTCCATTCTATTTCATAACATTCCATCCCACTACATTCTATTCCATTCCACAACATTCCGGTCCATTCCGTTCCTATCTATTTGATCAGCAGACCCTGGAGTGCTGGCAATTGTATACCAATTCCGTATTAGTAGTCAGTTATACACCTCAGTCCATTCTGTAACACAGTTATACACCTCAGTCCATTCTGTAACACAGTTATACACCACAGTCCATTCTGTAACACAGTTATACACCTCAGTCCATTCTGTAACACAGTTATACACCACAGTCCATTATGTAACACAGTTATGCCCAGATGATAGCATTACATGCTGGAGCCATAGAACTTTATTGCACAGTTGGAACTCAATCGATCCATAAACGAGCATGAACCATTCCCTCTATGTAATGTACAAGGACAGACATGATAACATATACACTACCGTTCAAAAGTTTGGAGTAATTTAGAAATGTCCACATTTTTTGTCCATTAAAATAACATCAAATTGATCAGAAATACAGTGTAGACATTGTTAATGTTGTAAATAACTATTGTAGCTGGAAACTGCTGATTTTTAATGGAATATCTACATAGGCGTACAGAGGCTCATTATCAGCAACCATCACTCCTGTGTTCCAATGGCACGCTGTGTTAGCTAATCCAAGTTTATGATTTTAAAAGGATAATTGATCATTAGAAAACTCTTTTGCAATTATGTTAGCACAGCTGAAAACTGTTGTGCTGATTAAAGAAGCAATACAACTGGCCTTTAGACTAGTTGAGTATCTGGAGCATCAGCATTTGTGGGTTCGATTGCAGGCTCAAAATGGCCAGAAACAAAGAACTTTCTTCCGAAACTCGTCAGTCTATTCTTGTTCTGAGAAATTAAGGCTATTCCATGCGAGAAAATGTGAAGAAACTGAAGATCTCGTATAACGCTGTGTACTGCTCCCTTCACAGAACGGCGCAAACTGTCTCTAACCAGAATAGAAAGAGGAGTGGGAGGCCCCGGTGCACAACTGAGCAAGAGGACAAGTACATTATAGTGTCTAGTTTGAGAAACAGACGCCTCACAAGTCCTCAACTGGCAGCTTCATTAAATAGTACCCTCAAATCACCAGTCTCAACGTCAACAGTGAAGAGGCGACTCTGGGATGCTGGCCTTCTAAGCAGAGTTGCAAAGAAAAAGCCATATCTCAGACTGGCCATTCGAAATAAAGGATTAAGATGGGCAAAAGAACACAGACACTGGACAGAGGAAGATTGGAAAAAAGTGTTTTGGAATCTAAGTTTGAGGTGTTCGGATACCAAAGAAGAACATTCGTGAGACGCAGAAAAAATGAAAAGATGCTGGAAGAGTGCTTGACGCCATCTGTCAAGCATGGTGGAGGCAATGTGATGGTCTGAGGGTGCTTTGGTGGTGGTGAAGTGGGAGATTTGTACAGGGTAAAAGGGATCTTGAAGAAGGAAGGCTATCACTCCATTTTGCAATGCCATACCCTGTGGATGGCGCTTAATTGGAGCCAACTTCCTCCTACAACAGGACAATGACCCAAAGCACAGCTACAAACTATGCAATAACTATTTAGGGAAGAAGCAGTCAGCTGGTATTCTGTCTATAATGGAGTGGCCAGCACAGTCACCGGATCTCAACCCTATTGAGCTGTTGTTGGAGCAGCTTGACCGTACGGTACGTAAGAAGTGCCCATCAAGCCAATCCAACTTGTGGGAGGTGCTTCAGGAAGCATGGGGTGAAATCTCTTCAGATTACGTCAACCAATTGACAACTAGAATGCCAAAGGTCTGCAAGGCTGTAATTGCGGCAAATGGAGGATTCTTTGACGAAAGGAAAGTTTGAAGGACACATATTATTTCATTAAAAATCATGATTTATAACCTTGTCAATGTCTTGACTATATTTCCTATTCATTTTGCAACTTATTTCATGTATGTTTTCATGGAAAACAAGGACATTTCTAAGTGACCCCAAACTTTTGAACGGTAGTGTACATACAGTGCATACATACAGTAAATACATACAGTAAGTACAGTAAATACAGTAAATATATACAGTAAATACATATAGTACATACAGTAAATACAGTAAATACATACAGTAAATACATACAGTAGATACATACAGTAAATACATACAGTAGATACATACAGTAAATACATACAGTAGATACACACAGTAAATACATACAGTAATAACATACAGTAAATACATACAGTAAGTACAGTAAATATATACAGTAAATATATACAGCAAATACAGTAAATACATACAGTAAATCCATACAGTAAGTACAGTAAATATATACAGTAAATATATACAGCAAATACAGTAAATACATACAGTAAATATATACAGTAATTACAGAAAGATGAACTCATATAATATTCATATGTCCCTAAAATGTATTAATCACATTAACAAATCCAGTTATACAGCTATATGCTTCATATTACAGTAACATAATTAATTCCTGTACCATACTACTTCTTCTAGTTCTGCAGCATGTACTGCATGTTACACACTTTCTATTTTAAAATCAAATATCTTTTCTCTTCATCCTCTTGTTCTCTTTCTATTTTTGTGTATCTGTGTGTGCCTCTCTCTCAGGCCCACCTCGTACGTGTGGCAGAGGAAGGATGGAGAACTCCCTCTGCTGGCCAAGGTGGACGGTAGTTTCCTGCTCTTTGAGATGCTCAACAAATCAGATAACGGGGTGTACCTCTGTCAGGCTGACAACGGAATCGGGAAGATGCAGGGAGAGTACACGCTGCTGGTGCAAGGTACTGACAAGAGAGAGAGGGAGAGGGAGAGAGAGAGCGAGAGAGGTGGTTGAGAAGCAGCTTGTCCAGGGCAGGATCAGGATGTATATATTTCTTCTGTCTGCTTCATCATTGTTTATTTCTGTTGTTGTGTGTTTTTTTTACTACAACTTTGACTTTCACCTTTCTTTTCTGATTTTCTTCACGTTTCTTTTCTGTTTATTTCTCTTTATCACCAACACCATCCACCTCATGCGACACTCCTTTGCTTTTTTGCTACACATCCTGTACGCCACTGTCTGGCCTTTCTTCCTCTCTACTCTGCTCTTACTATCTCTCCATATTCCTTCACGGGCTTCATGTCTTCTCCTTTATCCAGACCTGACAGATGATTCAAACAACCTCTTCCCTACCTCTTTCTATCTACCCTCCTCTTCTCCAACCTCTGACTCCCCCTCTCCCTCTCTCTCTCCTGATTCTTTCCCCACTCTTATGTCAACAACGTCTGGCTCGTCTGCCTCCGGGTCCCTACCTGCCAGCTCTCCTCCCACTATTTTCTCCTTCTCTGTCCCTTACCCGTCTGATCTCACCTTCATCCCTTCTTTCTCTTCTTCATCCCTCTCTACCTCTTCTCTCTCTCCCTCTCCTCCTCCTGTCAAAGTTCTATCCACCTCTCTTTCCAACTCTCTCTTCCCTGACCTTTCCATGTCTCCCGAACCCCATCCCCCCTCCTCTGACTCCTCCCCCTCCTCTTCTTCCTCCTCTTTTTCCCCTCCTCCTGCCAGCGTTACTCCTCCCTCTGTCGCTCCTCCCTCCTCCGACTCCCTCACTCCCTCCTCAGTTACCATACGGCTGAATGGAGTTTACAGTTTCACAGGTAAATGATCTGTTTACGCACATACACAGTTGTATCCACACGAACAAACACATTCAGACCCTAATTATATAATAAATAACATTCAACAGAAGATTTTAACCAAAGCGACTTACAGTCATGGATGAAAACATTGTACGCATGGGTAGCCCCGGGAATTGAACCAACATTCCTGGCATCACAAGCGCCATGCTGTACACTGCACTGTAGGTCCTGTAAATATGCAAACTAGTGTGTAGAGCCTACATCAACACTGCCGGAGCAAGTAGACTCTACTGTGGAGGGTTGTAGACGTTTCATGTGACCAGGACCTCTCATCAAAGAGCATTTTGGAGTAGGGTTCAATCAAATCAAATTTTATTAGTCACATGTGCCGAATACAACAGGTGTAGACCTTACAGTGAAATGCTTACTTACAAGCCCTTAACCAACAATGCAGTTTTAAAAAATACAGATAAGAAATAAAAGTAACAAGTAATTAAAGAGCAGCAATAAAATATCAATAGGGAGACTATATACAGGGGGGTACCGATAGAGAGTCAATGTGCGGGGGCACCAGTTAATTGAGGTAATATGTACATGAAGGTAGAGTTATTAAAGTGACTATGCATAGATGATAACACAGAGAGTAGCAGCGGTGTAAAAGAGTGGGAGGGGGGGATGCAAATAGCCTGGGAAGCCATTTGATTAGGTGTTCGGGAGTCTTATGGCTTGGGGGTAGAAGCTGTTTAGAAGCCTCTTGGACCTAGACTTGGCGCTCTGGTACTGCTTGCCATGCAGTAGCAGAGAGAACACTGCAGCCCCATTGATGAGAATGGGGCCATACTCGGTCCTCTTTTTCCTATAGTCCACAATAATCTCCTTTGTCTTGATCACGTTGAAGGAGAGGTTGTTGTCCTGGCACCACATGGCCAAGTCTCTGACCTCCTCCCTATAGGCTGTCTCGTTGTTATCGGTGATCAGGCCTACCACTGTTGTGTCATCGCCAAACTTAATGATGGTGTGGGAGTTGTGCCTGGCCATGCAGTCATGAGTGAACAGGTTGTACAAGAGGGGACTGAGCATGTATCCCTGAGGGGTCCCTGTGTTGAGGATCAACGTGGTGGATGTGTTGTTACCTACCCTTACCACCAGGGGGAGGCCCATCAGGAAGTCCAGGATCCAGTTGCAGAGGGAGGTGTTTAGTCACAGGGTCCTTAGCTTATTGATGAGCTTTGAGGGCACTATGGTGTTGAACACTGAGCTGTAGTTATTGAATAACATTCTCACATAGGTGTTCCTTTTGTCCAGGTGGGAAAGGGCAGTGTGGAGTGCAATAGAGATTGCTTCATCTGTGGATCTGTTGGGGCGGTATGAAAATTGGAGTGGGTCTAGGGTTTCTGGGATGATGGTGTTGATGTAAGCCATGACCAGCCCTTCAAAGCACTTCATGGCTACAGACATGAGTGCTACAGGTCGGTAGTCATTTAGGCAGGTTACCTTAGTGTTCTTAGGCACAGGCACTATGGTGATCTATTTGAAACATGTTGGTATTACAGACTCGGACAAGGAGAGGTTGAAAATGTCAGTGAAGACACTTGCCAGTTGGTTAGAGCATGCTCGCAGCACACATCCTGGTAATCCGTTTGGCCCTGTGCCCTTGTGAATGTTGACCTGTTTAAAGGTCTTACTCACATCGGCTGCGGAGAGCGTGATCACACAGTCGTCCGGAACAGCTGGTGCTCTCATGCATGTTTCAGTGCTATTTGCCTCGAAGATAGCATAGAAGTAGTTTAGCTCGTCTGGTAGGCTTGTGTCACTGGGCAGCTCTCGGCTGTGCTACCCTTTGTAGTCTGTAATGGTTTGCCACATCCGACGAGCGTCAGAGCCGGTGTAGTACGATTCGATCTTAGTCCTGTATTGACGCTTTGCCTGTTTGATGGTTCGTCGGAGGGCATAGCGGGATTTCTGAGTCCCGCTCCTTGAAAGCGGCAGCTCTAGCCTTTAGCTCAGTGCAGATGTTGCCTGTAATCCATGGCTTCTGATTGGGGTATGTACGTACGGTCACTGTGGGGACGACGTCATCGATGCACTTATTGATAAAGCCAGTGACTGATGTGGTGTACTCCTCAATGCCATCAGAAGAATCCCGGAACATATTCCAGTCTGTGCTGGCAAAACAGTCCTGTAGCTTCGCATCTACTTCATCTGACCACTTTTTTATTGATCTAGTCACTGGTGCTTCCTACTTTAATTTTTGCTTGTAAGCAGGAATCAGGAGGATAGAATTATAGTCAGATTTGCCAAATGGAGGGCGAGGGAGAGCTTTGTATGCATCTCTGTGTGTGGAGTAAAGGTGGTCCAGCTACTTAGAGTGCCGCCTCTGGGTGAACGTTTTTTTGTTTGCTAATGCGGAATACAGCTGATTCAATGCTGTCTTAGTGCCAGCCTCTGACTGTGGTGGTATGTAAACAGCTACGAAAAATACAGATGAAAACTCTCAAGGTAGAAAGTGTGGTCTACAGCTTATCATGAGATACTCTACCCAAGGCGAGCAATAGCTCGAGACTTACTTAGATATCGTGCACCAGCTGTTATTTACAAAAATACATAGTCCGCTGTCCCTTGTCTTACCAGACGCCGCTATTCTATCCTGCCGGTGCAGCGTATAACCAGCCAGCTGTATGTTGATAATATCACAGCCTGCCGGTACAGAATATAACCAGCCAGCTGTATGTTGATAATATCACAGCCTGCCGGTACAGAATATAACCAGCCAGCTGTATGCTGATAATATCACAGCCTGCCGGTACAGAATATAACCAGCCAGCTGTATGCTGATAATATCACAGCCTGCCGGTACAGAATATAACCAGCCAGCTGTATGTTGATAATATCACAGCCTGCCGGTACAGAATATAACCAGCCAGCTGTATGTTGATAATATCACAGCCTGCCGGTACAGAATATAACCAGCCAGCTGTATGCTGATAATATCACAGCCTGCCGGTACAGAATATAACCAGCCAGCTGTATGCTGATAATATCACAGCCTGCCGGTACAGAATATAACCAGCCAGCTGTATGCTGATAATATCACAGCCTGCCGGTACAGAATATAACCAGCCAGCTGTATGCTGATAATATCACAGCCTGCCGGTACAGAGTATAACCAGCCAGCTGTATGCTGATAATATCACAGCCTGCCGGTACAGAGTATAACCAGCCAGCTGTATGCTGATAATATCACAGCCTGCCGGTACAGCGTATAACCAGCCAGCTGTATGTTGATAATATCACAGCCTGCCGGTACAGAATATAACCAGCCAGCTGTATGTTGATAATATCACAGCCTGCCGGTACAGAATATAACCAGCCAGCTGTATGTTGATAGTGTCGTCGTTCAGCCACAACTCCATGAAGCATAAGATATTCCAGTTTGTAATGTCCTGTTGGTAGTTTAATATTCCGCGTAGGTCATCTATTTTATTGTCCAATGATTGCACGTTTGCTAGCAGAATGGAAGGAATTGGGGGTTTATTCGATCGCCTACAAATTCTCAGAAGGCTGCCCGCCCTTTGGCCCCTTTTTCTCCTCCTCCTCTTCACGTAAATCATGGGGATCTGTGCCTGTTCCCGGGAAAGCAGTATATTGTTTGTGTTGGGCTCGTCAGACTCGTTAAAGGGAAAAAAAGGATTCTGCCAGTTCGTGGTGAGTAATCGCAGTCCTGATGTCCAGAAGTTATTTTTGTTCGTAAGAGACGGTAGGGGAAACATTATGCACAAAATAAGTAAAAAAATAAGTTACAAACAACGCAAATAAACAAAGAAAAAAAACACAATCGGTTGGGGGCACGTAGAACGTCTGCCTTCTTCTCCGGCGCTATTTAGACACTGATCTTGGGTCAGTTTCGCATTCACTTTGAGGTTAGGTTTGGGAGAGGGGAAGCTGATCCTAGATCTGTACCCAGGGGAAACTTCACCCTGGAGGGGGCATTTCATTCTCAACAACAACCATTTACGTCATTTAGCAGACACTCTTATCCAGAGCGACTTACAGGAGCAATTAGGGTTTATCTGAAACATGAGTCATCAGGCCAGGTAGTCCTGAGGCGTGGTCCTAGGGCTCAGGTCCCCTGGGAGGACAGGTAGAGAGAGAGAGAGAATTAGAATGAGCATAGTTAAATTCACACAGGACACCAGATAGGATAGGAGAATTACATGGGATGTTCACCCCGTTCTCTTCACTGGTATCATGTTTTCTCTTTTTTCCTTTCCTTTTTGGTCCACTCCTTCATTCTGACTCCCTTACACTCGTCTGCCCATGTGGCACTCGTCTGTCCATCCATCCATCCATCCATCCATCCATCCATCCATCCTCTTGAGAAGATGGTCCAGACAACATTGCAGGTATTTTTTTTCACAGACACCTGTCTGTCTGTATACCTGTCTGTCTGTCTCAATCTGTCTCTCTGTCTGTCTCAATCTGTCTGTCTGTCTGTCTCAATCTGTCTCTCTGTCTGTTTCAATCTGTCTGTCTGTCTGTCTGTCTGTCTGCCTGTCTCAATCTGTCTCTCTGTCTGTCTCAATCTGTCTGTCTCAATCTGTCTGTCTGTCTGTCTGTCTATCTGTCTGTCCATTTTCCTTTGCCTGAAATAGAGAAACTAGTAGTCTGGGGACAGTGTGAACTGTGAAATAGAGAAACTAGTAGTCTGGGGACAGTGTGAACTGAACTGTAATTCATGCTTTCATACTCTACAGTCTCTCCCTCACCAATATATTGTTCTTACTTTCTCTGACCTGCTCTCTCTCTCTCTCTCTCTCTCTCTCTCTCTCTCTCTCTCTCTCTCTCTCTCTCTCTCTCTCTCTCACACACAGTGGTGTAGAGTAGTTCAGTAAAAATACCCCAAAGTAGTACTATCAAGTTTTTTTACTTTACTATTTATAGTTTTACAAGTTTTACTTCACTATATTCCTAAAGAAAATAATGTACTTTTTATTCCATACATTTTCTGTGACACCCAAAAGTACTTGTTACATTTGGAATGCTTAGCAAGACAGGAAAATGGTGTAATTCACACACTTATCATAAGAACATCCCTGGTCATTCCTACTGCCTCTGATCTGGAGGACTCACTAAACACACACTTATCATGAGAACATCCCTGGTCATTCCTACTGCCTCTGATCTGGAGGACTCACTAAACACACACTTATCATGAGAACATCCCTGGTCATCCCTACTGCCTCTGATCTGGAGGACTCACTAAACACACACTTATCATGAGAACATCCCTGGTCATCCCTACTGCCTCTGACCTGGAGGACTCACTAAACACACACTTATCATGAGAACATCCCTGGTCATTCCTGCTGCCTCTGATCTGGCAGAATCACTAAACACATACTTCGTTTGTAAATGATATCTGAGTGTTGTAGCATGCCCCTGTCTATCCGTAAATAAAAACAATTTAAAAAATGGTGCCGTCTGGTTTGCTTAATATAAGGAATGTGAAATTATTTATACTTTTACTTTTGATGCTTAAGTATATTTGAGCAATTACATTTACTTTTGATACTTAAGTATATTTAAAACCAAATACTTTTAGACTTTTACTCAAGTAGGATTTTCCTGGGTAACTTTCACTTTTACTTGAGTCATTTTCTATTAAGGTTTCTATACTTTTACTCAAGCATAACAATTGGGTACTTTTTCCACCACTGCACACACACGCACACACACAGAGACGTCAGGTAGCCTAGCAATTAGATTGTTGGGCCAGTAACCGAAAAATCTGTTGATGTGACCTTGATCTTAATTTCTGCAGGGTCACTTTTGATAATGTCTGACCCTGAGTGTGACCCCAGTCTCCTGAGTGAGACCCCAGTCTCCGACGGTGTCTCAAGGGGAAATTTCCAATTCACTCATGCATATTAATACACACTTATACATGTGTGAAATAGGACAAATATAAGCACTGTCACACCTATAGTACCCCCTATAAACATGCACCTTTAAGTGGTGTGAGTCTCTAACACACTGTGCAAGGCTCAGGTGTTGCTGTCTTGGTTCCTTTCTACGTGTTAAATGGCACCCTATGCCCTACATAGTGCTCTAATTTGGACTAGAACCCTATGGGTTTCCCTATGGGCCCTGGTCAAAAGTAGTGTACTATGTAGGGAATAGGGTGCCATTTGGGATGCAGGGAACCTCTGTCTCATTTCCCTGGTGGTGCTGACAGCTAGATTAATGCACTAATTCACAATTCTGCCTCCTCAGCAAGGACTGTGCTTATTCTCTCTCTCTCTCCCTCTCTCCCCCTCTCTCTCTCTCTCTCTCTCTCCCTCTCTCCCTCTCTCTCTCTCTCTCTCTCTCTCTCTCACCTTCTCAATGGCCTCTGCCATGCCGTGATCTTCCGTTGTATCTTCTCTCTGACGGAGGCTGCCAGCCTGGCACACCCCTTTCTCCTCCCCTCCCCTGTCCTGGCTCTTGATTGGCTGTGGCTGCTTCCCAAATGTCCTCGGTGGGGAGTTCTATGGGCCCTGGTCAATAGTAGTGCACTACAGAGTGAATAGGGTGCCATTTGGGAAGCACATTGGTTTATTATCAAGGCGTCGTGAAGGTGTTACTTCACTACAATCCTCTTGTTTCTTCTGTATCTCAGACTCTCTGTTCTTGATGCTTCTATGTATTTGACTGTCTGTCAACGTGACAGAGGGTTTGATAAAGGGCTGGAACCAAAGCCATGCAAAGTTAAAGATGTGTTTTAGTGAGCTATAGTCTTCTAAAGGTAGAGTTTGAGGATCAGCCCTATACACTAAGCCCTCAACCTGGTAGATTATGGTTGTGTCCCAAATGGCACCCTATTCCCTGTGTTGTGCACTACTTTTGACCAGGGTGGCATAGGGTGCTGGTCAAAAGTAGTGCGCTACACAGGGAATTGGGTGCCATTTGGGACACAGGCATAATCTACCAGGTTGAGGGCTTAGTGTATAGGGCTGATCCTCAAACTCTACCTTTAGTTTCCCAAGGTTTCACCTTTTAGACTCAATGCCTCTTAACTCTCTCTCTCTCTCTCTCTCTCTCTGTCTCTCTCTCTCGCTTTCTCTCTCTCTTTCTGTCCATCTCTCTCTCGCTTTCTCTCTCTGTCCATCTCTCTCTCGCTTTCTCTCTGTCCATCTCTCTCACTCTATTTCTCTCTGTCTCTCTCTCCGTCTCTCTCTCTCTGTCTCTCTCTTCATCTCTATCCATCACGCTCTGTTTCTCTTTCTCTCTCCCTCTCTCTCCCCCCTTGTTCTCTCTCTTTCTCCCTTGCTCCCTTGCTCCCTCCCTCACCCCTCTCTCTCTCTCTCTGCCTCCCTCCCTCTCTCTCTCTCTCTTTCAGACCCCACTGCCATGTCGACATCTTCAGGAGTGGACCACGCTGTGATTGGAGGAGTGGTGGCGGTCATCGTCTTTATCCTGCTCTGTCTGCTTATCGTCCTGGGCAGATACCTTATCAGACACAAAGGTGACATATCTTACACACACACACACACACACGCACGCACGCACACACACACACACACACACACACACACACACACACGCACACGCACACGCACACGCACACGCACACGCACACACACTCGCACGCACACACACACACGCTTGCACACACACGCACACGCACGCAGACGCACGCACACACACATGCACACACACATCAGACACTAAGTTAGGTGACCCCTACCTTAACACCATAATCATTTTTCATTCCAAGACTTTTCTACTTTTCTTTTTGACTAACATTGCCCCTCCTTGTCACATGACACGGAGAACAAGAGGTGGAATATTAGCACAAGACATTTGGATTCCAGTCTATAGTTCTTATTTCTCCTTTTCCTATCTACTCCTATTCCCATCCCAGTGTTATCATCACAAGAATCCTCCGGTGTGCAATTTTTTCCTCACTCCTACATCACTTCAAATCAAAGTGTTTTGGTCGTATACACATATTTAGCAGATGTTATTGTGGCTGTAGCGAAATGCTTGTGTTTTCAGCAGTGCAGTAATATCTAACAATACACAACAATACACATGAATCTGAGTGGAATTAAGAAATATGGAAATATTAGGACGAGCAATGTCGGAGTTCGGAGTGTATGTATGTATGTATGTATGTATGTATGTATGTACAGTGCCTTGGGAAAGTATTGAGACCACTTGACTTTTTCCACATTTTGTTATATTACAGCCTTAATCTAAAATGTTTTAAATAGTTTTTTCCCCCCTCATTAATTACACACAATACCCCATAAAGACAAAGCAAAAACAGGTTTTTAGCAATTTTTTGCAAATGCATAAAAACTAAAACATTTAAATATCACATTTACCTAAGTATTCAGATGCTTCACTCAGTAGTTTGTTGAAGTACCTTTGGCAGCGATTACAGCATTGTGTCTTCTTGGGTATGACACTACAAGCTTAGCACCTGTATTTGGGGAATTTCACCCATTCTTCTCTGCAGATCCTTTCAAGCTCTGTCAGGTTGGATGGGGAGCGTCGCTGCACAGCTATTTTCAGGTCTCCCCAGAGATGTTCGATCAGGTTTAAGTCCGGGCTTTTGCTGGGCCACTCAAGGACATCCAGAGACTTGTCCCGAAGCCACTCCTGCATTGTCTTGGCTGTGTGCTTAGGGTTGTTGTCCTGTTGGAAGGTGAACCTTTGCCCCAGTCTGAGGTCCTGAGCTCTCTGGAGCAGGTTTTCATCAAGGATCTCTGTACTTTGCTCCGTTCATCTTTCCCTCAATCCTGACTAGTCTCCCAGTCCCTGTCGCTGTAAAATATCCCCAAAGCATGATGCTTCCACCACCATGCTTCATCGTAGAGATGGTTCAAGTTTTCCTCCAGACGTTACGCTTGGCATTCAGGCCAAAGAGTTCAATCTTGGTTTCATCAGACCAAAGAATTTTGTTTTTCATCGTCTGAAAGTCTTAAGGTGCCTTTTGGCAAACTCCAAGTGGGCTGTTATGTGCCTTTTACTGAGGAGTAGCTTCCGTCTGGCCACTCTACCATAAAGGCCTGATTGGTGGAGTGCTGCAAAGATGGTTGTCCTTCTGGAAGGTTCTCCCATCTCCACAGAGGAACTCTGGAGCTCTGTCAGAGTGACCATCAGGTTTTTGGTACCCTCCCTGATCAAGGCCCTTCTCCCCCGATTACTCAGTTTGGCATGGCGGCCAGCTCTAGGAAGAGTCTTGGTGGTTCCAAACTTCTTCCATTTAAGAATGATGGAGGCCACTGTGTTCTTGGGGAGCTTCAATGCTGCATAAATGTTTTGGTACCCATCCCCAGATCTGTGCCTTGACACAATCCTGTCTCGGAGCTCTACAGAAAATTCCTTCGACCTCATGGCTTGGTTTTTGCTCCGATATGCACTGTCAACTGTGGGACCTTATATAGACTGGTGTGTGCCTTTCCAAATCATGTCCAATCAATCAAATTTACCACAGCTGGACTCAAATCAAGTTGTAGAAACATCTCCACGAGGATCAATGAAAACAGGATTCTCAAAGCAAAGGGTCTGAATACTTATGTAAATAAGGTATTTCAGTTTTTGAATTTTTAATACATTTGCTAAAAAAAACAGTTTTTGCTTTGGCATTATGGGGTATTGTGTGTAGATAGCTAAATGTAATCCATTTTAGAATAAGGCTGTAATGTAACAAAATGTGGAAAACGTCAAGGGGTCTGAATATTTTCCGAAGACACTGTATGTATATGATGGGATGTATATACATTATGGACAGCATGTGGATAGAATATAAAGTATATCTGAAGAATATGTGGATAGAACATGTAGTATATCTGAAGAATACATGGATAGAACATGTAGTATATCTGAAGAATACATGGATAGAACATGTAGTATATCTGAAGAATACATGGATAGAACATGTAGTATACCTGTAGAATACGTGGATAGAACATGTAGTATATCTGAAGAATATGTGGATAGAACATGTAGTATATCTGTACAATACATGGATAGAACATGTAGTATACCTGTAGAATACGTGGATAGAATAGTATATATATACAGCAATGGTTGAATAGGATGACCTTGACTAGAATACAGTATATACATATGAAATAAGTAGAAAAGTATGTAAACATTATTGAAGTGACCAGTGTTCCATGTCTATGTACAGTTGAAGTCTTAAGTTTACATACACTTAGATTGGAGTCATTAAAACTAGTTTTTCAACCACTCCACAAATGTCTTGTTAACAAACTATTGTTTTGGCAAGTCGGTTAGGACATCTACTTTGTGCATGACACAAGTACTTTTTCCAACAATTGTTTACAGACAGATTATTTCACGTATAATTCACTGTATCACAATTCCATTGGGTCAGAAGTTTACATACACTAAGTTGACTGTGCCTTTAAACAGCTTGGAAAATTACAGAAAATGAAGTCATGGCTTTAGAAGGTTCTGATGGGCTAATTGACATCATTTGAGTCAATTGGAGGTGTACCTGTGGATGTATTTCAAGGCCTACCTTCAAACTCAGTGCCAACCCTTCTTGTACGCTACTGCTACTCTCTGTTCATCATATATGCATAGTCACTTTAACCATATCTACATGTACATACTACCTCAATCAGCCTGACTAACCGGTATTTGTATGTAGCCTCGCTACTGAATAGAGCCTGGCTACTTTTATAGCCTCACTACTGTATATAGCCTCACTACTTTTTTTCACTGTCTTTTACTGTTGTTTTTATTTCTTTACTTACAGTGAGGGAAAAAAGTATTTGATCCCCTGCTGATTTTGTACGTTTGCCCACTGACAAAGAAATGATCAGTCTATAATTTTAATGGTAGGTTTATTTGAACAGTGAGAGACAGAATAACAACAAAAAAATCCAGAAAAACGCATGTCAAAAATTTTATAAATTGATTTGCATTTTAATGAGGGAAATAAGTATTTGTAACGGCCGTCGTCAGAATTAGACCAAGGTGCAGCAGAGGATGTGTTCATCATTAGAATTTTAATTAAAAAAACAAGAGAACACTACAAAAATGAACAAAAACGACAGCAAACAGTCCTGTTAGGAAAATACTCAAAACAGAAACAATTACCCACAAAACCCAAAGGAAAAATATGCTCCTTATGTGTGACTCCCAATCAGCAACAACGAGCTTCAGCTGTGCCTGATTGGGAGCCACACACGGCCCAAAACAAAGAAATACAAAAACATAGAAAAAGGAACACAGAACGCCCACCCAATGTAACACCCTGGCCTAACCAAAATAAAGAACAAAAACCCCTCTCTATGGCCAGGGCATTACAGTATTTGACCCCCTCTCAATCAGAAAGATGTCTGGCTCCCAGGTGTCTTTTATACAGGTAACGAGCTGAGATTAGGAGCACACTCTTAAAGGGAGTGCTCCTAATCTCAGCCTGTATAAAAGACACCTGTCCACAGAAGCAATCAATCATATTCCAAACTCTCCACCATGGCCAAGACCAAAGAGCAAGAGCTCCCCAAGGATGTCAGGGACAATATTGTAGACCTACACAAGGCTGGAATGGGCTACAAGACCATCGCCAAGCAGCTTGGTGAGAAGGTGACAACAGTTGGTGCGATTATTCACAAATGGAAGAAACACAAAAGAACTGTCAATCTCCCTCAGCCTGGGGCTCCATGCAAGATCTCACCTCGTGGAGTTGCAATGATCATGAGATCGGTGAGGAATCAGCCCAGAACTACACGGGAGGATCTTGTCAATGATCTCAAGGTAGCTGGGACCATAGTCACCAAGAAAACAATTGGTAACACACTACTCCGTGAAGGACTGAAATCCTGCAGCGCCCGCAAGTTCCCCCTGCTCAAGAAAGCACATATACATGCCCATCTGAAGTTTGCCAATGAACATCTGAATGATTCAGAGGACAAGTGTTGTGGTCAGATGAGACCAAAATGGAGCTCTTTGGCATCAACTCAACTCGCCGTGTTTGGAGGAGGAGGAATGCTGCCTCTGACCCCAAGAACACCATCCCCACTGTCAAACATGGAGGTGGAAACATTATGCTTTGGGGGTATTTTTCTGCTAAGGGGATAGGACAACTTCACACCATCAAAGGGACGATGGACGGGGCCATGTACCGTCAAATCTTGGGTGAGAACCTCCTTCCCTTAGCCAGGTCATTGAAAATGGGTCGTGGATGGTATTCCAGCATGACAATGACCCAAAACACACAGCCAAGGCAACAAAGGAGTGGCTCAAGAACAAGCACATTAAGGTCCTGGAGTGGCCTAGCCAGTCTCCAGACCTTAATCCCATAGAAAATCTGTGGAGGGAGCTGAAGGTTCGAGTTGCCAAACGTCAGCCTCGAAACCTTAATGACTTGGAGAAGATCTGCAAAGAGGAGTGGGACAAAATCCCTCCTGAGATGTGTGCAAACCTGGTGGCCAACTACAAGAAAGGTCTGACCTCTGTGATTGCCACCAAGGGTTTTGCCACCAAGTACTAAGTCATGTTTTGCAGAGGGGTCAAATACTTATTTCCCTCATTAAAATGCAAATGAATTTATAACATTTTTGACATGCGTTTTTCTGGATTTTTTTTGTTATTCTGTCTCTCACTGTTCATATAAACCTACCATTAAAATTACAGACTGATCATTTCTTTGTCAGTGGGCAAAGGTACAAAATCAGAAGGGGATCAAATACTGTTTTCCCTCACTGTACCTATTGTTCACCTAATACCTTTTTTGCACTATTGGTTAGAGCCTTAAGTAAGCATTTCACTGTAAGGTCTACACCTGTTGTATTCGGCGTACGTGACAAATAAATGTTGATTTGTTTGATCTTTGCTTGACATCATGGGAAAATCAAAAGAAATTAGCCAAGACCTCAGAAAAAAAATTGTAGACCTCCACAAGTCTGGTTCATCCTTGGGAGCAATTTCCAAATGCCTAAAGATACCACGTTCATCTGTACAAACAATAGTACGCAAGTATAAACACCATGGGACCACGCAGCCATCATACCGCTTAGGAAGGAGACGCATTCTGTCTCCTAGAGATGAAAATACTTTGGTGCGAAAAGTGCAAATCAATCCCAGGACAACAGCAATGGACCTTGTGAAGATGCTGGAGGAAACAGGTACAAAAGTATCTATATCCACAGTAAAACGAGTCCTATATCGACATAACCTGAAAGGCCGCTCAGCAAGGAAGAAGCCACTGCTCCAAAACCGCCATAAAAAAGCCAGACGGTTTGCAAATGCACATGGGGACAAAGATCTTACTTTTTTGAGAAATGTCCTCTGGTCTGATGAAACAAAAATAGAACTGTTTGGCCATAATGAGACATCGTTATGTTTGGAGGAAAAAGGGGGAAGCTTGCAAGCCAAAGAACACCATCCCAACCGTGAAGCACGGGGGTGGCAGCATCATGTTGTGGGGGTGCTTTGCTGCAAGAGGGACTGGGGCACGTCACAAAATAGATGTCATCATGAGGGAGGAAAATACCCAAAATGTTTGACCCAAGTTCAACAATTTGAAGGCAATGCTACCAAATACTAATTGAGTGTATGTAAACTTCTGACCCACTGGGAATGTGATGAAAGAAATAAAAGCTGAAATAAATCATTCTCTCTACTATTATTCTGACATTTCATATTCTTAAAATAAAGTGGTGATCCTAACTGACCTAAGACAGGGAATTTTTACGAGGATTAAATGTCAGGAATTGTGAAAAACTGAGTTTAAATGTATTTGGCTCAGGTGTATGTAAACTTCCGACTTCAACTGTACATCAGGCAGCACTTCACTGTCTTCTCCTGTTCCACCCTCTGACCTACCGACTGTCTGTGTCTACAGGGACATATCTTACCCACGAGGCCAAGGGCTGCGACGACGCTCCTGATGCCGACACGGCTATCATCAACGCCGAGGGCGGCCATTCCGGAGCTGAGGACAAGAAGGAGTACTTCATCTAGGGAGGCGTCGAGGAGGTTGAAGATGAGCGCTTCCATTTGTCTTCACAAGCTTCCGTTCTTCACATCAGCCAGAGGGGGAGGAGTAGGGGGTAGACAGACAGACAGACAGACAGACAGACAGACAGACAGACAGACAGACAGACAGACAGACAGACAGACAGACAGACAGACAGACAGACAGACAGACAGACAGACAGACAGACAGACAGACAGACAGACAGACAGACAGACAGGGAAATGGTGAAATGGAAGGAAATAAGAAGTGAGACTGACAGGAAAAACTGAAAAGCTTGTATTGAAAACAGGGAAGTGAGATTTTTGCACTTACATACATGTACCTTTCCATATATGACTTCTGCATGTCCACTGAGACACCCGCATACACATCACTTGTCACTGGCACACACACACACACACAAACAGACAAACAGACACACACACACTACGCCACGCGTCACTGACACACACACATTTATATCACTCGTCACCGGCACACACACACACACACACACACACACACACACACACACACACACACACACACACACACACACACACACACACACACACACACACACACACAAACAGACAAACAGACACACACACACAAACGTTACTGACACACACACATTTTGAATCACACATGAACAGACAAACAGACACATGTACATATAACCGGATCATGGTAAGGCATGCTCCATTTCTTCATTTAAAGCTGGAATCCTTAATTGTAACAATAACAAAGCGACCTCCCCGCCCCTGTTTCGGTATAAAGCTAAGGGATGGGACTGGAGAAATGGAACCAGTCTCAAATTCATAGACAGAGCTATGGATGCAAGGACTGACCATCCATGATATCAACAGTATAGTTTTAACCATGTTTTGAGGCTATACAGTGTTTGTTTACATTTCCGTTGTTTACAAACATTGGAGTAAATAAACAATATAAACAAGCTTATATGTTGGGTTCTGATGGGGTACGACAGTTGAACTAAACTCACGAGACATTTAGAAGTCATTCTTCTACAATCAGTGGGTACATATCATTAATAAGTCCAACAACGTATGTAGCAAATAAGGATTCTATCTTTAAGAGGTAAATAATATGTTCCAGTCACATTCAGTGACACAAATGCAAAATTGTAATCCACATATTTTTGCTAAATTGTACTCCACATTCCAGCATGTCATGCTGAAATACAGTTTCAGATCCCAATGCACTGTCCCCTCACATTATACATACCACTTCCTCTCATCTGCCTTGAATTGAATTCCCTCTCTTCCATTCTCTCTGTTCTGTAATACTTCACACACTATAGACCAGAACACACTCTGTTTGACACTCATCTACTCATGATTCAGAAATCTGTCAATCAACAATAACTGCTGTACATATTAACCTCTCTCTCTGTCACACACACACACACTCTCTCTCTCTCTCTCTCTCTCTCTCTCTCTCTCTCTCACACACACACACACACACACACACACACACACACACACACACACACACACACACACACACACACACACACACACACACAAATACAACCCCTATTCCCTATATAGTGCAAAGGTAGTGTGTGTGTGTGTGTCATATGGACCCTGCTCTAAAGTGCTGCACTATGTAGGGAATAGGGTGCCATTTGGAATGAAGACTTTTAGTAACAGGAAGGCAACCAAATCCATAGACATCACAAAGTTCCCTACACATTACAATACAGTACATTACAATACAATACAATACAATACAATACATTACATTACAATACAATACTTTACAATACAATACATTATATTACATTACAATACATTATAATACATTACAATACATTACAATACATTACATTACAATACATTATATTACATTACAATACATTACAATACATTACAATACATTACATTACAATACATTATACTACATAAAAATACAATACATTACAATACAATATATTACAATGCAATACATTACAAGATAATACATTACAATACATTACAAGACAATACAATACAATACATAACAATACAATATACTACATTACAATATATTACAATACAATATAATACATTACAATACATTACAATACAATATCATACATTACATTACAATACATTACAATACAATATAATACATTACAATACATCACAATACAATACATTACATTACATTACAATACATTACAATACAATAGAATACCTTACAATACATTACCATACAACTTACTAGAGTCCACCACAGTACCATACAACACACCCATGCAAAAACAGCATCCCTGTGCGGTCACAGTGCGGGATTTCAATATAAATATATAAATATATATATATATATAATTATATAGCATTCTTTTTACTCAGAAAACAGAAAATGTTTGATGTGCTGTAAATACACGATCATTTCCCCTCTCTCTCTTTTCTCTCTCTCTCCCTCTCTCTCTTTTCTCTCTCTCTCTCCCCTCTTTCTCTGTCACTCTCTCTCTTTTCTCTCTCTCTCCCTCTCTCTCTTTTCTCTCTCTCTCCCTCTCTCTCTTTTCTCTCTCTCTCTCCCTCTCTCTCTTTTCTCTCTCTCTTTTCTCTCTCTCTCCCTCTCTCTCTTTTCTCTCTCTTTTCTCTCTCTCTCTTCCTCTCTCTCTTTTCTCTCTCTCTCTCCCTCTCTCTCTTTTCTCTCTCTCTCCCTCTCTCTCTTTTCTCTCTCTCTCCCTCTCTCTCTTTTCTCTCTCTCTCTCTCCCTCTCTCTCTTTTCTCTCTCTCTCCCTCTCTCTTTTCTCTTCATCTCTCTCTCTCTCTGTCACTCTCTCTCCCTCTCTCTCTCTCTCTCCCTCTCTCTCTCCCTCTTTCTTTTTTCTCTCCATCTCTCTCCCTCTCTCTCTCTCTCTCTCTTTCTCCCCTCCCTCTCTCCCCCTATATCCCTATTGGTGTGCTACTAACTCCAGTATAGAATCTAAATCAGAATCTAGAAACCTGCCTGTTTTTACTACATTTAAATTCTGAGTGTAAAATATCAATATAAACAATTATGTTACAATGAAAGCATAATATTTGTTTGAATTCTGTTTTGATCCTCTGTTTAGATGAATTTGTTCTGATGTTTACTTCCTGTCAGTGTTAACAGTTTACAGTGTATGTTGGTCAGTACAGAAGTTCCTATTGTTATGATTTAATGATCATTATTTGGCTTTATTTTGTTTATCACTGAGTGGTACTATAGTAAGTCTGCTGAATAGAATTATACCACACCCTTCCATCCTGCTGCCTGCGTTCCCGGAATGCTCTCTCTGGCCAACCACAGGCCAGTAAACTAATTCTCCAATGACATCACTTACTGTAAAATTGCTAATATAGTCACTGCACCTTTAGAAATGACATCATTCTTTGAAAGCTAATAAAAGAGGCATGACTGCTTGGCTAGCAGCAGTTAACCAGGGTACAGCTCAGAGAGCAGGCCACTCTCTCTTTCTGCTTCAGGCAAACATACTGAATGTCATCTCTCTCTCTGTTTCTCTGTCTCTGTGTCTTCTCCCCTCTTTCTGTACCCCTCCGTCTGTCCCTTTGCCCCATCTCACTCTTTGTCTTTTCATCTCTCTGTCCCTCCCTCCCTCCCTCCCTCTGTCTCTCTCGCTATCCTCCCATCTCTATGACCTTTCTCTTCCGCCTCCTTGCCCGTCTCCCTCACACTCAGCAAGACAACACATTTAGATAATGTTATAGCTAGCTAGAGCATTACTAGACACATTGAGCTAATGTTCGACGTGGCCGGTCAGCACACTAGCCCAGCGTTTGGACTGGAGACTGAGGGTCAGTTGCTTCTGCTGTAGCATTGTCGTATCAGGGATATGCGTGGAATGATCAGGGATTGCTTCTATCTCATCCTCCATTGCCATTTTGCCACCTGGCTGTTGTGAATGGGAATAGCCATAGAAATAGGTAGAGAGCCCACCTCCTATCTATACCATGGCTTCTTCTGTGATAGCATGGGCAGTGCCATTGCCACTCTATCCAACTATGTGGGATCTTTATGGGGAAAAGCCAGTCTAGTGACTTTTGTCATAATAAGCTACAGTAGAGGGAGGGAGGGAGAGAGAGAGAGAGAGGCAGGGAGGGAGGGAGGAAGAGAGAGAGGCAGGGAGGGAGGGAGGAAGAGAGAGAGAGAGAGGGAGGGAGGGAGGGAGGGGAGGGAGAGAGAGAGAGAGAGAGAGAGAGAGAGAGAGAGAGAGAGAGAGATAGAGAGATGTCTGCAGACCGGACATATAGGTGTGTCTGTCACAGTGGAAGCTGCTGAGGGGAGGACTGCTCATGATAATGGCTGGAACGGAGTAAGTGGAATGGCATTAAACACATGGAATCCATGTGTTTGGTGTATGTGATACCGTTCCACTGATGCCACTCCAGCCATTACCACAAGCCTGTCCTCCCCAATTAAAATGCCACCAACCTCCTGTGGTCTGTCACAAAATGAGGTGTGTTGGTGTGTTCAGTCATAATGCATTCATATGGCTCATTCACTTGTTTCAGGAGTAGAGTTTCCATTCGATGTGCTGCATTTCCTAGGTAATCCCAATCTTGACATAACCTTTGACCTTTCAACTGATGAGTTGGAACCAGGAATGTCTGTCTGCACAAACAGATCCTGACCCAGTGATCAAAAGTGGTTGAAAATACATATTTTCAAGCACTCTTCTTCACTGGGGAGGATGTAGTACTCACTGTAAGTTTCCAACTGGTCCTGTATTTGCTTCTATCTATCTATCTATCTATCTATCTATCTATCTATCTATCTATCTATCTATCTATCTATCTATCTATCTATCTATCTATCTATCTATCTATCACCCTGTCCCAGCTGTAGAAATTGTGTGATCGCATGAAAAGGCTGCATGAGATAAAGAAGGTGGATTATACTATAGCTTTGACCAACCATGAGAACTGTTGTTGACTAGCCCCTATATGAGACATCCAAACGACTGATAGAGGTGTTTGATGGCTTGTCCAATTAGAATCATTCTAGATCTATGGGCTTGTCCTAATCTCTAGTCTGCAGAAATCGATTATATTTTAGAACACAACGCGCTAGAACTCATTGCATCTGTGTGCAGTTACAGCTTTCTGCCACCGGATGTCAGTGACGAGCAGCTCTGTTTTACTTGCTTTGGACGACACTGGCGGTGTCTGAACACCCATACTAGTGTATATACTTAAACTGCGTAATATGTACTCATCGTCGCGTACCAGTGATAGAAAAAGTACTTAATTGTCATACTTGAGTAAAAGTAAAGGTACCTTAATGGAAAATGTGAAAGTCACTCAGTAAAATACTACTTTAGTAAAAGTCTAAAAATATTTGGTTTTAAATATACTTAAGTACCAAAAGTAAATGTAATTGCTAAAATATAGTAAGTATGAAAAGTAAAAGTATAAATCATTTCAAATTCCTTCTATGAAGCAAACCAGACAGCACCATTTTATTTATTTCTTTACAGATAGTCATGGGCACACTGGCTGAGTGTAGGTGGATTTTTCCAAATTCAACAGACATGCACGACATTAACCATCCTGATAATAGCTCATTTACAATTTCATTAATTTATCTAAACTCTGAATAGAATAGGAATGGAGTCAGGCTGGTTATAGACAGACTATCACATTCAACGTAATCTAGTATAGCCCATCTGTCCTATTTAAACAGGACTGAAGACAGAAACACATCATTTCTTTAATTTCAACATATTTTTTAGTGAAACCAAAGTGCTGGGACATATAGAAATTCTGTCAAATAGCCTCGTACACACACCGATACTTTTAAAATGTTCAAATCAAAAAGGCTATTGCACAGAAACACGTGGACAAAATTCAGAACCGCTGAACAGCAACATAATAAACTAAAGCACTGATCATTAGGAACGAGATCAGAATGTCTGCTAAGGCTTAATCCGTAAATTAAATAATGAAATAGGTAGCCACGCCTACAGAACTAAAACAATCCCCATCTTAATTAAAATCAAAAGGCCTGATGAACATAAAATCAATAAACCAGCCACATCCCGAGTCTCGGGTGCTGACTCGCTTTCGGTATCTTCCCAATTCAGTAGCCTAGTTTTGTTGTTAGGCCCTAGTAAACTTCAAGTAGCCAATCACTGGCAGCTCTCCTCTTCTAATGGATTGTGGAAAAGTGTGCATCGAATTCTACTAGATGAAGACCTGAAATGAGAAAAACATCCTGGTATTTAAACCATACTCAATTTTCAGACAAATGCACATAGGCTACTATAAAATACATTTTCACATACTGAGAATGCCTCATCCGCGATAGCGTAGTTTCCCGCTATTTGTTGATGTCGGTAGGTAGCTCCTCTCCATATCTAAGTGATCAGCTGTTGTCAAAACCGAAATGAGCATGGCATCCAGCACTTAAGTATACTCGCTTTTCCAAATGTCGCATACTATTAAACTTAATTTTTTCCTGCATACTCAAACGGTCTACTATTTAGGACATAAGTATGGGTATTCGGACAAGGCCTCATGTCTCATCACATCTCTACTCTTTCTTCTGTACCAGTAGTGGGGGAACTCTCTCTCTCCTGTACCAGTAGTGGGGGGAACTCTCTCTCTCCTGTACCAGTAGTGGGGGGAACTCTCTCTCTCCTGTACCAGTAGTGGGGGGAACTCTCTCTCTCCTGTACCAGTAGTGGGGGGAACTCTCTCTCTCCTGTACCAGTAGTGGGGGGAACTCTCTCTCTCCTGTACCAGTAGAGGGGGGAACTCTCTCTCTCTCCTGTACCAGTAGAGGGGGGAACTCTGTCTCTCTCCTGTACCAGTAGAGGGGGAACTCTCTCTCTCCTGTACCAGTAGAGGGGGGAACTCTCTCTCTCCTGTACCAGTAGTGGGGGGAACTCTCTCTCTCTCCTGTACCAGTAGAGGGGGGAACTCTCTCTCTCTCCTGTACCAGTAGTGGGGGGAACTCTCTCTCTCTCCTGTACCAGTAGAGGGGGGAACTCTCTCTCCTGTACCAGTAGAGGGGGGAACTCTCTCTCTCCTGTAGCAGTAGTGGGGGGAACTCTCTCTCCTGTAGCAGTAGTGGGGGGAACTCTCTCTCTCTCCTGTACCAGTAGTGGGGGGAACTCTCTCTCTCTCCTGTACCAGTAGAGGGGGGAACTCTCTCTCCTGTACCAGTAGTGGGGGGAACTCTCTCTCCTGTACCAGTAGTGGGGGGAACTCTCTCTCTCTCCTGTACCAGTAGTGGGGGGAACTCTCTCTCTCTCCTGTACCAGTAGTGGAGGGAACTCTCTCTCTCCTGTACCAGTAGTGGGGGGAACTCTCTCTCCTGTACCAGTAGTGGGGGGAACTCTCTCTCCTGTACCAGTAGTGGGGGGAACTCTCTCTCCTGTACAAGTAGTGGGGGGAACTCTCTCTCCTGTACCAGTAGTGGGGGGAACTCTCTCTCCTGTACCAGTAGTGGGGGAACTCTCTCTCTCTCCTGTACCAGTAGTGGGAGGAACTCTCTCTCTCTCCTGTACCAGTAGTGGAGGGAACTCTCTCTCTCCTGTACCAGTAGTGGGGGGAACTCTCTCTCTCCTGTACCAGTAGTGGGGGGAACTCTCTCTCCTGTACCAGTAGTGGGGGGAACTCTCTCTCTCTCCTGTACCAGTAGTGGGGGGAACTCTCTCTCTCTCCTGTACCAGTAGTGGAGGGAACTCTCTCTCCTGTACCAGTAGTGGGGGGGAACTCCCTCTCTCTCCTGTACCAGTAGTGGGGGGAACTCTCTCTCCTGTACCAGTAGTGGGGGAACTCTCTCTCCTGTACCAGTAGTGGGGGGAACTCTCTCTCCTGTACCAGTAGTGGGGGGGAACTCTCTCTCTCTCCTGTACCAGTAGTGGGGGGAACTCTCTCTCCTGTACCAGTAGTGGGGGGAACTCTCTCTCCTGTACCAGTAGTGGGGGGAACTCTCTCTCCTGTACCAGTAGTGGAGGGAACTCTCTCTCTCTCCTGTACCAGTAGTGGGGGGAACTCTCTCTCCTGTACCAGTAGTGGGGGGAACTCTCTCTCCTGTACCAGTAGAGGGGGGAACTCTCTCTCCTGTACCAGTAGTGGGGGGAACTCTCTCTCTCCTGTACCAGTAGTGTGGGGAACTCTCTCTCCTGTACCAGTAGTGGGGGGAACTCTCTCTCCTGTACCAGTAGTGGGGGGAACTCTCTCTCTCTCCTGTACCAGTAGTGGGGGGAACTCTCTCTCTCCTGTACCAGTAGTGGAGGGAACTCTCTCTCTCCTGTACCAGTAGTGGGGGGAACTCTCTCTCCTGTACCAGTAGTGGGGGGAACTCTCTCTCTCCTGTACCAGTAGTGGGGGGGACTCTCTCTCTCTCCTGTACCAGTAGTGGGGGGAACTCTCTCTCTCTCCTGTACCAGTAGTGTGGGGATCTCTCTCTCCTGTACCAGTAGTGGGGGGAACTCTCTCTCTCCTGTACCAGTAGTGTGGGGAACTCTCTCTCCTGTACCAGTAGTGGGGGAACTCTCTCTCTCCTGTACCAGTAGTGGGGGGAACTCTCTCTCTCCTGTACCAGTAGTGGGGGGAACTCTCTCTCTCTCCTGTACCAGTAGTGTGGGGAACTCTCTCTCCTGTACCAGTAGTGGGGGGAACTCTCTCTCTCTCCTGTACCAGTAGTGTGGGGAACTCTCTCTCCTGTACCAGTAGTGGGGGGAACTCTCTCTCTCTCCTGTACCAGTAGTGGGGGGAACTCTCTCTCCTGTACCAGTAGTGGGGGGGACTCTCTCTCTCTCTCCTGTACCAGTAGTGGGGGGAACTCTCTCTCTCCTGTACCAGTAGTGGGGGGAACTCTCTCTCCTGTACCAGTAGTGGGGGGAACTCTCTCTCCTGTACCAGTAGTGGGGGGAACTCTCTCTCCTGTACCAGTAGTGGGGGGAAATCTCTCTCTCCTGTACCAGTAGTGGGGGGAACTCTCTCTCCTGTAACATAGTGGTGGGAACTCTCTTCCTCGTACCAAGGTAGTGGGGGAACTCTCTCTCCTGTACCAGTAGAGGGGGGAACTCTCTCTCCGTACCAGTAGTGGGGGAACTCTCTCTCCTCCTGTACCAGTAGTGTGGGGAAACTCTCTCTCCTGTCCAGTAGTGGGGGGAACTCTCTCTCCTGTACCAGTAGTGGGGGAACTCTCCTCTCCTCCTGTACCAGTTAGTGGGGGAAACTCTCTCTCTCCTGTACCAGTAGTGGGGGGAACTCTCTCTCTCCTGTACCAGTAGTGGGGGGAACTCTCTCTCCTGTACCAGTAGTGGGGGGAACTCTCTCTCTCCTGTACCAGTAGTGGGGGGGACTCTCTCTCTCTCCTGTACCAGTGGTGGGGGAACTCTCTCTCTCTCCTGTACCAGTAGTGTGGGGATCTCTCTCTCCTGTACCAGTAGTGGGGGGGACTCTCTCTCTCCTGTACCAGTAGTGTGGGGAACTCTCTCTCCTGTACCAGTAGTGGGGGGAACTCTCTCTCTCCTGTACCAGTAGTGGGGGGGAACTCTCTCTCTCCTGTACCAGTAGTGGGGGGAACTCTCTCTCTCTCCTGTACCAGTAGTGTGGGGAACTCTCTCTCCTGTACCAGTAGTGGGGGGAACTCTCTCTCTCTCCTGTACCAGTAGTGGGGGGGAACTCTCTCTCCTGTACCAGTAGTGGGGGGGACTCTCTCTCTCTCTCCTGTACCAGTAGTGGGGGGAACTCTCTCTCTCTCCTGTACCAGTAGTGGGGGGAACTCTCTCTCTCCTGTACCAGTAGTGGGGGGAACTCTCTCTCTCCTGTACCAGTAGTGGGGGGAACTCCCTCTCCTGTACCAGTAGTGGGGGGAACTCTCTCTCTCCTGTACCAGTAGTGGGGGGAACTCCCTCTCCTGTACCAGTAGTGGGGGGAACTCTCTCTCTCCTGTACCAGTAGTGGGGGGAACTCTCTCTCCTGTACCAGTAGTGGGGGGAACTCTCTCTCTCCTGTACCAGTAGTGGGGGAACTCTCTCTCCTGTACCAGTAGTGGGGGGAACTCTCTCTCCTGTACCAGTAGTGGGGGGAACTCTCTCTCTCCTGTACCAGTAGTGGGGGAACTCTCTCTCCTGTACCAGTAGTGGGGGGAACTCTCTCTCTCCTGTACCAGTAGTGGGGGGAACTCTCTCTCCTGTACCAGTAGTGGGGGAACTCTCTCTCCTGTACCAGTAGTGGGGGGAACTCTCTCTCTCCTGTACCAGTAGTGGGGGGAACTCTCTCGCCCTTCCTCTCTCTTCTTCTTTTGTAGTATGTTAAGGAATGTATTTTTTTAAGTATGTTTTTTTTTTAAGAAAGGTGTGCATACTTTTAAATGTATTACTTTCAATTCAATTGATATATTTTTTCTTTTTTTCCTGAATAGATATTCAACCCTGGAAGGTTAGAGGATAGCTTTGGCATATCTTATTGTTTTGACAGTCTGCCATTTTTATATAATTTCATGGAGGCTATATAGTGTTGCCTTTACCTGCTATTCTTACAAGCACACTGATACTCACACACACACACACACACACACACACACACACACACACACACACACACACACACACACACACACACACACACACACACACACACACACACACATGCATGGGGTACATGTGGTCTGTGACTACAGTGTGTTTGTGTGTGTGTGTGTGTGTGAGTGTAAGGTGTGTATAATGATAGACCCAAACAGACTCCGGAGACACTAGATGTAAAAGGAAGCCTAGTCACTATATAGTGCACTACGTTTGACCTGGACCCATAGTACTTCCTAGTGCACTATGTAGCAAATAGGGTTCCTTTTAGGGACGAGGACACTATCTGTGTTATTTTCCACCAATGTTATTGTTTTAATGAGGAGTCTATTTTCTTAGTGTTCTTTTCGGATGATAAGTCTTCCTTTTGAATAACTATCCACATCACATGGGAATAAGTGCTGTGACGGACGTTACCTAATTTGTACTACGGCTAATGATGTCATCAAGGCCTGACTGCACTATGGTGATGATGTCATAATGCTGAGTTGCGTCTCCGTTGGCTGTTCTAATCTGTTCATACAGTATTAGCTTTTTTGTTACTATAGCGATTCAGTTGTTGACTTCAAATAAACATGCATTTGGGTTAACTTCCTGTTGTTGTTATCATTATTATCTACTATTCCTCCTCTCACACTTGTTGTTATAGTAACCACTGGCTGTCACAATCATTTTGCATTCGAATGTTATTTGGAAGCTCATATCATCATCACCATTGATAACGCATGTACGTTTTGTCTCCTTGGTTTCAGAATGGATATTCACCTGAACAACATTAATGTGAAATAGTCTGACTCCCAAATATGTATACAATCTAATCAAATGGAATTTGTCACATGCTTGGTAAACAACAGTTGTAGACTAAAAGGCACTGCATGGTCAATCTGTTGTCTACAGAAGCTGTACAGCATTTACTGCCATGTGGCCTCTGCTGAAGTCAGAGCAAACATTTGCCTACTTTTGCGCTTTGCAGAGCAGAGCAGACCTGTTGTGAAGGAAGAGCAGATCAGACCTGTTGTGAAGGAAGAGCAGACCTGTTGTGAAGGAAGAGCAGAGCAGACCTGTTGTGAAGGAAGAGCAGATCAGACCTGTTGTGAAGGAAGAGCAGATCAGACCTGTTGTGAAGGAAGAGCAGATCAGACCTGTTGTGAAGGAAGAGCAGATCAGACCTGTTGTGAAGGAAGAGCAGATCAGACCTGTTGTGAAGGAAGAGCAGATCAGACCTGTTGTGAAGGAAGAGCAGACCTGTTGTGAAGGAAGAGCAGATCAGACCTGTTGTGAAGGAAGAGCAGATCAGACCTGTTGTGAAGGAAGAGCAGATCAGACCTGTTGTGAAGGAAGAGCAGATCAGACCTGTTGTGAAGGAAGAGCAGATCAGACCTGTTGTGAAGGAAGAGCAGATCAGACCTGTTGTGAAGGAAGAGCAGACCTGTTGTGAAGGAAGAGCAGATCAGACCTGTTGTGAAGGAAGAGCAGATCAGACCTGTTGTGAAGGAAGAGCAGATCAGACCTGTTGTGAAGGAAGAGCAGATCAGACCTGTTGTGAAGGAAGAGCAGATCAGACCTGTTGTGAAGGAAGAGCAGATCAGACCTGTTGTGAAGGAAGAGCAGATCAGACCTGTTGTGAAGGAAGAGCAGAGCAGACCTGTTGTGAAGGAAGAGCAGACCTGTTGTGAAGTTGCCAAAGAAGTGAGTTTGTGTTTATACAGGACCTGCTCCCCCACAAACCGTCAACCAACCATGTCAATGCGGAGCTATACTGAGCCCTCCACATTGTTACAAAATTTGAGAGGCACACAGCGATGGTTGATTTGGCCTCTGCATACCTCCAGAAAGAGGCTCCGTAATTTCCTCACACCCTCCACACGAAGCCTCCGACCACATTTTCAGATCAAGCATAAATTGGCTTTAACAGTGAAATGCTTACTTATGGGACCTTCCCAACAATGCAGAGAGAAAAAAAGGGAATTAATAGACACATTAACACGAGGAATAAATGCACAACTATCGCCCCGTAGCACTCACTTCCGTCATCATGAAGTGCATTGAGAGACTAGTCAAGGATCATATCACCTCCCCCCCACCTGACACCCTAGACCCACTCCAATTTGCTTACCGCCCCAATAGGTCCACAGACGACACAATCGCAATCACACTGCACACTGCCCTAACCCATCTGGACAAGAGGAATACCTATGTAAGAATGCTGTTCATCGACTACAGCTCAGCATTTAACACCATAGTACCCTCCAAACTCGTCATTAAGCTCGAGACCCTGGGTCTCAACCCCGCCCTGTGCAACTGGGTCCTGGACTTCCTGACGGGCCGCCCCCCAGGTGGTGAGGGTAGGTAACAACATCTCCACCCCTCTGATCCTCAACACTGGGTCCCCACAAGGGTGCGTTCTCAGTCCTCTCCTGTACTCCCTGTTCACCCACGACTGCGTGGCCATGCACGCCTCCAACTCTATCATCAAGTTTGCAAACGACACTACAGTGGTAGGCTTGATTACCAACAACGACGAGACGGCCTACAGGAAGGAGGTGAGGGCCCTCGGAGTGTGGTGTCAGGAAAATAACCTCACACTCAATGTCAACAAAACAAAGGAGATGATCGTGGACTTCAGGAAACAGCAGAGGGATCACCCCCCCATCCACATCGAAGGGACAGTAGTGGAGAGGGCAGAAAGTTTTATGTTCCTTGGCGTACACATCACGGACAAACTGAAATTACTGAAATTGTCCACCCAAACAGACAGTGTGGTGAAGAAGGCGCAGTAGCACCTCTTCAACCTCAGGAGGCTGAAGAAATTGTCACCAAAAACACTCACAAACTTTTACAGATGCACAATCGAGAGCATCCTGTCGGGCTGTATCACCGCCTGGTACGGCAACTGCTCCGCCCACAACCGTAAGGCTCTCCAGAGGGTGGTGAGGTCTGCACAACGCATCATTGCTTTACACTTGTGTGTATCAGGTAGTTGTTGTGAAATTGTTCGATTACTTGTTAGATATTACTGCACTGTCGGAACTAGAAGCACAAGCATTTCACTACACTCGCATTAACATCTACTAACCATGTGTATGTGACCAATAACATTTGATTTGATTTGATGAATAACGATAACTTGGCTATATACACGGGGTACCAGCACCCAGTCGATGTGCAGGGATACAAGGTAATTGAGGTAGATATGTACATCTGGGTAGGTATTGCATGAATGGGCCTGCTGTACTTACACATGCCAATATATTGTATGATTTTACCTACTCATGCCAATGTCTTGTGTGGATGAGTTTGCCTCCTACTCATCCCAATGTATTGCATGTATAGTCAGTGTATTGCATGTATAGTCAGTGTATTGCATGTATAGTCAGTGACTAGTATAGTCAGTGTATTGCATGTATAGTCAGTGTATTGCATGTATAGTCAGTGACTAGTATAGTCAGTGTATTGCATGTATAGTCAGTGTATTGCATGTATAGTCAGTGACTAGTATAGTCAGTGTATTGCATGTATAGTCAGTGTATTGCATGTATAGTCAGTGTATTGCATGTATAGTCAGTGTATTGCATGTATAGTCAGTGTATTGCATGTATAGTCAGTGTATTGCATGTATAGTCAGTGACTAGTATAGTCAGTGTATTGCATGTATAGTCAGTGTATTGCATGTATAGTCAGTGTATTGCATGTATAGTCAGTGTATTGCATGTATAGTCAGTGTATTGCATGTATAGTCAGTGTATTGCATGTATAGTCAGTGTATTGCATGTATGAAATGTAGAAAATAAACCAACAGAGGGCAGTATTGTTCATTAAAGCACCACCGAGGGACGCTCATTGGTGCTCACTGAAACCACCTCTATTCTTCTCTGTCTTTCTCTCCTTCTACCTCTCTCTCTCTCCCTCTGTCTCTCCCTCTACCCCTCTCTCTCTCCCTCCGTCTCTCCCTCTACCCCTCTCTATCTTCCTCTGTCTCTCTCTCCCTCCATCTCTCTCTCTCCCTTGGTCTCTCTCTCCCTCCGTCTCTCTCTCCCTCTACCCCTCTCTATCTTCCTCTGTCTCTCTCTCCCTCTGTCTCTCTCTCCCTCTACCCCTCTTTATCTTCCTCTGTCTCTCTCTCCCTCCCTCCATATCTCTCGCTCCCTTGGTCTCTCTCTCTCCCTCTGTCTCTCCCTCTACCCCTCTCTATCTTCCTCTGTCTCTCTCTCCCTCCATCTCTCTCGCTCCCTTGGTCTCTCTCTCTCCCTCTGTCTCTCCCTCTACCCCTCTCTATCTTCCTCTGTCTTTCTCTCCCTCCGTCTTTTTCTCTCTGTCTCTATCCCTCTTTATCTTCCTCCCTCTCTCCCTTCACCTGTCTTTCTGTCGCTACTCCTCTCTCCCTCCATCTCTCTCTCTCCATCTCTCTCTCCCTCTGTCTCTCTCTCTCTCCCTCTGCCTCCCTTTCTCCCTTCCTCCATCTCTCTCTCTCCCTCTACTCCTCTCTATCTTCCTCTGTCTTTCTCTCACTTAGTCTCTCTCTCTCTCTCTCTCTCTCACTTCGTCTCTCTCTCTCTCTCTCTCTCTCACTTCGTCTCTCTCTCTCTCCCGCTGTCTCTTTCTGTCTTTCTCAATTCAATTCAAGCGGCTTTATTGGCATAGAAAACATATGTTAACATTGCCAAAGCAAGTGAGGTAGATAATATACAAAAGTGAAATAAACAATAAAAATGAACAGTAAACATTACACTCACAGAAGTTCCAAAAGAATAAAGACATTACAAATGTCATTATGTATATATACAGTGTTGTAATGATGTACAAATGGTTAAAGTACAAAAGGGAAAATAAATAAGCATAAATATGTGTTGTGTTGTATTTATAATGATGTTTGTTCTTCACTGGTTGTCCTTTTCTTGTGGCAACAGGTCACACATCTTGCTGCTGTGATGTCACACTGTGGTATTTCACCCAATAGATATGGGAGTTTATCAAAATTGGATTTGTTTTCGAAGTCTTTGTGGATCTGTGTAATCTGAGGGAAATATGTGTCTCTAATATGGTCATACATTGGGCAGGAGGTTATGAAGTGCAGCTTCTCTCTCCCTCTGTCTCCCTCTCTCCCTCCATCTCTCTCTCCCTCTACCCCTCTCTATATTCTTATGTCTATTTTTGGTTAAAAAAAAAGTTTCTGTGAAAATCAAAAAAGCCGTTTTTGAGATTTCAAAATAAATTCGAACAGATGGAAAAGCTTCCATTGCCACTGAAAGGTGACTTCTTAGTATTGTGGCTCAGCACAGATTGTTTTTTTTAATCTGCCATTTCCGCGTCTTTGAGGCAAACACTTGCAACCCACGTCTTGATATTAGAAGCAGTAATCCAAAATATAAGCTGTTTTTAAGAATGTAACCTGTACTGATTATAGTTGCTTTTTAGTAATGTCATAACCTCATCCCTGTTAGGTCTACATGTCATATTTTAATACGCAGCGCTACATTACACAGTGAAATGCACATAGGCCGATGAGGCACGTATCACTGATGGCAAACAGACAATGATTAACTGGTAGAGAGGCACGGGGCAACAAAGGACGTTCATGTAAGAGAATAACTGATGGTGTGCACAAGGTTGCAGTTCCCCATGTCGCCTCCTGCAATCATAGAGCGCGCTTATCCGTTTGCGGAGTAAAAAGATGTGATTTGGAGTAGCCTAGTCTAGGCTTTGGGTACGTTCAGTGGTGATTCTGTAGAGAGGCAGCGAGAAGAAAGAAGAGAGAGAGGAATTCACTCTTTAATGAGTGTACGGCTGTGCACGCAGCCAGAGAAAAGAGACTGAGAACGAAGGGAAGGAAATAAGAAAAACGTGGGGATAGATTTGAAGCACAAAACAAGTAAAAGCCAAGGAGGGACACGGACCGGAGACGAAACAAACCGCTGCAATTAACAATCAACCAAAGGATTGCTAATTATTCCCGTTATTGACGCGTAAACGAGGCTATTTGTAGGGGAGTTGATGGTGTCTCCACTGAGCAGACGTCTAACGGACCTTGCAGAGGGGAGGAATTCGAAGGCACTCGGCTGAATCATGCTGCTGTTGTTGTGGATAATAACTTTGGCTTTCAGTTTTAACAAAGGTGAGGAAAAACTGAAACCCGGTGAGATGGTCAACCTGCTTGCATTTTTATGCCTTCTGGTTATATCCAGTGGGAGCAAAATAGTAAAAGTTTTTATATATCAATACCTCATCAGTCTTTCCGTATCCTACCTCTGTCCACTGAATACTTATGTGTTGTATCACATTCCACGTTTTAGACTATATGTTTGAAGTTTTTCACGAGTTTGTGCAGAATGAATGCTGGAATAGGATTATTGAGCTGAAGGTTATGATGGGAACGGAGGCATTATTCGTGGTCTTCCGGAAAACATGTTGTGAGAAACTGAGAATTAAAATGCAGACCATATAGCCTAGAGACATTTGGTTTATATTTCCACACTTAAAACGATTGTTCGTGCAGCCTCTACCAGGCGCTCGGAGAGAGAGAGAGAACCGAGACAGACAGCAGCTGCATGTAGGATATTGGGCTGATATGACCTTTGTATTGCATTAACCGAAATCATTTACACAACTAACGTCTAGTTTATAACACTAGGCTATAGCCCTTTATCACGGGAGAAATATGATAGGCCTACACACATAATATCATTACTCACTGCGCATGTTGTGCCAGAGAGAGAGATACATTGATGAGGGAATGGCTGAATGAACAGAACACGGGAAAACTGGGAAACTCCAGCCCGACTAGAACATAACAGTCCCCTACCAGATCAGTATCAACAACCAAGACAACTATGTATCTCTCTAGTGCAGGGGCGTCACTCATTCTGCCCCCGGGGACGGCATTCGGTTTTCAATGAGGTCCGGAGGGCCGAACTGAAAATTGGTTCTATTTCTTGCCTTCAAAATGAGCAAACAAATGTCCTCTATCCATCGTTTTTGTAATTTTCGATGGTTCTGACTGTCTCTTTCATTTCGGTGATTATTAGCGAGCTTGACACAGTCAAGAAACGGTATAAATGTAGGTCCATTATAATTTCTACACATTTTAAAGTAGGTTTTATTGAGTTGCATGTAGATAGTCTCGTGCTGATCGTGCGCCAGTGCGCGTGATTATTTAGCACAGATCTCAGACAGAACCGTGGGGAGGTACGCGGAATGTAGGAAAATAGCCTATTTTACCTTCACATATAAGGTAAACATGTAACAAAAAATGTTTAGGGCTACTGATAGCCGTTGTGATTTTACCGCGGCACGGGGATTGACTGATCATCTCTGTCCAACACTATTTCGTGTCTAACGAAACGTCATGGCACGGTGATAGCAGCTCCAAATAAGGCTTTGATTAATTGTGGTGCGTGAGGCTCGGTTCCGTTAGCGGGAGAAAGGGGACCTGTTTGATTATGGACAATAGTTCTCTCGTGCCTGTGCCGTTGGTTCTCCCGTGGAGCCGCTACACGCGCTGCTCATCACCGGTTGCTGAGGAGATCTCACTCACACGGCATACCTGCCTCTGCACCTGAGAGTCCTGGCGCCAGTCCTGTTCTGTACTGATACAACAGCAGTATAATACACCTATTACATCACACATTCATACAGCTTCATTCAGTTATGATGCCATTATTCATGAACATACCCATCACGTACACTCTTCACAAACCTCCTTATAAGACAGAGTAGGCTTCTTTCTTTTTTACCGTTTTACACGCTCTGCTACCATAAGAGGAAGGGAAAATAGGCTTGACAGAGAAAGAGAGGAAGAACTAGACACAGAAAAGAGGCAGATTATTGACAGAGAAAGAGAGAGGAAGAACTAGACATGTCCTGCAGCTTTGGTTACTGCCCTGTTTGCTTCAATCTCAGTGTGAAGTAGTTCAGGATCACCAGAAGTAGTATGGCGAATTCAATCCCTAGGTCCGCATGCCAAATGGCACCCTATTCCCTACATAATGCACTACATTTGACCAGATCCCTATAGTTCTTCTGTGCACCTGCATAACTAGTCTATTATCGTTATGACAGGAACCAGTCGTTAGTAAAGCACTCCATTAACAACCATTCCATTTATGAAAACCTTGATATGATAGACAATGTTTTTCAGAACAACAGTCGAAAAATGTCCACGGGCCATGTTCCAAACGGGGCTCCTGAGTGGCGCTGCATCTCAGTGTTAGAGGAGTCACTACAGACCTTGGTTCAGCGGTCTAAGGCCCTGCATCTCAGTGTTAGAGGCGTCACTACAGACCTTGGTTCAGCGGTCTAAGGCCCTGCATCTCAGTGTTAGAGGAGTCACTACAGACCCTGGTTCAGCGGTCTAAGGCCCTGCATCTCAGTGTTAGAGGCGTCACTACAGACCCTGGTTCAGCGGTCTAAGGCCCTGCATCTCAGTGTTAGAGGCGTCACTACAGACCTTGGTTCAGCGGTCTAAGGCCCTGCATCTCAGTGTTAGAGGAGTCACTACAGACCCTGGTTCAGCGGTCTAAGGCCCTGCATCTCAGTGTTAGAGGCATCACTACAGACCCTGGTTCAGCGGTCTAAGGCACTGCATCTCAGTGTTAGAGGAGTCACTACAGACCCTGGTTCAGCGGTCTAAGGCACTGCATCTCAGTGTTAGAGGAGTCACTACAGACCCTGGTTCAGCGGTCTAAGGCCCTGCATCTCAGTGTTAGAGGAGTCACTACAGACCTTGGTTCAGCGGTCTAAGGCCCTGCATCTCAGTGTTAGAGGAGTCACTACAGACCCTGGTTCAGCGGTCTAAGGCCCTGCATCTCAGTGTTAGAGGCGTCACTACAGACCCTGGTTCAGCGGTCTAAGGCACTGCATCTCAGTGTTAGAGGCGTCACTACAGACCCTGGTTCAGCGGTCTAAGGCACTGCATCTCAGTGTTAGAGGCGTCACTACAGACCCTGGTTCAGCGGTCTAAGACACTGCATCTCAGTGTTAGAGGCGTCACTACAGACACCCTGGTTCAGCGGTCTAAGGCACTGCATCTCAGTGTTAGAGGAGTCACTACAGATCCTGGTTCAGCGGTCTAAGGCAATGCATCTCAGTGTTAGAGGCGTCACTACAGACCTTGGTTCAGCGGTCTAAGGCCCTGCATCTCAGTGTTAGAGGAGTCACTACAGACCCTGGTTCAGCGGTCTAAGGCCCTGCATCTCAGTGTTAGAGGCGTCACTACAGACCCTGGTTCAGCGGTCTAAGGCCCTGCATCTCAGTGTTAGAGGCGTCACTACAGACCTTGGTTCAGCGGTCTAAGGCCCTGCATCTCAGTGTTAGAGGAGTCACTACAGACCCTGGTTCAGCGGTCTAAGGCCCTGCATCTCAGTGTTAGAGGCATCACTACAGACCCTGGTTCAGCGGTCTAAGGCACTGCATCTCAGTGTTAGAGGAGTCACTACAGACCCTGGTTCAGCGGTCTAAGGCACTGCATCTCAGTGTTAGAGGAGTCACTACAGACCCTGGTTCAGCGGTCTAAGGCCCTGCATCTCAGTGTTAGAGGAGTCACTACAGACCTTGGTTCAGCGGTCTAAGGCCCTGCATCTCAGTGTTAGAGGAGTCACTACAGACCCTGGTTCAGCGGTCTAAGGCCCTGCATCTCAGTGTTAGAGGCGTCACTACAGACCCTGGTTCAGCGGTCTAAGGCACTGCATCTCAGTGTTAGAGGCGTCACTACAGACCCTGGTTCAGCGGTCTAAGGCACTGCATCTCAGTGTTAGAGGCGTCACTACAGACCCTGGTTCAGCGGTCTAAGACACTGCATCTCAGTGTTAGAGGCGTCACTACAGACACCCTGGTTCAGCGGTCTAAGGCACTGCATCTCAGTGTTAGAGGAGTCACTACAGATCCTGGTTCAGCGGTCTAAGGCAATGCATCTCAGTGTTAGAGGCGTCACTACAGACACCCTGGTTCAGCGGTCTAAGGCACTGCATCTCAGTGTTAGAGGAGTCAATATAGACACCCTGGTTCAGCGGTCTAAGGCACTGCATCTCAGTGTTAGAGGCGTCACTACAGACACCCTGGTTCAGCGGTCTAAGGCACTGCATCTCAGTGTTAGAGGCGTCACTACAGACATTCTGGTTCAGCGGTCTAAGGCACTGCATCTTAGTGTTAGAGGCGTCACTACATACACCCTGGTTCAGCGGTCTAAGGCACTGCATCTCAGTGGTAGAGGCGTCACTACAGACACCCTGGTTCAGCGGTCTAAGGCACTGCATCTCAGTGTTAGAGGAGTCACTACAGACCCTGGTTCAGCGGTCTAAGGCACTGCATCTCAGTGTTAGAGGAGTCACTACAGACCCTGGTTCAGCGGTCTAAGGCACTGCATCTCAGTGTTAGAGGCGTCACTACAGACACCCTGGTTCAGCGGTCTAAGGCACTGCATCTCAGTGTTAGAGGAGTCACTACAGACCCTGGTTCAGCGGTCTAAGGCACTGCATCTCAGTGTTAGAGGAGTCACTACAGACCCTGGTTCAGCGGTCTAAGGCCCTGCATCTCAGTGTTAGAGGCGTCACTACAGACCCTGGTTCAGCGGTCTAAGACACTGCATCTCAGTGTTAGAGGAGTCACTACAGACCCTGGTTCAGCGGTCTAAGGCACTGCATCTCAGTGTTAGAGGAGTCACTACAGACCCTGGTTCAGCGGTCTAAGGCACTGCATTTCAGTGTTAGAGGCGTCACTACAGACCCTGGTTCAGCGGTCTAAGACACTGCATCTCAGTGTTAGAGGCGTCACTACAGACACCCTGGTTCAGCGGTCTAAGGCACTGCATCTCAGTGTTAGAGGAGTCACTACAGATCCTGGTTCAGCGGTCTAAGGCACTGCATCTCAGTGTTAGAGGTGTCACTACAGACCCTGGTTCAGCGGTCTAAGACCCTGCATCTCAGTGTTAGAGGAGTCACTACAGACCCTGGTTCAGCGGTCTAAGGCACTGCATCTCAGTGTTAGAGGAGTCACTACAGACCCTGGTTCAGCCGTCTAAGACACTGCATCTCAGTGTTAGAGGAGTCACTACAGACACCCTGGTTCAGCGGTCTAAGGCCCTGCATCTTAGTGTTAGAGGCGTCACTACAGACCCTGGTTCAGCGGTCTAAGACACTGCATCTCAGTGTTAGAGGAGTCACTACAGACCCTGGTTCAGCGGTCTAAGGCACTGCATCTCAGTGTTAGAGGAGTCACTACAGACCCTGGTTCAGCGGTCTAAGGCACTGCATTTCAGTGTTAGAGGCGTCACTACAGACCCTGGTTCAGCGGTCTAAGACACTGCATCTCAGTGTTAGAGGCGTCACTACAGACACCCTGGTTCAGCGGTCTAAGGCACTGCATCTCAGTGTTAGAGGAGTCAATATAGACACCCTGGTTCAGCGGTCTAAGGCACTGCATCTCAGTGTTAGAGGCGTCACTACAGCCACCCTGGTTCAGCGGTCTAAGGCACTGCATCTCAGTGTTAGAGGCGTCACTACAGACATCCTGGTTCAGCGGTCTAAGGCCCTGCATCTCAGTGTTAGAGGCGTCACTACATACACCCTGGTTCAGCGGTCTAAGGCACTGCATCTCAGTGGTAGAGGCGTCACTACAGACACCCTGGTTCAGCGGTCTAAGGCACTGCATCTCAGTGTTAGAGGAGTCACTACAGATCCTGGTTCAGCGGTCTAAGGCACTGCATCTCAGTGTTAGGGGAGTCACTACAGACCCTGGTTCAGCCGTCTAAGACACTGCATCTCAGTGTTAGAGGAGTCACTACAGACACCCTGGTTCAGCGGTCTAAGGCACTGCATCTCAGTGTTAGAGGCGTCACTACAGACCCTGGTTCAGCAGTCTAAGACACTGCATCTCAGTGTTAGAGGAGTCACTACAGACCCTGGTTCATAGGTCTAAGGCACTGCATCTCAGTGTTAGAGGAGTCACTACAGACCCTGGTTCAGCGGTCTAAGGCACTGCATCTCAGTGTTAGAGGCGTCACTACAGACACCCTGGTTCAGCGGTCTAAGGCACTGCATCTCAGTTTTAGATGCATCACTACAGACCCTGGTTCAGCGGTCTAAGGCACTGCATCTCAGTGTTAGAGGCGTCACTACAGACATCCTGGTTCAGCGGTCTAAGACACTGCATCTCAGTGGTAGAGGCGTCACTACAGACACCCTGGTTCAGCGGTCTAAGGCACTGCATCTCAGTGTTAGAGGCATCACTACAGACCCTGGTTCAGCGGTCTAAGGCACTGCATCTCAGTGTTAGAGGCGTCACTACAGACACCCTGGTTCAGCGGTCTAAGGCACTGCATCTCAGTGTTAGAGGAGTCACTACAGACCCTGGTTCAGCGGTCTAAGACACTGCATCTCAGTGTTAGAGGAGTCACTACAGACCCTGGTTCAGCGGTCTAAGACACTGCATCTCAGTGTTCGAGGCGTCACTACAGACACCCTGGTTCAGCGGTCTAAGGCACTGCATCTCAGTGCTAGAGGCGTCGCCACAGACACTCTGGATCGATTCCAGGCTGTATCACAACCAGCCGTGATTGTGAGTCTCATAGATCGGCGCACAATTGGCCCAGCGTCGTCCGGGTTTGGCCGGGTTGGTTAGACTGTTGGCCAGTAACCGGAAGGTTGCTAGTTCGAATCCCTGAGCTGACAAGGTAAAAATCTGTCGTTCTGCCCCTGAACAAGGCACTTAACCCACTGTTCCTAGGCCGTCATTGTAAATAAGAATTTGTTCTTAACTGACTTGCCTTGTTAAATAAAGGTTAAAAATAATGTGTGGGGATATGTTGTTGAGAGCCAATGTGGGAGTGAAAAGTGAGGATGTTTGCATATTTGACGGTGTCTGTTGGGGAATTATGAGTGACACACATCAATCTCCCCCATTCTGTCATGCTGAATTAGAGATACTTTGAGAGGGAAAGGGGGCAGAGAGACATGGCCCTGACATGGAGAGAGGTTGGATGCTGGTGAGAGAGAGCAGGGGGCAGAGAGACATGGCCCTGACATGGAGAGAGGTTGGAAACTGGAGAGAGATAGCAGGGGGCAGAGAGACATGGCCCTGACATGGAGAGAGAGAGCAGGAGGCAGAGAGACATGGCCCTGACATGGAGAGAGGTTGGAAACTGGAGAGAGAGAGCAGGGGGCAGAGAGACATGGCCCTGACATGGAGAGAGGTTGGAAACTGGAGAGAGAGAGCAGGGGGCAGAGAGACATGGCCCTGACATGGAGAGAGGTTGGAAACTGGAGAGAGATAGCAGGGGGCAGAGAGACATGGCCCTGACATGGAGAGAGGTTGGAAACTGGAGAGAGAGAGCAGAGGGCAGAGAGACATGGCCCTGACATGGAGAGAGAGAGCAGGAGGCAGAGAGACATGGCCCTGACATGGAGAGAGGTTGGAAACTGGAGAGAGAGAGCAGGGGGCAGAGAGACATGGCCCTGACATGGAGAGAGGTTGGAAACTGGAGAGAGAGAGCAGGGGGCAGAGAGACGTGGCCCTGACATGGAGAGAGGTTGGAAACTGGAGAGAGAGAGCAGGGGGCAGAGAGACATGGCCCTGACATGGAGAGAGGTTGGAAACTGGAGAGAGAGAGCAGGGGGCAGAGAGACATGGCCCTGACATGGAGAGAGGTTGGAAACTGGAGAGAGATAGCAGGGGGCAGAGAGACATGGCCCTGACATGGAGAGAGGTTGGAAACTGGAGAGAGAGAGCAGGGGGCAGAGAGACATGGCCCTGACATGGAGAGAGAGAGCAGGAGGCAGAGAGACATGGCCCTGACATGGAGAGAGGTTGGAAACTGGAGAGAGAGAGCAGGGGGCAGAGAGACATGGCCCTGACATGGAGAGAGGTTGGAAACTGGAGATAGAGAGCAGGGGGCAGAGAGACATGGCCCTGACATGGAGAGAGGTTGGAAACTGGAGAGAGAGAGCAGGGGGCAGAGAGACATGGCCCTGACATGGAGAGAGGTTGGAAACTGGAGAGAGAGAGCAGGGGGCAGAGAGACATGGCCCTGACATGGAGAGAGGTTTGATGCTGGTGAGAGAGGGAGATAATAATAAAAAATGGCATTGGGAACCCACTATTATAGATTGACTAGTAATTTTGGTGACTAGAGAACGACTTAAGCTTCAGGGCAGGTGGGTGTCCAAATCCAGACAGAGCATGTGATGGCTTAGAAAGAAATGTCTAGCCATTCAAATAAGTAATCTTTTGTAATCTAATCTAATCTAATACTACACCTCTTGATATGGATGATATGGATGATATGGATGCATGAATGAGTATTAGACCCAGACTCTACCCTTAAAGTGGCTTTGGCTTTGTCCCCAAATGATACCCTTTTGGCACCCCTGTGGGCCCTGGTGAAAAGTAGTGCACTAGATGGGGAATAGGGTGCCATTTGGGATACATGCTTTCTTTTGTGGTATGTGTTTGATAGAGGTTGGAGAGATCAGCCACTTCTTTTTAGGAGAGAGGGAGAATCAACTTACCCAGTCTCTTCTCTCCTGTTGAGGGAATTCTTTCAAAGGGATTCAGACATCAAAACCAAACAGCATTGGAGGGTATATGTCAACAAAAAGGACTAAAGAGCAAGTATGACACATGACGAGAAGGATGTTGAGGTAGTTTCTAAATCTCTCTCTCTCCCTTTCTCTCTGTCTCTCTCTCTCTCTCTCCCTTTCTCTCTGTCTCTCTCTCTCTCTCCCTTTCTCTCTCCCTTTCTCTCTGTCTCTCTCTCTCTCCCTTTCTCTCTCTCTCTCTCTCCCTTTCTCTCTGTCTCTCTCTCTCTTTCTCTCCCTTTCTCTCTGTCTCTCTCTCTCTCTTTCTCTCTCTCTCCCTTTCTCTCTCTCTGTCTCTCTCTCTCTCTCTCCCTTTCTTTCTCTCTTTCTCCCTTTCTCTCTTTCTCTCTCTCCCTTTCTCTCTGTCTCTCTCTCTCTCTCTCTCTCCCTTTCTCTCTGTCTCTCTCTCTCTCTTTCTCTCTCTCTCCCTTTCTCTCTGTCTCTCTCTCTCTCTATCCCTTTCTTTCTCTCTTTCTCCCTTTCTCTCTGTCTCGCTCTTTCTCCCTTTCTCTCTCTCTCTCTCTCTCTCCCTTTCTTTCTCTCTCTCTCTCTCTCTCTCTCTCCCTTTCTTTCTCTCTATCTCCCTTTCTCTCTTTCTCTCTCTCTCCCTTTCTCTCTGTCTCGCTCTTTCTCCCTTTCTCTCTGTCTGTCTCTCTCTCTCTCCCCCTCTATCTCTTTGTTGTCTGTGAGAAAAACAATTCAATGATGCTCACCTGGCGTTTTTTGACACTTGAAATCCATTCAAAGATTCCTCTAAAAAATATCTTCGCTAATGTATGACTCCATATTGATAAATGACAACATAAAATATAAATAATGTGTTTACATTTTAATTCCAGCCTTTGCATATTTGTCTATGGTGGTGTTTGTCTGTTCAGGGCAGGCTTTGTGATAGGTCTTTCATGGCACATCTACAGTCCACCAATTACACCGGCCACCAAATGGCACCTTTTCCCTTTATAAGGCACTACTTTTGAACAGAGCACAATGAGCCCAGTGCACCATATAGGGTATAGAGTGCCATTTGAGCCACTTCTTTCCATCACACAAAAGAACCAGGCCAGATTGAGGCAATTGTGATATATTATGACACAATTCTGTGACGTTTTTGTTTGTTTAGGTGTTCGCCATTTTTTTTGGGGGGGGGGGGCTGTTCGTGCAATTCATTGTTCATCGGTGATTGATCAACAGTACTATTCTTAGTAGGAGTGGTAACAAAGGAAATCTTCAATGAAGTGATTGTTGTCATTCAATGACATTATTTACAGTTACAGATTTCCCTGATTTATCTTAGATTGATTTGGACCCTGTCTTTCAAAGATAATTCGTAAAAATACAAATAACTTCACATATCTTCAATGTAAAGGGTTCAAACACTGTTTCCCATGCTTGTTCAATGAACCATAAACAATGAATGAACATGCACCTGTGGAAGGTTGTTAAGACACTAACAGCTTACAGACGGTAGGCAATTAAGGTCACAGTTATGAAAACGTAGGACACAAAAGAGGCTTTTCTACTGACTCTGAAAAACACAAAAAGAAAGATGCCCAGGGTCTCTGCTCATCTGCGTGCACGTGCTTTAGGCATGCTGCAAGGACGCATGAGGACTGCAGATGTGGCCAGGGCAATAAATTGTTCGTACTGTGAGACGCCTAAGACAGCGCTACAGGGAGACAGGACGGACAGCTGATCGTCCTCGCAGTGGCAGACCATGTGTAACAACACCTGCACAGGATCGGTACATCCGAACATCACACGTGCTGGACAAGTACAGGATGGCAACAACAACTGCCCGAGTTACACCAGGAACGCACAATCCCTCAATCAGTGCTCATGTAACAGTTTAGCTTCCGTCCCTCTCCTCATCCCTACCTGGGCTCGAACCAGGGACCCTCTGCACACATCGACAACAGCCACCCTGGATGCATCGTTACCCATCGCTCTACAAAAGCTGCAGCCCTTGCAGAGCAAGTGGAACAACTACTTCAAGGTCTCAGAGCGAGTGATGTCACCAATTGAAACGCTATTAGCGTGCACCCCGCTAACTAGCTAACCATTTCACATCGGTTACACTCACCCCCCTTTTGACCTCCTCCTTTTCTGCAGCAACCAGTGATCCGGGTCACGGCACCAATGTAACAATGTAACCGTATCAAAAATAACAGCCAGTGTTCTGCCATGGCCAGCGAAGAGCCCGGATCTCAATCCCATAGAGCACGTCTGGGACCTGTTGGATCGGAGGCGGAGATATACTACTTGTTGGCAGTTCTATTCGCTTTTTGACTTCTTGCCGTCCCTCTCCTCACCCCTACCCTCACCCCTACCTACCTCGAACCAGGGACCCTCTACACACATCAACAACTGCCTCCCTCGAAGCATCATTACCCATCGCTCCACAAAAGCCACGGCCCTTGCAGAGCAAAGGGAACAACTACTTAAAGGTCTCAGAGTGAGTGACGTCACCGATTGAAACGTTATTAGCGAGCACACCGCTAACTAGCTAGCTATTTCACATCGGTTACACTCAGACTGTCCACAATAGGCTGAGAGAAGCTGGACTGAGGGCTTGTAGGCCTGTTGTAAGGCAGGTCCTCACCAGACATCACTGGCAGCAACGTCGCCTATGGGATGGCAAAAAGTGCTCTTCACTGGCGAGTTGCAGTTTTGTCTCACTAGGGGTGATGGTCGGATTCGCGTTTACTGTCGAAGGAATGAGTGTTACACCGAGGCCTGTACTCTGGAGTGGGATCGATTTGGAGGTGGTGGGTCCGTCATGGTCTGGGGCGGTGTGTCACAGCATCATTGGACTGAGCTTGTTGTCATTGCAGGCAATCTCAACGCTGTGCATTACAGGGAAGACATCCTCCTCCCTCATGTGGAACCCTTCCTGCAAGCTCATCCTGACATGACCCTCCAGCATGACAATGCCACCAGCCATACTGCTCATTCTGTGCTTGATTTCCTGCAAGACAGGAATGTCAGTGTTCTGCCATGGCCAGCGAAGAGCCCGGATCTCAATCCCATAGAGCACGTCTGGGACCTGTTGGATCGGAGGGTGAGGGCTAGGGCCATTGCCCCCAGAAATGTCCATGAACTTGCAGGTGCCTTGGTGGAAGAGTGGGGTAACATCTCACAGCAAGAACTGGCAAATCTGGTGCAGTCCATGAGGAGGAGATACACTGTAGTACTTAATGCAGCTGGTGGCAACACCAGATACTGACTGTTACTTTTAATTTTGACCCCAACTTTGTTCAGGGACACATTATTCAATTTCTGTTAGTCACATGTCTGTGGAACTTGTTCAGTTTATGTCTCAGTTGTTGAATCTTGTTATGTACATACAAATATTTACACATGCTAAGTTTGCTGAAAATAAATGCAGTTGACAGTGAGAGGACGTTTCTTTTTTTGCTGAGTTTATATGCTGGCTATGTTGTTACCAAGAGGGAAAACAGTAATATTGACATATAGTAATATTGACAACAGTAATATTTTCAAGCAAATGTCTTTTAAGGGAGTATGCGAGCCACAGACATTCGCTTGAGTTGGCCAAGTTCTACTGGAAGCAAACAGAACCTAGTATTTGGGCGCCTTTACAATCATTCATGCATACATTTGAAGTATGGGAGGTCCCGGGAATCAGGGTAGCGGAGTAGGGGAGTAGGGTAGAGGAGTGGGGTAGCGGAGTAGGGGAGTAGGGTAGAGGAGTGGGGTAGCGGAGTAGGGGAGTAGGGTAGCGGAGTGGGGTAGCGGAGTAGGGGAGTAGGGTAAAGGAGTGGGGTAGCGGAGTAGGGGAGTAGGGTAGAGGAGTGGGGTAGCGGAGTAGGGGAGTAGGGTAGAGGAGTGGGGTAGCGGAGTAGGGGAGTAGGGTAGAGGAGTGGGGTAGCGAAGTAGCGGAGTAGCGGAGTGGGGTTGTGAAGTGGAGTAGCATCATCAACATCATTCTCTTGGCGTGCGTCCCCTATATAGTTCCTATGGGACGCAGCCTTGATAAATTAAGTTGTGATTTGGGAGAGGCGGAGATGATGTCACTGTAGGAGATTTGGGTGTCATTGTTCTGGCGGAGGGGGTTAGGGTGGCTTTACACCTCAGGCAGTGTGTGTGTGTGTGTGTGTGTGTGTGTGTGTGTGTGTGTGTGTGTGTGCGTGGGCGTGGGTGTGGGTGTGTGAATGTTCTACATAATATGAGTAATTGTGTTTTCTAACAAGGCAGGGGTGAGAGCCAAATAAAAACAAGGTAACGATAAACTTGTCGTCCATCACGAATCATGCAGCCCCCCCCCCCCCCCGATAGTGCCGATTTAAATATCGCGTGACTAACAAATTTCAGTTAATTACTATAAGCTACCGCCTTGGGCCAATCAGTGTAATTTTGTAAATGTTCTCTATGTCAAGACGTGTTATTCACCCAAGTTTCATCAAAATCGGGGCCAGTGCTGTCTGAGATATTGCGTGTGACGAACATACAAACGTACGGACAGAAGATCCACAGTCACCTCTCCGATTTCATTGTGGGGGGACAATACAATGTACAATAATGGAACTATATGCAGGGAGTACCAGTACGGGATCAATGTGCAGGGGTATGAAGTATTTAAAGTAGATATGTACATAAAGACAGGGTAACGTGGTATCAGGATAGACGACAATAAGAGTAAACATGTAGTCTTCCCTTGGGCTAATCAGTGTAATTTTTTATTTGCTGGATCTCTATAGCAAGACACATCATTCACCCAAGTTTCATCAAAAATCGGGCCAGTGGTGTCATATCCCTGAGCATGTGTGCCAAATTATAGCACTCTGAGTAAAACAGATCGAGAAATATATATGTGTGTCTGTTATAGCGCCACCGTGTGGTCGATATGAATGTTCTTACATATGTTGAGTCTTGACAGTGTTTGCAACATTTGTACCACATTTTGTTACAATACAAATATCCATGACTGATTTATATGCGTTTATGTGCCAGACCACGCCCACATAAATGTTTATTGGTCAATAGCGGCCAGGTTGTTTCAGGTCATAGTCTGGAAAATATTACATTGAGAAAGCTTTGTCCATAGACGCCACATAGCAAGTTTCGTGCAGATCGGTCATTCGGTGACAGAGGAGTAGTGTTTTAAGTGTTTTTCACAAAATTCAAAATGGCAGAAGATCCATCATGGTGGACCTTATGGGTCCTTGAGGCAAATTTGTTTCTTGTGTGGAGAGGGACCTATGTACCGAAGGTCATGACTTTAGGTCAAACGGGGTGAGGGGCGTGACCTTTTAAAGTTAGCATTTTCAATTTTGTTATAGCGCCACCATCTGGCCAATCAGTGTAATTATGTAAATGCCAGATCTCTATGGCAAGAGACATCATTCACCCAAGTTTCATCAAAATTGAGCCAATGCTGTTTGAGATATTGCATGTGACTGACGTAGGAATGAATGTACGAACGTACGGACAGACGGGGTGAACAATAAAAAGAGCATGTATACTGATGATAGAGGCAGAGATGTGGGGTAGAAAGAAAGATAGAGGGAGGGAGGGATAATATTATTATGCTCTTTTTTAAATAAAATAAGTATGTTTCTATAGCAACCATCTAACCAGAGGCTGAAGAGAGAGGGGGGGGGGGTTCATCGGTGGAGAGACTGTTTCCATAGCAACACACAAAGAGAGGGAGAAAAGGACTTATGGAAACTTAGAAGAAAAAAAACATAGCGGTACATTGAAAACTGTATATACGCAACGTAGTCTAGTGTTGGTGTTGGAGATAGATAGAGGAGGGGAGGTGGAGAGAGGAAGCAGGAGTGTATGTGTGTATGTGTATAGTACAGGGGTCCCCAAACTTTTCTAGCATGAGAGCTACTTTTAAAGATCTTTTTTTTTATAGCTTTCAAATTTGCACATTCTACCCTGCAACTCTTCCCCAGGTCCTTGGTGTACAAGATATGTTTTCATATCAATACACCTGGTAATATAGCTAATGTTAATAAACAGTATTTGGCATAAAATAAAAAATATATTTTGTATTTTCCCGAATTCTGTTTTCTCCATTTTATTTTTCCTGTTTTTGTTTTTTTCTCTCATTTTTTTTACTGTCAATTAACAATTATTCATAGAGAAACAGCGAAAATGGATGTTCAGAGTCCATGTCAGTGCTTTTAAGGTCTGGAGAAAGAACAAACATATTTAGATTTTTGAGTGTATTTCCCCTTTAATTGCAAGTGAGGAATGTGTGGCTCTTGCAGTGTTTCTGCTGTTAGGCCTATGGCAGCAGAACATGTCATGGCAGAGTTTGCAAAACAATGGCCACCCAATTGAAACAAATATTTATGATATACTGTAGTTCTGTCAGGTAACCCTACTTTGCAGTGTACATTTAATTGAGAAGGTTTTTGGGGACACCGGATATCATTAGCATCGCTAACTGGCTACATACACGCTGATAGACAAACGCTTGAACCAAACAGACAGACAGGGGCAATATTGCTGGAAATTAATTGGCAGGAGTTGTGTTACGTTTGGCTTTTTAAGCCAACAGTGGCTAACCAGGGGCGGGATAATGTCGATGTGACCTTTTGATTGGATAGCAGCCCCGGGAGCTTTATTTCTGACAGTTTGCAATGGAACACATAAAAAATACATGTACTTTCAGAATTGATTGGCGAGCTACTCTCCTGTTGGAGGCCCCTGGTGCAGTGTCTATAGTACAGGGCCAAGGAGAAACAGACGGATGGAGGAATGAAAAGACATTCATGAAATGGATTATGATGCACTGCATATGGTAGAGAGGAAGAGGCTGAAGTCTGATAGACCAGAGGTGACCCCATCACTGAGGATGGAGAGAGAGAGTTGGGGGGAGATAGAGAGAGGGGGGAGAGAGAGAGGAAGAGAGAGGTAGAGAGAGAGGAAGGAGAGAGAGAGGAAGAGAGAGAAGAAGACAGAGGAAGAGAGAGAGGAAGGAGAGAGAGAGGAAGAGAGAGAGGAAGGAAAGAGAGAGGACAGAAATAGAGAGCGGGAGAGAGAGGAAGAGAGAGAGGAAGGAGAGAGAGGAAGAGAGAGAGGAAGGAGAGAGAGAGGAAGAGAGAGGACAGAAATAGAGAGCGGGAGAGAGAGAGGAAGGAGAGAGAGAGGAAAAGAGAGGACAGAAATAGAGAGCGGGAGAGAGAGGAAGAGAGAGAGGAAGGAGAGAGAGGAAAGAGAGAGAGGAAGGAGAGAGAGAGGAAGAGAGAGGACAGAAATAGAGAGTGGGAGAGAGAGAATTGATAGAGGGCTTAGAGTTCATAGAATTCTATCGACGAATGTCACGGTCTGTCTCCCCAAGTCGCAATGGTACTGAAGACCTGTGTCTCAAATGGCACTCTATTCCCTATATAGTACTACTTATAACAAGAGCCCTATGCCACCCTGGTCAAAAGTAGTGCACTATATAAGGAATAGGGTGCCATTTGGGACGCTGACAGTCTGTCTCCCCAAGTCACAATCAATCTTTAGGCCTTCATTAGGTATCATAGGAAGGACATTTACTATATGTTCAATTACCATGGGTTACTAAAGATATAACATACTGTTCAACATATATATACGACACAGTAGTGTCCTGTGTACTGGTACATCAAGCTGCCTCACGCTACAGAAACAGGAGATAGGCTTCTGTCCTACGGGTCAAATAAAATAAAACATTTATTTGTCACATGTGCCGAATACAACAGGTGTAGACCTTACAGTGAAATACTTACTTACAAGCCCTTAACCAACAATGCAGTTTGAAGAAAATACAAAAAAAAGTAATAGATAAGAATAACAAATAATTAAAGAGCAGCAGTAAATAACAATAGTGGGGCTATATACAGGGGGTACCGGTACAGAGTCAATGTGGAGGCTATATACAGGGGGTACCGGTACAGAGTCAATGTGGAGGTTATATACAGGGGGTACCGGTACAGAGTCAATGTGGAGGCTATATACAGGGGGTACCGGTACAGAGTCAATGTGGAGGTTATATACAGGGGGTACCGGTACAGAGTCAATGTGGAGGCTATATACAGGGGATACCGGTACAGAGTCAATGTGGAGGCTATATACAGGGGGTACCGGTACAGAGTCAATGTGGAGGCTATATACAGGGGGTACCGGTACAGAGTCAATGTGGAGGTTATATACAGGGGGTACCGGTACAGAGTCAGTGTGGAGGCTATATACAGGGGGTACCGGTACAGAGTCAATGTGGAGGCTATATACAGGGGATACCGGTACAGAGTCAATGTGGAGGCTATATACAGGGGTACCGGTACAGAGTCAATGTGGAGGCTATATACAGGGGTACCGGTACAGAGTCAATGTGGAGGCTATATACAGGGGGTACCGGTACAGTGTCAATGTGGAGGCTATATACAGGGTGTTACGGTACAGTGTCAATGTGGAGGCTATATACAGGGGATACCGGTACAGAGTCAATGTGGAGGCTATATACAGGGGATACCGGTACAGAGTCAATGTGGAGGCTATATACAGGGGTACCGGTACAGAGTCAATGTGGAGGCTATATACAGGGGGTACCGGTACAGTGTCAATGTGGAGGCTATATACAGGGGATACCGGTACAGAGTCAATGTGGAGGCTATATACAGGGGATACCGGTACAGAGTCAATGTGGAGGCTATATACAGGGAGTACTGGTACAGAGTCAATGTGGAGGCTATATACAGGGGGTACCGGTACAGAGTCAATGTGGAGGCTATATACAGGGGGTACCGGTACAGAGTCAATGTGGAGGCTATATACAGGGGGTACCGGTACAGAGTCAATGTGGAGGCTATATACAGGGGGTACCGGTACAGAGTCAATGTGGAGGCTATATACAGGGGGTACCGGTACAGAGTCAATGTGGAGGCTATATACAGGGGGTACCGGTACAGAGTCAATGTGGAGGCTATATACAGGGGGTACCGGTACAGAGTCAATGTGGAGGCTATATACAGGGGGTACCGGTACAGAGTCAATGTGGAGGTTATATACAGGGGGTACCGGTACAGAGTCAATGTGGAGGCTATATACAGGGGGTACCGGTACAGAGTCAATGTGGAGGTTATATACAGGGGGTACCGGTACAGAGTCAATGTGGAGGCTATATACAGGGGTACCGGTACAGAGTCAATGTGGAGGCTATATACAGGGGTACCGGTACAGAGTCAATGTGGAGGTTATATACAGGGGGTACCGGTACAGAGTCAATGTGGAGGCTATATATAGGGGGTACCGGTACAGGGTCAATGTGGAGGCTATATACAGGGGGTACCGGTACAGAGTCAACGTGGAGGCTATATACAGGGGGTACTGGTACAGAGTCAATGTGGAGGCTATATACAGGGGGTACCGGTACAGAGTCAACGTGGAGGCTATATACAGGGGGTACCGGTACAGAGTCAATGTGCGGGGGCACTGATTTCGAGGTAATTGAGGTAATATGTACATGTTGGTAGAGTTATTAAAGTGACTATGCATAGTAAATAACAGAGTATATCAGCAGCGTAGAAGCGGGGGAGGAGGGGGGGGCAATGCTTACATACATACATACAGTACATTTGGAAAGTATTCAGACCTGATTGGAACTTTTTTGCTACTGTATTTTTATATAGGGACATAAAACTAAAACTGAGGTGGAACAAGTTTCAACTGATGGGCTAAGCCCCCTTTTTGCCCCCTCGTGGATCCGGGACTGCAAGCAGAGCTGTTTTATCGAGACACAAATATCCTGCTTTTTCATTTGGTGCATAGACACAAATACAGACACAGCTTGGCTACATTGTAACCAAAAAGTGGCCATGATGTACTTGCATATAGGGCTCAGCCAGGACTGTTACTTTTGTAACTGAACGAAAACATTTTAACAATGTGACTTAACCGATTGAAGTTGGGAAAATAGATGGTAGAAATGCAGAATGGTGTTCAATGTTAACAGCTTGGGGAGGAACATTATTTCACAGATTTAATCATGTAAATATTAGGCCTACTGATTATTTCTCACTATCTACTTGCAAGCTACTGATTGACAGCCCGCGAGCTACCGGACATGCAGTTAAGTGCAACTTTTGGTAGGCTGATGGAAAGCTACTCAGTCACAGTCTCTGCTACAGCTCTACAGTAAAACCTAATCAGACTTTGCTCATGGTTATTACGGGCAACGTGAAATGATACAAATCATTTTCTCAAGGTGCACGCAGCTCAAATGATATGTAACAACACCATTTTGACCAACCAAAGATAGAAATGTAACAACAGCACAACAAAATAGATAAACACATTTCTGGCATGAGGGACTGAACCAAAACAGTGGCATGAGGGACTGAACCAAAACAGTGGCATGAGGGACTGAACCAAAACAGTGGCATGAGGGACTGAACCAAAACAGGGGCATGAGGGACTGAACCAAAACAGGGGCATGAGGGACTGAACCAAAACAGTGGCATGAGGGACTGAACCAAAACAGTGGCATGAGTGACTGAACCAAAACAGTGGCATGAGTGACTGAACCAAAACAGTGGCATGAGGGACTGAACCAAAACAGGGGCATGAGGGACTGAACCAAAACAGTGGCATGAGGGACTGAACCAAAACAAGGGCATGAGGGACTGAACCAAAACAGGGGCATGAGGGACTGAACCAAAACAGTGCGCACAGGAGGAAAGCAAAACTTTCCAGTGGTCAAAACCATTCATCTTGAGGCGACGGCAAAAGGCAATGCTCGTTATGTGTTTTCAGCTGCTATTGTCCTCCTATTGCCTTGTGCTGTGCTGTCTATGACAATGATGTCACTGAGTCCGGGCTGTCGCCTCTCGTCTAGATCTGCAGCCATTTCATTTGTCGGCTCCTTGATGATTGTCTGTGTGCGTCCCCAAATGGAACCCTATTCCCCAGTGCACTATAGGGCTCTGATCAAACGTAGTGTACTATATAGGGAATAGGGCCCTGATCAAACGTAGTATTCCATATAGGGAATAGGGCTCTGATCAAACGTAGTATTCCATATAGGGAATAGGGTGCAATTTGGGATGCAGCTTCTGTCTGCCACCATGCCTCCCTGAGCTCAGCACATTTAGATGGGTCAAGACGCTCTACTCATTTCATCTCTCTGACTACGTCCCAAATGGCAACCTATTCCACAGGGCTCTGGTCAAAAGTAGTGCACTATATAGGTAATAGGGTGCCATTTGGGACGTGTCTGTCTGCTGCTGGGTGCTGTCGGCCCAAAACACGTCCACACTACCTTCACTGTGCTTTATCATTCAGGTTTTAATTACATGAAATGTGCATACAATCTTAATAAAAACAAGGTGCTATCAGGAGCCTAAAAGGGTTTTTCGGCTGTCCCCATAGGAGAACCCTTTTCAAATGAAATGAAATCAAATTGTATTTGTCACATGCGCCGAAAACAGCAGCATAGTGAAATGCTTACTTACAAGCCCTTATCCAACAATGCAGTTTAAAAAAAAATAAGTGTTCAGTAAAAAATATATAAGTAAAAATAAATGTAAAAAAAAATTAATAATAATAATTAAAGAGCAGCAGTAAATAACAATAGCGGGGCTATATACAGGGGGTATCAGTACTGAGTCAATGTGCAGGGGCACCGGTTAGTTGAGGTAATTGAGGTAATATGTACATGTAGGTAGAGTTAAAGTGATAGATAATAAACAGAGAGTAGAGCAGCAGCGTAAAAGAAGGGGGGAGGGGCAATGCAAATAGTCTGGGGGGCCATTTGATTAGCTGTTCAGGAGTCTTATGGGTTGGGGTTAGAAGCTGTTAAGAAGCCTTTTGGACCTAGACTTGGCGCTCTGGTACCGCTTGCCGTGCGGTAGCAGAGAGAACAGTCTATGACTAGGGTGGTTGGAGTCTTTGACAATTTTTAGGGCCTTCCTCTGACACCGCCAAGTGTAGAGGTCCTGGATGGCAGGAAGCTTGGCCCCAGTGATGTACTGGGCCGTACGCACTACCCTCTATAATGCCTTGCAGTCAGAGGCCGAGCAGTTGCCATACCAGCCAGTGATGCAACCATTCAGGATGCTCTCGATGGTGCAGATGTAGAACCTTTTGAGGATCTGAGGACCCATGCCAAATCTTTTCAGTCTCCTGTGGCTTTGTTGTGCCCTCTTCACAAATGTCTTGGTGTGTTTACACATAAGGCAATTCTAGGTATTGTGGCATATTTTGTTTAAACTATCCCCAATTCAATGGAATTGCAACCCTCTGCATGCACAGTGCATTCTTCCATCACATGTACAGCTGATTCTCATGATCTTGCACACTAATGAGATGCTATTGAGCCCACACGACTACATGCTTTCTGGTAAGTTTTGATTACAATACTGGGTTGGGTGAATATATTTTATATGACATACATGATTTTTTTGTTAACTAGTGCACTGCAGCTAATGTAGAAGGAACAGCTGTGTACATTTGCAAATACTGTACCAAATCCTATGTGAAGAATGCAACAAAGATGCAGAATCATCTGGCCAAGTGCATAAAGTTCCCTCAGTGCTCACAACAAGCAACCTCTGACAAAAATCCCTCTACTTCTATTCGAGGTGAAATTATGAATCAGACACCTTATCGATAGCAACAGCTCATGGTCCTCCTGGAATCAGAAGTTTTTTTGACTCAATAGAGGAACGTAGTCAGGGAAATGCTGATGAATGTCTTACTCGAGCTGTGTATGTAACTGGTTCACCTCTGATACTCATAGGCAATGTGTATTGGAAGAGATTTCTGAATGTTCTTCGCTCAGCATACACCCCTCCAACCAGACATGCTTTATCTACTAATTTGCTGGATGCAGAGTTCAACAGAGTTCAAGTGAAAATCAAGCAAATCATAGAGAAAGCAGACTGTATTGCAATCATCTCTGATGGGTGGTCGAATGTTTGTGGGCAAGGAATAATTAACTACATCATCTCCACCCCTCAACCAGTATTCTACAAGAGCTCAGACACAAGGGACAACAGACACACCGGTCTCTACATTGCAGATGAGCTGAAGGCCGTCATCAATGACCTTGGACCACAGAAGGTATTTGCACTGGTGACAGACAATGCTGTGAACATGAAGGCTGCTTTGTCTAAAGTGGAGGAGTCCTACCCTCACATCACACCCATTGGATGTGCTGCTCATGCATTGAATCTGCTCCTCAAAGACATGATGGCACTGAAAACAATGGATACACTCTACAAGAGAGCCAAGGAAATGGTTAGGTATGTGAAGGGTCATCAAGTTATAGCAGCAATCTACCTCACCAAGCAAAGTGAGAAGAATAAGAGCACCACATTGAAGCTGCCCAGCAACACCTGTTGGGGTGGTGTTGTCATCATGTTTGACAGTCTCCTGGAGGGGAAGGCGTCTCTCCAAGAAATGCCCATATCACAGTCTGCCGATATGGATAGTCCCATCAAGAGAATCCTCCTGGATTATGTATTTTGGGAGAGAGTGGTAAGCAGCCTGAAACTCCTGAAACCTATAGCAGTAGCCGTTGCACGGATTGGTTGGAGACAATGGCATCCTGTCTGATGTTCAGACTCTGCTTGCAGATGTAAGAGAAGAAATCTGTACTGCCCAGCCCACTTCACTGTTGCTCCAAGCAGAGGAAACTGCAGTTCTAAAATACATCAAAAAGCGTGAAGACTTCTTCCTGAAGCCCATACAGGCCGCAGCGTACGTTGGACCCCAAGTATGCTGGCAAGAGCATCTTGTCTGGTGCAGAGATCAACAAGGCCTATGGTGTCATCACTACCGTGTCTCGCCACCTTGGTCTGGATGAGGGCAATGTTCTTGGCAGTCTGGCGAAGTACATTTTTGGATGGCGATGCAATATGGTAGTCGTGCCAACATATCTCATCAGCCACCTGGTGAAAGGGACTTTGTGTATCTGAGGCTCTTTCCCCTGTTGCCTCCATCATCCTCCAAATCCCACCAACATCAGCCGCCTCAAAGCACAACTAGTCCTTGTTTGGGAAAACACACACCAAAGCACGCAACAGGCTGACCAATACAAGGGTTGAAAAATTGGGGGCCATCCAGTCAAAAGGTGGACATTGAGGAGGTCCAGGGAGAAGACATGGAAGCCTGAGAGGAAGACAACCAAAGCTTTAGTTTCTAGACTATCATTTTACAGATGTATGTTGAAAACGTTTTTGGGAGATGCAATGGATCATTGGTGATCATTCAATATTCCCTTTCTTTTGTTGTTCAGTGAAATCATCCCATGTGAAGAGTCAACTCATTTAATTAAAGATCAATTTGTAACTAAATTGTTTTTTTATTTATATTGGAAGGATTTAAATAATTTGCAATTATGTCTACTTATGATAAGGTAAAAAAAAGGTTTATGTTTCTGTCTCCGTATGATATGATAAATATATCCAATGCAAAAAAAAACTACATTTAAATGGTATTAATATTAATATTTTTTCTGTTAATTCACATATATTCCCGTTAATTCCCACGGAAAGTTTCCACCTCTGAATATTCCCCAAAATGTGCAACCCTATGTGTATCCCACAAAAAAAGGTTCACTGTTAAAGCTACATTATTTGATGAATTTAAGCAAAATACCATAATAATTTGTTGGTGATGTAGACACCAAGAAACTTGAAGCTCTCAACCTGCTCCACTACAGCCCCATCGATGAGAATGGGGGCATGCTCGGTCTTCCTTTTCCTGTAGTCCACAATCATCTCCTTTGTCTTGATCACGTTGAGGGAGAGGTTGGTATCCTGGCACCACATGGCCAGGTCTCTGACCTCCTCCCTATAGGCTGTCTCATCGTTGTTGGTGATCAGGCCTACCACTGTTGTGTCATTGGCAAACTTAATGATGGATTTGGAGTCGTGCCTGGCCATGCAGTCATGAGTGAAAAGGGAGTACAGGAGGGGACTGAGCACACACCCCTGAGGGGCCTCCATGTTTAGGATCAATGTGGCGGATGTGTTGTTACCTACCCTTACCACGACCTGTCAGGAAGTCCAAGATCCAGTTGCAGAGGGAAGAGTTTAGTCCCAGGGTCCTTAGCTTAGTGATGAGCTTTGAGGGGAATATGGTGTTGAACGCTGAGCTGTAGTCAATGAACAGCATTCTCACATAGGTGTTCCTTTTGTCCAGGTGGGAAAGGGCAGTGTGGAGTGCAATAGAGATTGCATTATCTGTGGATCTGTTGGGGCGGTTTGCAAATTGGAGTCAATCTAGGGTTTCTGGGATGATGCTGTTGATGTAAGCCATGACCAGCCTTCCAAAGCACTTCATGGCTACAGAGGTGAGTGCTACGAGTCGGTAGTCTTTTAGACAGGTTACCTTAGTGTTCTTGGGCACAGGGATTATGGTGGTTTGCTTGAAACATGTTGGTATTACAGACTCAGTCAGGGACAGGTTGAAAATGTCAGTGAAGACACTTGCCAGTTGGTCAGCGCATGCTCGCAGTACACGTCCTGGTAATCCATCTGGCCCTGCGGACTTGTGAATGTTGACCTGTTTAAAGGTCTTATTCACATCGGCTACGGAGAACGAGATCACACAGTCGTCCAGAAGAGCTGATGCTCTCATGCATCTCAGTGTTGCTTGCCTCACAGTGAGCATAGAAGTAATTTAGCTCATCTGGAAGGATCGTGTCACTGGCTATCGTGTCACTGTGCATCCCTTTGTAGTCTGTAATGGTTTGCAAGCCCGGCCACATCTGACAAGCATCGGAACCGGTGTAGTACGATTCAATCTTAGTCCTTTATTGACGCTTTGCCTGTTTGATGGTTTGTCGGAGGACATAGCGGGATTTCTTATAAGCTTCCGGGTTGGAGTCCTGCTCTTTGAAAGCGGCAGCTCTAGCCTTTAGCTCAGCGAAGATGTTCAAATCAAATGTATTTATATAGCCCTTCTTACATCAGCTGATATATCTACGTGCTGTACAGATACCCAGCCTAAAAGCCCAAACAGCAAGCAATGCAGTTGTAGAAGCACGGTGGCTAGGAAAAACTTCCTAGAAAGGCCAAAACCTAGGAAGAAACTTAGAGAGGAACCAGGCTATGAGGGGTGGCCAGTCCTCTTCTGGCTGTGTTGGGTGGAGATTATAACAGAACATGGCCAAGATGTTCAAATGTTCATAAATGACCAGCATGGTCAAATAATAATAATCACAGTAGTTGTCGAGGGTGCAACAAGTCAGCACCTCAGGAGTAAATGTCAGTTGGCTTTTCATAGCCGATCATTGAGAGTATCTCTACCGCTCCTGCTGTCTCTAGAGAGCCTGTAATTCAGCTCAATGCAGATGTTGCCTGTAATCAATGGCTTCTGGTTGGGGTATGTACGTGAAGTCACTGAGGGGAAGACGTCATCGATGCACTTATTGATGAAGCCAGTGACTGATGTGGTGTACGCCTCAATGCCATCGAAGAAATCCCGGAACATATTCCAGTCTGTGCTAGCAAAACATTCCTGTAGCTTAGCATCTGTGTCATCTGACCACCTCTTTATTGACTGAGTCACTGGTGCTGCCTACTTTAATTTTTGCTTGTAAGCAGGAATCAGGAGGATATAATTATTGTCAGATTTGCCAAATGGAGGGCGAGGGAGAGCTTTGTATGCGTCTCTGTGTGTGGAGTAAAGGTGGTCTAGAGTTTTTTTCCCTCTGGTTGCACATTTAACATGCTGGTAGAAATTAGGCAAAACGGATTTAAGTTTCCCTGCATTAAAGTCCCCAGCCACTAGGAGCGCCACATCTGGATGAGCGCTTTCCTGTTTGTTTATGGTGGAACACAGCTCATTGAGTGCGGTCTTAGTGCCAGCATTGGTTTGTGGTGGTAAATAGACAGCTACGAAGAATATAGATGAAAACTCTAGGTAAATAGTGTGGTCTACAGCTTATCATGAGATACTCTACCTGAGGTGAGCAAAACCTTGAGAATTCCTTACTATTAGATTTCGTGCACCAACTGTTGCTTACAAATATACACAAACCCATCTTGCCGATGCAGCATAAAACCGCTGTATGTTATTCATGTCATCGTTCAGCCACGACTCGGTGAAACATAGGATATTACAGTGTTTAATGTCCCTTTGGTAGGATATACGTGATCGTATTTCGTCAATTCTGTTATCCATTGATTGTACGTTGGTTAATAGCACTGATGGTAAAGGCAGATTACCCACTCGCCGTCGGATCCTTACAAGGCACCCCTACCTACGTCCCCGATATCTCCGTCTCTTTCTCCTGCGAATGACGGGGATGAGGGCCTTGTCAGGTGTCTGAAGTAAATCTTTCGTGTCCGACTCATGAAAGAAAAAATTGTTTGGTACAAGGTGAGTAATCGCTGTCCTGATATCTAGAAGCTCTTTTCGGTCATAAAAGATGGTGGCAGAAGCATTATGTACAAAATAAGTTTCAAATAACGCGATAAAACACACACAATAGCACAATTGGTTATGAGACCGTAAAATGGCAGCCATCTCCTCCGGCGCCATTGTGTTTTGGTTCTAGGTAGAACCCTATTGGGTTCCATGTAGAACTCTTTCCCCAGAGGGATCTAAATGGAACCCAAAATAGTTCTACCTGGAACCAAAAAGGGTTCTCCAAAGGGTTCTCCTATGGGGACAGCGAAATAACCTTTTTGGAACCATTTTTTCAAAGAGTGTAGAATATATGTAGAGTATAACCGTCCATAGAATATAGAATATATGTGCATAGAATATACCAGTAAAGATTTATATTCTGACCTTGAACTTAAACATGAGAATAGCATGCTATTCACTGACTATTTGTTTTAGGTGGAGATTGAATAAATGAAGGCGTGGCAGAGGTGTGTCGACATATTCTGACCTTGACTTAATTCCCTAATAATTCCAGGAATAAGGTCTAGCGAACCTACCGGTTCCAAGTGGAAAAAACATCAACTTTTTCCCCCAAATAGAAGTAACACCATTTTTTTCCCCATGAACTGTAATTAAAAAATTGACAAGCGCTAATTGATAAGAGCTAGGTTAATGAGTAATCCGTTTGGATAAGGGAATTGTAAATATAAATTACACTTGTTTTAGATCTACATTATTTTAACTTACAATCGCTGCAGACAAATGTGACCCATTACAGGAAGTTAGGCATATGACGCGCATCACTACTTCACATGAGAGACATTTGAACGTAATTGTAAAAAAAAATCTAAATGCATTTTTTTGGTGTGTATGTAATCTGTAAATATGAATACAATTGTTAATTAAATTACGAGCCTAGTTGGTTTAGCCATGGAAAAATACATAAACCTTCTCACTAGCCATGATTGGCTGAGATAATGGATGGGCTGGACATGCAGAGAGATGAGTTTGGATTGGTCTGCCATCTAGTGTGCTTCTGTCTATATCATGAGCTGCTCAGCATATGTAGGTAATCCTTGCTACTCTTTTTTGAAAGATATAGCCATGGAGAACTGCAAAAGTGTTGCTACTGCTCTCAACAACATTGATGCCCTGAATTTATCAGGCGCTATCAACAAAGATCAGTGGGAAAAAGTTGTGATGGACTACTTTATGGAGTCGTGCTATGCTGACTCTCTCTGACTCTGAAAATGAATCAGACGATGAGGAGATCCCTAACTTCAGTAAAAACATTTTAATTGAACCAGACATTGTAGAGTTTTCTCATGACAGTAATGGGGAAGAAATGGCGATCAACAGTGTTGTTGTCATGGAAGAATTTGATTGAGTTTTGAAATCAGTGGAATGCCCGGTGGAAGCAGAGTATGGGAAGGAGATGGAGAAAATTCTGGCTTTTGATTGCAAATACGGAGTGAGTCAAAAAGAGAACACAGTAGGCTGTTGTATAAAACACCTTTCTCCAGATTACATCTTCAAACTAAGGGCAACCATGGCATCTGTGACAGAGAGGGAGAAAGATCTGATGATTGTTATGGCATTGCAGTGTGAACCGGAGTGACTTGACACAACGGGCCAAGCAAGCTGTACAAACAACACAGAACGTCTTACTTAGTTAAAGTGGTTCCAGTCTGCCGTTAACCTGTTGAGGACAGACATTACGCTAGCGGAACCCCTAGCCAACAGCCAATGGCATCGCACGGCGCGAAATACAAAACCAACTAAAATACCACAATTCAATTTTCTCAAACAATCAACTATTTTACACCATTTTAAAGATAAGACTCTCGTTAATCTAACCACATTGTCCGATTTCAAAAAGGCTTTACAGCGAAAGCAAAACATTAGATTATGTTAGGAGAGTACATAGACACAAATAATCACACAGCCATTTTCCAAGCAAGCATATATGTCACATAAACCCAAACCACAGCTAAATGCAGCACTAACCTTTGATGATCTTCATCAGATGACACTCCTAGGACATTATGTTATACAATACATGCATGTTTTGTTCAATCAAGTTCATATTTATATAAAAAAACAGCTTTTTACATTAGCATGTGATGTTCAGAACTAGCATACCCACCGAAAACTTCCGGTGAATTTACTAAATTACTCATGATAAACGTTGACAAAATACATAACAATTATTTGAAGAATTATAGATACAGAACTCCTTTATGCAATCGCTATGTCCGATTTTAAAATAGCTTTTCGGCGAAAGCACATTTTGCAATATTCTGAGTACATAGCTCGGCCATCACAGGCTAGCTAATTTGACACCCACCAAGTTTGGGGCTCACTAAACTCAGAATTACGATTAGAAATGTTGGATTACCTTTGCTGTTCTTCGTCAGAATGCACTCCCAGGACTTCTACTTCAACAACAAAGGTTGTTTTGGTTCCAAATAATCCATAGTTATATCCAAATACCTCCGTTTTGTTCGTGCGTTCAGGTCACTATCCGAAGGGTGACGCGCGAGCGCATTTCGTGACAAAAAATGTCAAAATATTCCATTACCGTACTTAGAAGCATGTCAACCGCTGTTTAAAATACATTTTTATGCAATTTTTCTCGTAAAATAGCGATAATATTCCAACCGGGCAACGTTGAATTCATTAAAAGGCTGAAAGAAAAAAATGGAGAAGTCTCGTGACCGCGCATCTCCAGTCTCACTGTCCCCAGGCTGACCACTCACAAACAGAGCTGCTGTACTTTGCCCAGAGACAGCAGACACCCCATTCCACTTTCTGGCGGCTTTAGAGAGCCAATGGAAGCCTTAGAAAGTGTCACGTTACAGCACAGATGCTGTAATGTTGATAGAGATGCAACAAAAGGACAACAAATTGTCAGACAGGGCACTTCCTGTATGGAATCTTCTCAGGTTTTGACCTGCCATATGAGTTCTGTTATACTCACAGACACCATTCAAACAGTTTTAGAAACGTTAGAGTGTTTTCTATCCAAATCTACTAATTATATGCATATTCTAGTTTCTGGGCAGGAGTAGTAACCAGATTAAATCGGGTACGTTTTTTATCCGGCCGTGAAAATACTGCCCCCTATCCCAAAAAAGTTAAGCATTAATCCATGTATACGTGTAAGAGTCTAGCTACATTTTCAGATACTATATGTTTCCATTTTTTTCAGAAAGTTGCTTTCATTGCAAGTTAAAGTGTACTGTTAGCTAGCTAACATTAGCTGGCTGGCTCGCTAACTAACGTTGCGTGTGTAATCTGTGTAGTAATATTATTAGTATCTCGGAAAGCCATTTGTATTGCTAGTTATAGCCTAATGTTAGTTAGCTAGCTAACATTGAACCTTGTTGGTTAGCTTTAGCTACTTGCAGATGCATACTACAGAATTTAATGCATGATGGCTAGCTATGACAATATGTTTGTATTACTAGTACTGTATGGGTTGGGATTATGGTTCATTGTTTAGCTAGCTAGCTACATGTCTAAACAAAAGACTCCACTTCGCCAGATGATTACATGACCCATCAAGTTAGCCAGGTGTGTCTGGGAGTGATTACGTCCATCTATTGTATTTCATGAACATGTCTAGATAATAGAGACCCATCCACACAGCTAGATGTGACTGGGGGGTGGTTATAGCCATCTATTGTATTTCATGAACATGTGAACATGTCTAGGTAATAGAGACCCATCCACTCAGCTAGATGTGACTGGGGGGTGGTTACAGCCATCTATTGTATTTCATGAACATGTCTAGATAATAGAGACCCATCCACACAGCTAGATGTGACTGGGGGGTGGTTACAGCCATCTATTGTATTTCATGAACATGTCTAGATAATAGAGACCCATCCACTCAGCTAGATGTGACTGGGGGGTGGTTACAGCCATCTATTGTATTTCATGAACATGTGAACATGTCTAGATAATAGAGACCCATCCACTCAGCTAGATGTGACTGGGAGGTGGTTATAGCCATCTATTGTATTTCATGAACATGTCTAGATAATAGAGACACATCCACTCAGCTAGATGTGACTGGGGGGTGGTTATAGCCATCTATTGTATTTCATGAACATGTGAACGTGTCTAGATAATAGAGACCCATCCACTCAGCTAGATGTGACTGGGGGGTGGTTATAGCCATCTATTGTATTTCATGAATATGTGAACATGTCTAGATAATAGAGACCCATCCACTCAGCTAGATGTGACTGGGGGGTGGTTATAGCCATCTATTGTATTTCATGAACATGTCTAGATAATAGAGACACATCCACTCAGCTAGATGTGACTGGGGGGTGGTTATAGCCATCTATTGTATTTCATGAACATGTGAACATGTCTAGATAATAGAGACCCATCCACTTAGCTAGATGTGACTGGGAGGTGGTTATAGCATTTCTTTCACATGGCCCATCAATTTAGACAAGTGTGTCTGATAAGCAACATCTACTAATTATAACATCTTTATACAATATTTATATCTAGCCATTTTCTATTTTTGATATTGCTACTCTGCAAATATGAACTGTACCATTTACACCTTCTGTATCCTGTACATGTGACAAATACATTTTGATTTCATTTGACATAGTGTGTGTTTACCAGAGACGGTAATGTGAAGAACAACATGACCTGCACCAAAATCAGATTAGGATATAAGCCAAGGACTAGATAAAGTGTATTTTTACCTTTTCTTTATTGTAGGCTACTATATTTACCACTTTTAGTCTTGAAATCTTTGGTTGATAACTACACTGCCTTATTCACTCTGTTTAGCACATGGCCTCACATGTGGATCCTTAAAGAGATGGGTGGGGCTAAGGTTTAGGAGGGTGTGAACGATGCTGAATGGGTGTAGACAAAGAAGAGCTTTCCAGTAGGTGTACCAATTAATTCAAGGGCCATTTTACTCAAAAGTGGGGTTACAAGTTGATCAACTTTCAAAGCAGAATTACTTTCCCATTGTTCCTCAACTGCAGTGTATGATATATATATATGATATATATTCCCATCCAAACTTTAGAGATACTTTTTCTTGCTAGATGCTAAATGTAAAAACCACAATTTCAAATGATGCAAAGTAAGACTGAAAGGGGGTGTTGGGTCACAAATGTGAAACCAGTCATATTGCAGCAAACCGAAGCATATCAACATACCTACTCTCCCACAGTAAAGTTTATCAAATGCTATGCCATTATGCAAAAATGAAATTGTATGGCCATTTAAAGCTGCAATATGTAACTTTTTGGGTGACCAGACCAAATTCACACAGAAATGTGTGATATAGATCTGTCATTCTCATTGAAAGCAAGTCTAAGAAATGGTAGATCTGTTCAAAACAAGTTTTGTTTTTGCATCTTTTGCTTTCAGTTTTGTACACCAGCTTCAATCAAACAGCTGAAAATACTATATTTTTGGTTATGGAAAAGATATTTCACAGCGTTTTAGATGGCACGATGATTCTCTACACTATACTTGATTGTTTTGTCACATAAACTGAAATTAGGGGAACTATTAGAATTTTTGCAACCAGGAAATGTTGGAACAATTTCTGCATAGTGTATCTTTGAATATTATCCACTACTGTCACTAGGTCTAATAACCACACATATTCAACTGCCAATTTACTGTTAGTTCCCTTCAATTGGAATAGTCTGCATTATCTTTCCATTTAATTACATTGTTTCGTTTACCTTCCTTTGCTTCCTCTGTAAATGCTGTCACGGCCATGTGGTTGTTGCTGAGGATCATTAGTAACAGTTTATAATATATATATATAAAAAAAATACATGTAGGCTAATTAAATCATTATGGAGCAGAGCGCAGACCAAGCCGTAATAGTTTGAACCTGACGCATTGCGCAATTACCTGGCTGTGTCATCATAAATGTACTGGAAACTTCCATGAGAAAGTCTTTTGGCCAGCAAGTCAGAGGATTTTCAGCAGTTAAATAAAATGTATTCAGAGATCGCAAGGTAGCCACAGCTGCGGAACGTTTGCGCCACTGAATAAGGTATTGTGTGTTTGAAAACCAGATACTGAGAAGTGCTTAGGAAAGGCATGTGCAGAAAAGGCATCAATTCCAAATTCGGAATTGGCCACTAACAGAACAGTGTTTTATAGAAATAGAGTGGTGGATGTATGTTATAGAAATATATGTTATATTTATGTAGTTGCCTTTCATCCAAATTCCTACTCCAGAGTCTATAAAGCTTAGCTAGCTGGCGTATTGGCAGATGTCATATTTCTGCTCTGGAATGATAAGGACCATACATGTGAAATCTGGTGAAAAGGCTTATAGCTGGGGCTTCTTTGAATCCTTCCAAGTCCCCATCTTCCCAATTGTATGATTTGCCAAATGTAATGAATTTATTGTTGCTATATATTTTATGCCTTTGCCACGGCAACAACACCATCCTCTGTAGAGAGATTTGAGTGACATCACAGGGAGAATCTCACAATGAGTATATCAAAAAGAGAGTAGCAGTTATGAGGAGAATTCTGAAACCCCAAACACACACACACACTCACACTCACACACACACACACACACACACACACACACACACACACACACACGCACACACACACACACACACACTCACACTCACACACAGGGCTCCCTCCCTCAGTTAAACTGACACTGAGAGATAACAGTGGCTTTACAAACAGAGTGAGTGTTGGTTAGATGAGAAGGTTCAGTGGAGGGTTGAGAGACAACGAGGAGAGGTGGATGGATGGATGGAGGGAGCGAAGGAGGGAAGGAGAGAAGGAAAGGAGGGGTGATAATGGCTCCCCACTTTCTTAATGTACCTTTTGTGTTTGTCTGTTTGTCTGTCTCTCTTTCTCTCTCAGGATCCCTCAATTTCCGTTACCATGGGGACAGCATGCATGCTTCCTCTTTTACCTCTTACCTCTCTTCAAAATTCAATTCAATTCAAGGGGCTTTATTGGCATGAGGAATATTATGTTAACATTGCCAAAGCAAGTGAAGTAGATAAAAAACAAAAGTGAAATAAATAATTAAAATGTACAGTAAACATTACACTCGCAAAGTTCCAAAAGAATAAAGACATTTCAAATGTCATATTATGTCTAAATACAGTGTTGTAACGATGTGCAAATAGTTAAAGTACAAAAGGGAAAATAAATAAACATAAATACGGGTTGTATTTTTCAATGGTGTTTATTCTTCACTGGTTGCCCTTTTCTTGTGGCAACAGGTCACACATCTTGCTGTTGTGATGTCACACTGTGGTATTTCACCCAGTAAATATGGGAGTTTATCAAAATTGGGTTTGTTTTCTAATTCTTTGTGGATCTGTGTAATCTGAGGGAAATATGTGTCTCTAATATGGTCATACATTTGGCAGGAGGTTAGGAAGTGCAGCTCAGTTTCCACCTCATGTTGTGAGCAGTGTCCACATAGTCTGTCTTCTCTTGAGAGCCAGGTCTCAATAGCAAGGCAATGCTCACTGAGTCTGTACATAGTCAAAGCTTTCCTTAAGTTTGGGTCAGTCACAGTGGTCAGGTATTCTGCCACTGTGTACTCTCTGTTTAGAGCCAAATAGCATTCTAGTTTGCTCAGTTTTTTGTTAATTCTTTCCAATGTGTCAAGTAATTATCCTTTTGTTTTCTCATAATTTGGTTGGGTCTAATTGTGTTGCTGTCCTGGGGCTCTGTGGGGTCTGTTTGTGTTTGTAAACAGAGCCCCAGGACCAGCTTGCTTAGGGGACTCTTCTCCAGGTTCATCTCTCTGTGGGTGATGGCTTTGTTATGGAAGGTTTGGGAATCGCTCCCTTTTAGGTGGTTGTAGAATTTGACGTCTCTTTTCTGGATTTTGATAATTAGCGGGTATTGGCCTAATTCTGCTCTGCATCCATTATTTGGTGTTTTACGTTGTACACAGAGGACATTTTTTGCAGAATTCTGCATGCAGAGTCTCAATTTGGTGTTTGTCCCATTTTGTGAATTCTTGGTTGGTGAACGGACCCCAGACCTCACAACCCTAAAGGGCAATGGGTTCTAGAACTGATTCTTCTCTCTCACTCGTTTCAGTGTTACCACGACAATCACATCATCCCACCCGGTCTCATTGGGTTCCACCCCAATACATGTCTGTCTGTCTGTCCGTCCGTCCGTCCGTCCGTCCGTCCGGCTTCCTGTCTTTCTGCCCGTCCGTCCGTCCATCCGTCCGTCCGTCCGTCCTTCTGGCTTCCTGTTTGTCTGTCAAACAGACAGACAGATGGACAGATATACAGACAGTCTGTCTATCTGTCTGTATGTCTGTCTTTCTGGCTTCCTGTTTGTCTGTCTACCTTTCTGTCTGTCTGTCTGTCTGTCTGTCTGTCTGTCTGTCTGTCTGATTGACTGTCTGGCTAGCAGCCTCTTCACCTGTTCTATCGCTCCCTCTGTCTCCTTGTCCCTCTCCTTGCATCTCCCTTTCTGCTTTTTTAGAATAATTTGTTTGTACTCATCCATCCAACAGTAGCAATTGAATGTCATTGGAGGGCTGGAACAAGCACACAAAAAGGGAGGGATTTAGGTAATTTTCACAGACGGCAGCTGTTGCTATGGTGATAGAACTTTCGGATTTGCTGGAGAGAGGGAGAGTGAGGGATGAATAGAGGGATAGACAGAAAGACAGCTAAATGTATATGGAAAGAGACAGAGAGAGAGAGAGAAAGAGAGAGATTGAGCGAGAGAGAGAGAGAGAGAGAGAGAGAGAGAGACATTTTCCTCCATCTCTTCTTATACTACATCGTAGCCAAAGCAAATGTCTTCCAATGCTGTTAATGCAGGCAGCAGGCACTCTCCTCTTGATTCCAATAGGGATATTAAACGGGGAATACAGGGGAGATCTGCAGTTACTACATCCATTTTTGGATTTATTTATTAAAGATACATATCCATTGATTCTTGAAGAATATAATTTACAAACGGCTCATGAGCTTAGCTGAACTGTTGTACCTATATAATGGATGGTCAGTCGTTGTGTCCGTAGCTCTGTCTATGAATTTAAGAGACATTTCTCAAGCCCCATCCCTCAGTGGTTTATCAAAATAACAGCGGGGTGACTGCTTTGATTGGCCTTTTACGGTCAAAGAGAGATGGAAGGCTTTATGTAAATCTGTGGAATGACTTGCAACGATGCTGGGAATACGGGAAAAGGGATGTGAAGATAGAGGCCAAAAGAGGGAAAGATAAAGGAAGCATGAAGGAAGGTGAAAGACATCAATAAATAGAAATGATATTGTCAGAGAGAGCGAGACAAAGAGAGAGAGAGAGAGAGAGAGAGAGAGAGCGAGAGAGAGAGAGGCAAAGGGAGAGAGAGAGATTATGGTGAAGGGTCAGTATTGGAAGGTGTAGCGGGTGGAGAGAGGTAGAGAGAGACACAGGGTGAAAGAGTCTGAGGGAGAAGGGGAGACCGAGAGCGAGGAGGGGAGACAGAGGAGACAGAGAGGGAAAGAGAAAGGCGAGGAGAGAGAGGAAGAGAGAGGAGGGGAGAGAGAAGAGGGGGAAGGGTCAGTACAGGGAGGTGTAGGGGTGGAGAGAGAGGGGGAGGAGAAGAGGAAATGCCATGCATTCCATTAGTGGTCAAAGAAAGCCACAGAGAGAGGGAGGGGAGCGGAAATGAAGTTGGCATGAAGGGAGAGAGAAACAGAGGAGAGGAATGACAAAATGAAAGAAATGAAGGAAAAATGGAGAGGTGCTACATCTAGGAAGAGGGGAGGGTGAGAGGGGGTGAGAGCAGTATACACTTCATTTAAATATGGAGAAAATGATACTTAGATGTTACAGCTGTACATGGTTCAACACTTTTAACCTGACTTACTGTGACAAGGACGTTACTTAAAAGGCTCAAAAAGTACACTGAAACGAAAACTTTACACAAATACAGAATTTATTGTGCAAATAGGCACAAGATAAACCAGCAACATCACACATGAAATCTTTCCAACATGGACTCTATCTAGAACATTCTGAACACACCTGTTTTAGATGCTGGCTTGAGCAATTCACTAATTAGGTACACCTGGAGTGTGACCTGCCAGGCAGAACAGAGCCAATACCAATCAAGACACAATTGAAACACTTAATTACCCAAACAATTAGCTGTAGGAAGCGATACTGATTGAAAGCTCTTGAATATGGAGGGATTTGAAAAGCGAATGAAGGAATAAAACACAACATACACATTTAAAAGAGTTCGCAGTGGTTGTGATTCAACAGAGAGTTTTTCTAGTTGTAGAAACAGCACAAAATGGTTGTGTTGACCTGTTGTTGTAGGAGACAAACTCTCCCGTTGTATCACAACAATATCAGTTGTATCTAGAGTCTAGAACTTTAAATAAATGTCCAGATTTTCCTGTAAATCCTGATGGAGGCCTGCTGGGATCAGGAGGGAGTAAACAGGAAATCTGTAATCCTCCAACCAGGATTTCTGGAAAACCTGGGAATTGATTGAAAATTCCTGTAATTTTGCATCTCTAGTTGTATCACAACCATGTTGTGTAGTTTTACACTGAGTGTGTACGGGGCCAATGTGACGTGGCAAGTATTAGAGAATAAGAAGGAGCCATGAGTGGAGAGATGAGACTTTCTCAATGAGTCAGAAGTTACTGTTATTCACTTAGTTATACTATGGGCTCTATTCAATCCATATTTGCGACAATTCAGCGTTACAGTGTGATTGAAATTTAAAGGCAATGTTCCCGCGTTAGAGGAGACTGTATTCACGGTAAACGCTGCATATGTCGGCTCAACAGGAAATTACCTTTAAAAC
>NC_042977.1:43654838-43820834 GCF_901001165.1 Salmo trutta
ATTATTTATATCAATAACCCCACACATAAGAGAGGCTAACATTACTGTAATTATTTATATCAATAACCCCACACATAAAAGAGGCTGACATTACTGTAATTATTTATATCAATAACCCCACACATAAGAGAGGCTAACATTACTGTAAGTATTTATATCAATAACCCCACACATAAAAGAGGCTAACATTACTGTAATTATTTATATCAATAACCCCACACATAAAAGAGGCTAACATTACTGTCATTATTTATATCAATAACCCCACACATAAAAGAGGCTAACATTACTGTCATTATTTATATCAATAACCACACACATAAGAGAGGCTAACATTACTGTATTCATCAATATTAATACATAATAATAAATACACATTAATACTGTCTACCGTAGCATTGCAGTTCAAGAAGATGGCTAGGTTACATACAGTAGATGGCAACACAACGATTTACTGCCGACAGCCAGCCATCCAGAGACGTATTACCAATGCCCCATTAGTGCTATTAAAAATTACAACCACAGATAAGATCATCATAGTCACGAGGTAAAACTACTATTATGGACAAATGAGACAAATATAGACAATATTCTACAGTATTTTCAGTGGCTGAAATCCCAAACTAATAACACCTTGTAGCCCTTTGCTGCCCAGCCAGCGGTAGCTTCTTCCAGCAAGCAGTTCCTAAAGCACTATTCTGTCCATCAGGGTTAAGAAACCACAACAAACACATTCTCTATAAAACTCATCTTTCATCGGAATTCAATACAATGTTTCGCCTGCTCTGCTGAACCAATAATACACTGGAATTATATGCCATAGTGGTTTATACTTCAGACTGCAAGACTGACAGCCTGACAGGCAGACAGGCCGACAGACTGACAGACATGCCGACAGACTGACAGACAGGCAGAGAGACAGACAGACAGGGGTTGAATCAGTTGGAAAATAAATCACTCAGAAAATTCCTTACTGTCGGATCACTTGGTATTCAGCTCCCAAAACGGACAGACATGACGTTACCACAAACATTTATAGTACATTACATTTTAAGATACTAGACTCATTTCCAACTATATTGAATGCCACGAACATTAGGTGTTAAACTGATGTGTAAGGATTGATTGAATTGGCCAATCAATCACAAATTGCTACCATGATCAGAACCAAACCGATATAGACAATACGCAATTCATACTGATTAGTATGGAAATATACTGTTTAACAATGACAACAACAGCAACTACTACTACTACTACTATTACTACTACTGCTACTATTGTTACTACTACTGCTACTACTGCTACTACTATTACTACTACTACTACTACTACTACTACTATTACTATTACTCCTACTACTGCTTCTACTACTGCTACTGCTGCTGCCGCCGCCGCCACTGCTACTATCTACTACTACTACTACTACTTGGATCTGTTTCGCCTGTCTTTGTGCTTGTCTCCACCCCCCCTCTAGGTGTTGCCCATCTTCCCCATTATCCCCTGTGTATTTATACCTGTGTTCTCTGTTTGTCTGTTGACAGTTCGTTTTGTTCGTGAAAGCTACCTGCGTTTGTTCCCCTGCTCCTGCCTTTTTCTTGCTCCTGTTTTCTTGTCCTTCCTGGTTTTGACCTTACCCCACCTTACTGGATTATTGAACCCTGCCTGCCCTGACCCTGATCACTGGGCATTCAGCTCCTGCCGTTCTTGACCTTTCACACCCTCTCTGGATTATTGACCTCTGCCTGCCTTTGACCTGTTACTTGCCTGCCCCTGTTTAATAAGGAATAAACGTTTGTTTCTTCAACACTGTCTGCATCTGGGCCATACCTAAAATGTGATACTACTACTACTGCTACTACTACTACTACTACTGCTGCTACTACTATTACTACTACTACTACAATTACTACTACTACTACTACCACTACTACTACTACTCATACTACTACTACTACTACTACTACTACTATTACTACTACTACTACTACCACTACTACTACTACTACTACTATTACTACTACTACTACTACTACTACCACTACTACTACTACTCATACTACTACTACTACTACTACTACTACTATTACTACTACTACTACTACCACTACTACTATTACTATTACTATTACTACTATTACTACTACTATTACTACTACTATTACTACTACTACTACTACTACCACTAACACTACTACTACTACTACTCCGATTACTACTACTACTACTAGTACTACTACTACTACTACTACTACCACCACTACTACTACTATTACTACTACTACTACCACTACTACTACTATTACTACTACTACTACTACCACTACTACTACTACTATTACTACTACTACCACTAGTACTACCATTACTACTACTATTACTACTACTACTATTACTACTACTGTTACTACTACTATTATTACTACTACTACTACTACTACTACTACTACCACTACTACCACTACTACTACTACCACTACTACTACTATTACTACTACTACTACTATTACTACTACTACTACTACTACTACTACTACTACTACTACTACTACTACTATTACTACTACTACTACTATTACTACTACTACCACTACTACTACTACTACTACTACTACTACTACTACCACTATTACTACTATTACTACGACTACTATTACTACTACCACTACTACTACCACTACTACTACTACTACTACTACCACTACTACTACTATTACTACTACTACTACTATTACTACTACCACCACTATTACTACTATTACTACTACTACCACCACTATTACTACTATTACTACTACTACCACTACTACTACTACTATTACTACTATTACTACTACTATTACTACTACTTCTACTACTATTACTACTACTATTACTACTACTACCACTACTACTACTATTACTACTACTATTACTACTACTACTACTACTACTATTACTACTACTACCACTATTACTACTATTACTACTACTACCACCACTATTACTACTATTACTACTACTACCACTACTACTACTACTACTGTTTCAGCCTGGAGTTGGCTTGTTTATCCCTGTGGATACATGGTACAGAGCTACACTGCTCCAGGAGTTCTGCTGTATGGAGTTTGACTGTCTTCATCCATATGCTTTTGGGGATCCACACACAACTAATCAGAGCTTTCCTTAGATAGCGTTTCCTAATAAGCCTTGCTTATAAGACCATTCCCAAGTGTACTGCACTGTAATCCTATGGGTGAGCCCTGTGGATGAGAAAACCATGCAAATGTCTCAGTAGACTGTGTTACTTACTGTATGTAGTAAGTCAGAGAGATTGGGTCAGTTGCCAGGGGGAGAGTGAGATCATGTGAATTCTGGCAATTACATTAACACTGTTCCCGACCCCTTGACCTGTAACATAATGAACAAGAGTATGACCTCAGGATTTCAGCAGGGCCAGGCAACACTCCTCTGTAAAGACAGGATACATAACATAGAAATAGAATGACTAGGATGAATCGGATGTCCAGTCTATAGATTATATTTCTATGGGATTCAAGGGTTCTATATCATACACTGAATGGAGGAGGTTGGGGGAGGTTAGACATCCAAAATAATAACAGTATCGATACACTACCGTTATATTTTTTAGCTTTCTGTTCAGCACGATGCTACAATTTAGCATTTTATAACACAATGACCTCAAACATAGATTGTTTTCTCTAGTCCATCCCAACCCCTCCTCCCTTCTCCCTCCTTTCTCACTTCTCCTTCCTCACTCATTCCATCAGACTAAATACTATAACTCATGGATTCAAAATCCACCCAAAAAAGGTAAATATATGAAACCGAATAGAGGATAAGGAAGCTGCCTATTCCTTTAAGTGTGCTGCACGACTCTCTACCTCATGAGATAATCTGGTTTCCTGTTTGGTTGCTGGGCAGATGGCGCCAGTAAATGGGGACAGAGGACAGAAGACAGGCTTCGGCTCTACGTTTGTACGGCTTGGACGCTGCTCCATCCTGTAATCTCTGGTGAAACGCACTGTCCGCACCACCAGCCTATCTGCCTGCCTGTATCTCAATGAACACTGGCCTCACAACCAGCCTGTCTGCCTGCCTGCCTGTATCTCAATTAACACTGTCCGCACCACCAGCCTGTCTGCCTGCCTGCCTGTATCTCAATGAACACTGGCCTCACAACCAGCCTGTCTGCCTGCCTGTATCTCAATGAACACTGGCCGCACCACCAGCCTGTCTGCCTGCCTGTATCTCAATGAACACTGGCCTCACAACCAGCCTGTCTGCCTGCCTGCCTGTATCTCAATGAACACTGGCCACACCACCAGCCTGTCTGCCTGCCTGTATCTCAATTAACAAATATAAAATGTCCATCATAGCAGAGGGGGGGACGAGAGAGAGAGTTAGAGAAAGATAGAGAGAGAGAGAGAGAGAGAGAGACTGGGATGCTGTAAAGCTGTCCAGCTCTTGTTCACTGCGTGGGGTTGGGTTGGGCGATGTGGTGACTTCCCAGGGGACGGCACATCAGGACGACAAGGGCTGACCCACATACAGAAACAGATAGGTGTACAGCTCTTCGTCACTCTCTGTCTCTCTCTGTCTCTGTCTCTCTCTGTCACTCTCTGTCTCTCTCTGTCTCTCTCTGTCTCTCTCTGTCTCTCTCTGTCTCTCTCTGTCTCTCTCTGTCTCTCTCTGTCTCTCTCTGTCACTCTCTGTCTCTCTCTGTCTCTCTCTGTCTCTCTCTGTCTCTCTCTGTCTCTCTCTGTCTCTATGTATATCCTCATTATGTCTTATTGACATCATCGAGTTGCATTCAGGGACTGACTGACTAGTAGATAAACTGCATGTCTGATTCCTCCACTCCATCTAAACCCAACAGGAAACACGCTGCCTGCTTCCCCTCCTAGACATCCCTCCAACATAACAGGAGGCCAGGGTCAGGTCAGGGTCATAGTCTGTGAAAATAAATAAAGATAAATGTACTTCCTTGACTGATTAGAATTTGAAGGAATCCCTCACGTGCCTGGATAGAGCCTCTGTGTGTGAATGGAGGACTAGAACATTGAGGGACCCTAGCCCTTCTGCTCAGAGGGGAGGAGGAGGGAGGGATGGAGAGGGGGGAGACAGAAAGGGGGGGGAAAAAGAAAGAAAGAAAGAAAGAAAGAGATAAACTTCTCATCCAGTCGTTGCCATAGCAGGGACTGTAAGTAGCTTATTCCGCAAAGTGTCCTGCATGTCAAATCAAATTAGAGTTTATTGGTTGCGTACACAGATTTGCAGATGTTATTGCAGGTGTAGCGAAATGCTTGTGTTTCTAGCTCTAACAGTGCAGTAATACCTAGCAATAATACATATAAAAACAATAAACACGTAACCCAGAAAAATTAAGAAATTACAAAATATCAGAACGAGCAATGTCAAAGACCAGAATATAAATAAATATAAATATTGTAAAGACAGTATGGACAGTATATGAAAATAAAAGGTGTATACAGCAGTAGTTACATAGGATGAGCCATGACTAGAATACAGTATATATAGTGCATTCGGAAAGTATTCAGACCCCTTGACTTTGTCCACATTTTGTTACGTTACAGCCTTATTTTAAAATGTATTAAATAAATTGTTTTCCTCATCAATCTACACACAATACCACATAATGACAAAGCGAAAACAAGTTTTTTGAAATGTTTGTAAATGAAAAAAAAAAACAGAAATACCTTATTTACGTAAGCATTCAGACCCTTTGCTATGAGACACGAAATTGAGCTCAGGTGCATCCTGTTTCCATTGATTATACTTGAGATATTTCTACAACTTGATTGGAGTCCACCTGTGATAAATTCAGTTAATTGGACAAGATTTGAAAAGGCACACACCTGTCTACATAAGGACAGTGCATCTCAAAGCAAAAACCAAGCCATGAGGTTGAAGGAATTTTCCGTAGAGCTCCGAGACAGGATTCTGTCGAGGCACAGATATGGGGAAGGGTACCAAAACATTTCTGCAGCATTGAAGGTCCCCAAGAACACAGTGGGCTCCATCATTCTTAAACGAAAGATGTTTGGATCCACCAGCACTCTTCCTAGAGATGGTCAAACTGAGCAATCAGGGGAGAAGGGCCTTGGTCAGGGAGCTGACCAAAAACGTTTGTCACTCTGACAGAGCTCCAGAGTTCCTCTGTGGAGATGGGAGAACCTTCCAGAAGGACAACCATTTCTGCAGCACTCCACCAATCAGGCCATTATGGTAGAGTGGCCAGACAGAAGCCACACCTCAGTAAAAGGCACATGACAGCCCGCTTGGAGTTTGACAAAAGGCGCCTAAAAGACTCTCAGACCATGAGAAAGAAGATTCTCTGGTCTGATGAAACCAAGATTGAACTCTTTGGCCTGAATGCAAAGCGTCACGTTTGGAGGAAACCTGGCACCATCCCTACGGTGAAGCATGGTGGTGGCAGCATCATGCTGTGGGGATGTTTTTCAGTGGCAGGGACTGGGAGACTAATCAGGATTGAGGGAAAGATGAATGGAGCAAAGTACAGAGAGATCCTTGATGAAAACCTCCTCCAGAGCGCTCAGGACCTCAGACTGGGGAGAAGGTTCACCTTCCAAAAGAACAACGACCCTAACCACACAGCCAAGACAACGCAGACGTGGCCAGAACAGTGACTAAGGCTAGTTAGTGGTGACTGTTTTACAGTCTAATGCACCTGTACTGTCTCCGCATTCTAGATGTTAGCGGGGTGAACAGGCCGTGGCTCGGGTGGCTGAGGTCCTTGATCATGTAATCAGTCCGATTGCATGATTGTTGCTTCGTTTTTCTCCGGTCGACATCACTCTCCTCGTGTAGCCGACTCACAGAGGGCACGGAGGACTTTCTCCGGTCGACATCACTCTCCTCGTGTAGCCGACTCACAGAGGGCACGGAGGACTTTCTCCGGTCGACATCACTCTCCTCGTGTAGCCGACTCACAGAGGGCGCGGAGGACTTTCTTCTCCGGTCGACATCACTCTCCTCGTGTAGCCGACTCACAGAGGGCGCGGACGACTTTCTCCGGTCGACATCACTCTCCTCGTGTAGCCGACTCACAGAGGGCACGGAGGACTTTCTCCGGTCGACATCACTCTCCTCGTGTAGCCGACTCACAGAGTGCACGGAGGACTTTCTCCGGTCGACATCACTCTCCTCGTGTAGCCGACTCACAGAGTGCACGGAGGACTTTCTCCGGTCGACATCACTCTCCTCGTGTAGCCGACTCACAGAGGGCTCGGAGGACTTTCTCCGGTCGACATCACTCTCCTCGTGTAGCCGACTCACAGAGGGCACGGAGGACTTTCTCCGGTCGACATCACTCTCCTCGTGTAGCCGACTCACAGAGGGCACGGAGGACTTTCTCCGGTCGACATCACTCTCCTCGTGTAGCCGACTCACAGAGGGCACGGAGGACTTTCTCCGGTCGACATCACTCTCCTCGTGTAGCCGACTCACAGAGGGCACGGAGGACTTTCTCCGGTCGACATCACTCTCCTCGTGTAGCCGACTCACAGAGGGCACGGAGGACTTTCTCCGGTCGACATCACTCTCCTCGTGTAGCCGACTCACAGAGGGCACGGAGGACTTTCTCCGGTCGACATCACTCTCCTCGTGTAGCCGACTCACAGAGGGCACGGAGGACTTTCTCCGGTCGACATCACTCTCCTCGTGTAGCCGACTCACAGAGGGCACGAAAGATTTGGGTCCAAAATAGAGCAGAGGTGGAGAGAATCTAGCCAGTTCACCATAATCAAACCCCATAAAAGGAACACAGATTTACAGCACAGCTCTGCAACAGAAATATAGTTCTCGGTTTCTTTTCTGTGAGTAGAATGCAGATGAAAATCATTTCGATGTAGCATTCCTATATTAATTGCTTGTCCCAGGTCTGCATCTTCACCATTCTCTAGCATAAAAGCCTTGCATAAACACCAATAGATATGAATTTCTTAGTCAGATTATTATTTTTTTAATATATATTTAAACCCCAACAATGCAACAATGAGGAAAGGCAACTCACAGGAGTTAATTAGTCCAGGGGGTTTCAAACCTCTCCTCGGGGACCCCCAGCGGTTCCATATACTTTAACTATTCCCACAGCTAACAAACCTGATTTCCCTTTTTAACTAAACCATCAAGCCCTTGAATCAGGTGAATCAGGTGAATCAGGTGAATCAGGTGAATCAGGTGAATCAGGTGAATCAGGTGAATCAGGTGAATCAGGTGAGCTAGTTCAGGCTTATTGTGAAACGTCTGAGGGTCTCTGAGGAGAGGTTTGATAACCATTGAGTTAGGCAATACAGCAGCACCAAGAGACGTGGGACCAGGGTAGTGAGGACAGCCTTAGGCTATGACATGTCGTGCTTCACCACAGCAACTCATTTGATCTACAGGGTCCTCAACTTGTGACACGGTTGGTTGTGTGAAAACCAGTTTAATAATAATGTTTCGTCACAGTGGCAGGCACACCATATTATGTGTTTTACCATACTGTACATTGTTTCTGGGTCTTAAAGGTTGCTTTGACTACACCGTATGGCCACACAGGGCTGCCACAGTACTATATGGGACAACAGCCATGGATGATTCCCACTGGACTGAATGCATTATAAATTCACAAAGTATATAGCAACGGTCACTTCACACATATTTCTCCACAGCCATGTATGACGTACGGACCGTGTACACTCACAGTTCGTCAACAGCAGCACAACTGCATGACCTGAAAGTGGAAACTTCTAAATACAAAAGAAGCCATTTGTAGGACATACTGCAGCTAGTTCCCAAGTATGAGGGAGAGAACACGAAGGTAGATGAAAAAACACACACACACACACACACACACACACACACACACACACACACACACACACACACACACACACACACACACACACACACACACACACACACACACCAGAATATTATATCATGTTCTTTTCCTCAGCAAAGACCACTACAGAAAGAAATACTTTTGAATTACCATGAATACTACTCTCCACACATAACACCCACATCACAGTACACTGTGTTTGAAGAGGAGAACCAGTATAATATGCATCAAAGCTTTCCAGCTGACTCTCTGCTTGAGTAAGGACAGTATGCCAAGGAGGAGCTTTTGTACTGTACAAGTGGACAGAAGTGCACACAGCTGTGTGTGTGTGTCTGTGTCCGTGCGTACATGCGTGTGTTGTGGTTATGGGGGGGGGGGGGCTGTGTGAACTACCCAGCATGCCTTCTGTTCCTACCTGGAGACGACAAGGGGAAGAATGAGCATCTTTAACATCCTCATCAGGAGTTCTCCAGGAAACTGGAAATACTTCACCTCCTACGGAAACACAGAGAGGACACACAGAGCAGAGCAGGACGTTAGTAAGGGTAGATAGGTACAGTAAGTATAGGTTGGGTTTCCATTTCCCTGAGAAACATCTGGAGCTTCCCAAAAACATATTGTTACCTAAAACAATGAACGTAAATGTTGCTTTCTCATATGTCAAGTGAAGGTTGATTGGTTGACGTCAACTATTTCGCTACTAATGTGAATATGTCAACACCATAGTGCCCTCAAAGCTCATCACTAAGCTAAGGACCCTGGAACTAAACACCTCCCTCTGCAACTGGATCCTGGACTTCCTGACGGGCCGCCCCCAGGTGGTGAGGGTAGATAGCAACACATCTGCCATGCTGATCCTCAACAATGACGCCCCTCAGGGGTGCGTGCTCAGTCCCCTCCTGTACTCCCTGTTCACCCACGACTGTGTGGCCAGCCATGACTCCAACACATCATTAAGTTTGCAGACGACGCAGCAGTGGTAGGCCTGATCACCGACAATGACGAGACAGCCTATAGGGAGGAGGTCAGAGACCTGGCCGGGTGGTGCCAGAATAACAACCTATCCCTCAATGTAACCAAGACTAAGGAGATGATTGTGGACTACAGGAAAAGGAGGACCGAGCACGCCCCCATTCTCATCGACAGGGCTGTAGTGGAGCAGGTTGAGAGCGTCAAGTTCCTTGGTGTCCACATCACCAACAAACTAGAATGGTCCAAACACACCAAGACAGTCGTGAAGTGGACACGACAAAACCTATTCCCCCTCAGGAAACTAAAAAGATTTGGCATGGGTCCTGAGATCCTCAAAAGGTTCTACAGCTGCAACATCGAGAGCATCCTGACTGGTTGCATCACTGCCTGGTACGGCAATTGCTCGGCCTTCGACCGCAAGGCACTACAAAGGGTAGTGCGTACGGCCCAGTACATCACCGGGGCTAAGCTGCCTGCCATCCAGGACCTCTACACCAAGCGGTGTCAGAGGAAGGCCCTAAAAATTGTCAAAGACCCCACCCACCCAAGTCATAGACTGTTCTCTCTGCTACCGCATGGCAAGCGGTACCGGAGTGCCAAGTCTAGTACAAAAAGGCTTCTCAACAGCTTTTACCCCCAAGCCAGAAGACTCCTGAACAGGTAATCAAATGGCTACCCGGACTATTTGCATTGTGTGACCCACCCCAACCCCTCCTTTTACTTTGCTGCTACTCTCTGTTTATCATATATGCATAGTCACTTTAACTATACTTTCATGTACATACTACCTCAATTAGACCAACTAACCGGTGCCCCCGCTCATTGGCTACCCGGACTATCTGCATTGTGTCCCGCCACCCACCACCCGCCAACCCCTCTTTTACGCTACTGCTACTCTCTGTTCATCATATATGCATAGTCACTTTAACCAGATCTACATTTACATACTACCTCAATCAGCTCGACTAACCGGTGCCTGTATATAGCCTCACTACTGTATATAGCCTCGCTACTGTTATTTTTCACTGTCTTTTCACTTTTGTTTTTTATTTCTTTACTTATCTATTGTTCACCTAATATCTATTTTTTACTTACAAATTGCACTGTTGATTAGGGCCTGTATGTAAGCATTTCACTCTAAGCATTTCACCTGTTGCATTCGGCGCACGTGACAAATCAACTTTGATTTGATTTGATTTGGTCCCAAACCGTCATTTTAATCAGGTTGCCAGTACAGGTGTAGGGAGGTGGTCCTCGGGAGGGTTTCAGTACAGGTGTAGGGAGGTGGTCCTCGGGAGGGTTTCAGTACAGGTGTAGGGAGGTGGTCCTCGGGAGGGTTTCAGTACAGGTGTAGGGAGGTGGTCCTCGGGAGGGTTTCAGTACAGGTGTAGGGAGGTGGTCCTCGGGAGGGTTTCAGTACAGGTGTAGGGAGGTGGTCCTCGGGAGGGTTTCAGTACAGGTGTAGGGAGGTGGTCCTCGGGAGGGTTTCAGTACAGGTGTAGGGAGGTGGTCCTCGGGAGGGTTTCAGTACAGGTGTAGGGAGGTGGTCCTCGGGAGGGTTTCAGTACAGGTGTAGGGAGGTGCTTCTCGGGAGGGTTTCAGTACAGGTGTAGGGAGGTGGTCCTCGGGAGGGTTTCAGTACAGGTGTAGGGAGGTGGTCCTCGGGAGGGTTTCAGTACAGGTATAGGGAGGTGGCCCTCGGGAGGGTTTCAGTATAGGTGTAGGGAGTTGGTTCTCGGGAGGGTTTCAGTACAGGTGTAGGGAGGTGGTCCTCGGGAGGGTTTCAGTACAGGTGTAGGGAGGTGGTCCTCGGGAGGGTTTCAGTACAGGTGTAGGGAGGTGGTCCTCGGGAGGGTTTCAGTACAGGTGTAGGGAGGTGGTCCTCGGGAGGGTTTCAGTACAGGTGTAGGGAGGTGGTCCTCGGGAGGGTTTCAGTACAGGTGTAGGGAGGTGGTCCTCGGTAGGGTTTCGGTACAGGTGTAGGGAGGTGGTTCTCAAGAGGGTTTCAGTAAATGTATTGGTTGGGGTCAATTACCTACATCCACTACACAGGTCACGACCACTAGACGTGTTATTTACCAAGTTGTAATACAAGTGTACCGGGTAATTGCCATTGCAAAAGTAAATAGAATTTGGGAACCTATTTTTCCTTTAATGGGAACAATATCCTTTATATTACAGCAAGGTGCCTGATTTGTCCCTTTCTATTAAGATTTGTCGAGAGAGCCTATATGGCACCATTCCTGATGAACAGATTGTGGTTTATAATCACATACTATATGTTACAGCTACTGCTGCAGCTATAGCCTTCAGGTTGATGTCCATTGCAGTAATATACGACTGCAGTACATGTATTAATGGTGCCAAGTCTGACGTTCTTGATACAATGCATGATACATGTTGTCATGTAGGTTTCAGCTTCTCGATGTATCAACATGAGCAACGGAATATGTCCTTGGTGAAAAGAAACTGACATGAATAGTAACCATCACAACCACCATCATCATCATCATCATAATCAATATTGTCTTGTTTCGTCAGGAAAGAGTAACAGATTGTATCTGCTGCATCCCAAATGACACACTATTTCCTATTTATGTGCACTACTTTTGACCACTATCCTATGGGTCTCGGCAAAAGTAGTCCACTATGTAGGGAATAGGGTGCCCTTTGGGACGCGCAGTGTGTGTCCAGAGGGTTGTTTCCCTATAGCTCTTCATAGGTTCTCTATAGATCTTAATTTGTGTACATTGGTACAATATTTATACCCTTGCCATGCAAGTATAGTTGAGTAACCTGAAGAAAATAAAACAGCACGGATGTTCAGGTCCTAATTGATCTCCTGTGAGAAAAGCTTGGTGGAGAAGAAAAGAGCTCTGTTAAGAGCCAAATGTCTGCCTGAAGAGAGAAGAGGTCTGTTAAGAGCCAAATGTCTGCCTGAAGAGAGAAGAGGTCTGTTAAGAGCCAAATGTCTGCCTGAGGAGAGAAGAGGTCTGTTAACAGAAGGAAGACCTAGCAGAGGATGACCTGCTGGGGATTAAACATGTTACGCCATGTGTCCGACTGTTACAAAATAACAATTCTTAATCTCTTTACTTTAATGTTGATCTGTACTTCTATAGTTCTCCATTTGCAACTCACAGGCAATACAGGCAGTCTTGTGTTTTTGTGTTGGTAAAATGTATCACCTACATGTATATTTGAGGAGGATAGAGAAATAGAGATATAGTTATGAAGAGGGAGAACAGAGGGAGAAGGATAGAAGAGACAGGAAGGAATAGAGAGACAGAGAGGATGTGGAAAGAGAAAGAGAGAGAGAGAGGGAGGGAGGAAGAGGGAGGGAGAGCGAGAGAGCGAGAAAGAGAGGGAGAGGGAGAGGGAGAGAGCAAGGGAGAGTGGGGAGGGAGAGAGAGAGAGGGACGGAGAGGAGAGGGAGAGAGGGAGTGAGGGAGATGGGGAGGTAGAGCTAGAGAGAGAGAGAGAGATGGGGAGGTAGAGTGAGAGAGAAAGAGAGGGAGAGAGGGAGGGAGAGAGAGAGAGCGAGAAAGAGAGAATGAGCGAGAAAGAGAGAGCGAGGGAGGGTAGGAGAAAGAGAGACAAAGAGAGGGGGAGGGAGAGAAAGGGTGAGAGAGAGGGGGGGGAGAGCGAGGAAGGGAGGGAGAGAGAGAGAGAGGGGGAGAGAGAGAGAGGGGGACGAGAGGGAGAGAGCAAGAGAGATGGGGAGGTAGAGCTAGAGAGAGAGAGAGAGAGAGAGGGAGATGGGGAGGTAGAGCGAGAGCGAGAGAGAGAGGGGGAATAGGAGAGAGAGAGAATAGAAATTTGAACACAATAAGGCAGGATGATTAAAACTGCTGAAGAGCTTTAGCTACTGTTAAGTATTAGGAAGGGGGGGTCAGAAAGAGAGGGAGGGGGAGAAAGGCAGGAGGAGAGGGAGAGCTTAGTTTGCCTTTTTTAGATCAGGATCACTGCAGTCAAATGTCAGGCTGATTAGTGTGTGTGTGTGTGTGTGTGTGTGTGTGTGTGTGTGTGTGTGTGTGTGTGTGTGTGTGTGTGTGTGTGTGTGTGTGTGTGTGTGTGTGTGTGTGTGTGTGTGTGTGTGTGTGTGTGTGTGTGTTTGTGCATGTACATGTCTGTGGGACTTGGGTGAAAAACACACACACGCACACAAACAGCTGGCATCGGGCCCTGGCATCTGCCGCCACAGGGCAAACAGGCTGGCATGTGGCATGTGGCAAACACACACACAGTTATATCTCCTTAATACAAATGTTAATGAATGAAAAACCCAGTGACGTTCTGGGACGTTGATCCTATCATGACCAATTCATGATTACTAACACTTGATGGTTCCTGTTGTCAAGGGCAATTCCACGAAAACGGATGCCAAACATAAAAACGTTGATTTCAAAGTTTAACGAACCATACAACTCTATGCACAAGCAGGATTTCCCAAAACTCTGTTAAATATCTGCTCCTAGTTAAGATTCAAAGACGTCTGTAAAAAGAAAGGGGTTGTCAAAAATCTATTTTGGTTATTGAAACACGGTAAGGGGCTCCCGAGGGGCGCATCAGTCTAAAGCACTGCATCTCAGTGCAAGAGATGTCACTATAGTACCTGGTTCGAATCCAGGCTGTATCACATGATTGGGAGTCCCATCGGGCAACGCACAATTGGCCCAGCGTCGTACGGGGTTAGGGATTTTTCATCAAAGGAATTTCATCACGGCTCCCTAATCTGTACTGTACAGAAATGCAATGATATAAATGTAATTCTCTCTTCTCATGGGTTTTTTAACATAGAAACGACCTCATGCAATGCATCTGTTAGGGGAGTCAAAGGGCAGAGAAGTACTTAGAGTAGCTCAGAGGCTTTTAAAGTGTTTTAAGTGGATATCTAGATTTGGGGAGATCAGGACTGAGTACCAAGTGGCACCCTATTTCCTATAAAATGCACTACTTTTGACTAGAGCCCTATCGGCCCTGGTCAAAAGAAGTGCACTCTATAGTGAATAGGGTGCCATTTTGTACTCAGAGGTCAGTTTGAGACAGTTGCTGTTAAAGGCATGACATGTCTTTCCAGTCTCTCAAATGAAGCAAATTAATCGGGTTAATCTGGCCAATAAAGGAATCCACAGATTATATTAGATTATCCTGCTGCCATATACTAGACTAGAGCATTCTGAGTTGGAATTACACAGTGGGTAACATCGGTAAGAAAAGGAAATAGCTGCAATAAGCGTCAAGCTGGGGAATAACTATCGTTGTTAAAGTGCATAGAAACCATTGCTATCGCTCTGTGTGAGAAACAAATACGAGAAATACGGAGCGAACAAACGTTAAACTTTTCCTCCCTCGATATGTGTGTGATCCTGTAGACGTTGTACTGTACATTGTCTTACGTCAGGTCGTGTCACTCCTATGCAACGGACATGAGAGTGGGAGAGGGGGATATGAAGAGTGGGGGTGGGAGAGGGGGATACGAAGAGTGGGGGTGGAAGAGGGGGATACTAACAGTGGGGGTGGAATAGTGGGGGTGGGAGAGGGGGGGTGTAGGAGTGGGGGTGGGAGAGGGGGGTGGAAGAGTGGGGGTGGGAGAGGGGGGGTGTAGGAGTGGGGGTGGGAGAGGGGGGGTGTAGGAGTGGGGGTGGGAGAGTGGGATACGAAGAGTGGGGGTGGAAGAGTGGGGGTGGAAGAGTGGGGGTGGGAGAGGGGGATACTAAGAGTGGGGGTGGGAGAGGGGGATACTAACAGTGGGGGTGGAAGAGTGGGGGTGGGAGAGGGGGATACGAAGACTGGGGGTGGAAGAGTGGGGGTGGGAGAAGGGGATACGAAGAGTGGGGGTGGAAGAGTGGGGGTGGGAGAGTGGAGGTTGTAGGCAGTGCACTGTGTACCTATCCACTCTTGATAGGAGTCACTCCTCAACTTCTCAACTCCTATTTACTATACAATTCTGGCTACCCCTCCTGCCCTCGTGACCATCCCATGTCCTAATCAAACTGTCTCTCTTCAACCATTTTCTAACCACTATACCTCAAAAGAAGTAGGAAAAGAGAGAGAGAGAGAGAGAGAGAGAGAGAGAGAGAACACACCATGCATTGGCTGAAACAACAGTATGATCTTGCTTACCACTCAAACATTTGCTTTGCTTTTCCTCCATAGTACAGTCTAATCTATGTCAAATAATGCTACTGGATTCCCTACTACGACTAAGATTGTCTGTGTTTGAAGAGGATTTGGAACTGTAGAACTGTAGAACTGTAGAACTGTAGAACTGTAGAACTGTAGAACTGTAGAACTGTAGAACTGTAGAACTGTAGAACTGACCTAGGGGCCTTTGTCAAGGAGACCACAGCCATGACAGAAGGTAGGAAGGAAGCTCATGGCACAGTAACAACAACCAACCACATCCAACTTGGTCAGCCATGGAAACTAAGAAAGGACTGGATATTTCTGGGAGGCCATCTAGAGGAGGCTTGTGGTACTGCAGATCCATCTCCACCAGGTCGAGCAGAAAAACAGCACATTTGAAAAGGTATGTTTTTAACAAAAATTCTTAGACAGAAGAGTAGCTATTGAGGAACTACAGAAAAACACAAACCTTCCCAAGGCACCGTAGAGCCGTCTTACACCATGTTGATTTTTCTATTATTCCTCTGCCTGATATAATGTACTCTCCAGAGTCTCCTCCCCCACTATAATGTACTCTCCAGAGTCTCCACCCCCACTATAATGTACTCTCCAGTGTCTCCTCCCCCACTATAATGTACTCTCCAGAGTCTCCTCCCCCACTATAATGTACTCTCCAGAGTCTCCACCCCCACTATAATGTACTCTCCAGAGTCTCCACCCCCACTATAATGTACTCTCCAGAGTCTCCTCCCCCACTATAATAAACAAATCAAAATATATTGTATATTTGAGATTCTTTGAAGTAGCCACCCTTTGCCTTGATGACAGCTTTGCACACTCTTGGCATTCTCTCAACCAGCTTCACCTGGACTGCATTTTAATGAACAGATGTGCCTTGTTAAAAGTTCATTTGTGGACATTCTTTCCTTCTCTATGCATTTGAGCTAATCAGTTGTGTCCTGACAAGGTAGGGGTGGTATGCAGAAGATAGCCCTATTTGGTAAAAGACCAAGTCCATATTATGGAAAGAACAGCTTAAATAAACAAAGAGAAACGACAGTCCATCATTACTTTAAGACATGAAGGTCAGTCAATGTGGAACATTTCAAGAACTTTGAAAGTTTCTTCAACTGCAGTAGCAAAAACCATAAGGCGCTATAATGAAACTGGCTCTCGTGAGGACCGCCACAGGAAAGGAAGACCCAGAGTTACCTCTGCTGCAGAGGATAAGTTCATTAACCTGTTGGGGATAGGGGGCAGTATTTGCACGGCCGGATAAAAAACGTACCCGATTTTATCTGGTTACTACTCCTGCCCAGTAACTAGAATATGCATATAAATAGAAAACACCCTAAAGTTTCTAAAACTGTTTGAATGGTGTCTGTGAGTATAACAGAACTCATTTGGCAGGCCAAAACCTAAGAAGATTCCAAACAGGAAGTACCCTGTCTGACCATTTCTTGGCCTTCTTGATCATCTCTAACCAAAACAGGGGATCTCTGGCATGACGTGACATTTTCTAACACTCCCATAGGCTCTCAGAAGGCGCCAGAAAGCTGAATGGTGGCTTTGCAGGCCCTGGCTGAAAAACATTAGCGCATTTTGTAAGTGGTCGATCTGAGGACAATGAGACTGGAGGCGCGTGCCCGAGCTGACACCATGTTAACTTTCTCTCTCTTTGAACGAAAACAACCACTCCCGGTCGGAATATTATCGCTTTTTTACGAGAAAAATGGCATAAAATTTGATTTTAAACAGCGGTTGACATGCTTCGAAGTACGGTAATGGAATATTTAGAAAATTTTTGTCACGAAACGTGTCGGCCGCGTCACCCTTATTTACCATTCGGATAGTGTCTTGAACGCACGAACAAAACGTCGCTATTTGGATATAACTATGGATTATTTGGGACCAAACCAACATTTGTTATTGAAGTAGAAGTCCTGGGAGTGCATTCTGACGAAGAACACCAAAGGTAATCAAACTTTTCTAATAGTAAAACGAAGTTTGGTGAGTACCACACTTTGTGGGTGTCAAAATAGCTAGCCTGTGATGGCTGGGCTATCTACTCAGAATATTGCAAAATGTGCTTTCACCGAAAAGCTATTTTAAAATCGGACATAGCGAGTGCACAAAGGAGTTCTGTATCTATAATTCTTAAAATAATTGTTATGTTTTTTGTGAACGTTTATCGTGAGTAATTTAGTAAATTCACCGGAAGTGTTCGGTGGGAATGCTAGTCACATGCTAGTCACATGCTAATGTAAAAAGCTGGTTTTGATATAAATATGAACTTGATTGAACAAAACATGCATGTATTGTATAACATAATGTCCTAGGATTGTCATCTGATGAAGATCATCAAAGGTTAGTGCTGCATTTAGCTGTGGTTTGGGTTTATGTGACATTATATGCTAGCTTGAAAAATGGGTGTCTGATTATTTCTGGCTGGGTACTCTGCTGACATAATCTAATGTTTTGCTTTCGTTGTAAAGCCTTTTGTAATAGCATTTCTAAGGTATTTGAATAACGCGCCACGGGATTCCACTGGCTGTTGAGTAGGTGGGACGCAAGCGTCCCACTGGCCCACAGAGGTTAAAGTTACCAGCCTCAGAAATTGCAACCTAAATAAATTCTTCAGAGTTCAAGTAACAGACACATCTCAACTGTTCAGAGGACACTGTGTGAATCAGGCCTTCATGGTCGAATTGCTGCAAATAAACCACTACTACAGGACACAAATAATAAGAAGAGACTTGCTTGGGCCAAGAATCATGAGCAATGGCCATTAGACTGGTGGAAATCTGTCCTTCGGTCTGATGAGTCCAAATTTGAGATTTTTGGTTCCGACCGCCATGTCTTTGTGAGATGCAGAGTAGGTGAACAGATGATCTCCGCATGTGTGGTTCCCACCGTGAAGCATGGAGGAGGTGTGATGGTGTGGGGGTGCTTTTCTGGTGACACTGAATTCAAGGCACACTTAACCAGCATGGCTACCGCAGCATTCTGCAGCGATACACCATCCCAGCTGGTATGTGCTTAGTGGGACTGTCATTTGTTTTTCAACAAGACAATTTGACCAAGAAGGAGAGTGATGGAGTGCTGCATCAGATGACTTGGCCTCCACAATCACCCGACCTCAACCCAATTGAGATGGTTTGGGATGAGTTGGACCGTAGAGTGAAGGAAAAGCAGCCAACAAGTGCTCAGCATATGTGGGAACTCCTTCAATACTGTTGGAAAAGCATTCCAGGTGAAGCTGGTTGAGAGAATGCCAAGAATGTGCAACGCTGTCACTCAAGGCAGAGGTCGGCTACTTTGAAGAGCCAACCTTTGAGAGATATCCATGTTGTTTTGCAACTTCACAGTATTTTGTCCCTAAGAAACCTTGCTTTTCTAATATGATCCATTACTCTCTGCAGAGCCTGTCATCTTCGGATGTGTTAATATATTTATATATAATGTATAGTGTCACATATGTAGGATCTTAATTTGATCATCCTGTTGCAGGAGAACTTTTTAACAAGGCTTCTGAAGTTTGTAACTTCAACTTTGAAATTTCTGACTTGATTTTCCTTTACAAAAAATGTATCAACCCTTACAAAAATGCCCATGAATTATAATTAGCATAATAATTTGCATGTCTTGTTGCTGCAGGATTATTTTCCTGCTGTAGCAAACTGGCTCAAATTAAGATCCTATATCTAATCACATTTTTATTTTATAAGTCACATGCGCCGAATACAACAGGAATTTACCTTACAGTGAAATGCTTACTTACGAGCCCCTAACCAACAATGCAGTTAAAAAAAATACGGATAAGAATAAGAAATAAAAGTAACAAGTAATTAAAGAGTAGCAGTAAAATAATAATACCGGTATCCCCCTGTATACAGGGGGATACCGGTACAGAGTCAATGTCCGTGACACCGGTTAGTTGAGGTAATATGTACATGTAGGTAGAGTTATTAAAGTGACTATGCATAGATGATAACAACAAAAGGGGCAATGCAAATAGTCTGAGTGGCCATTTGATTAGGTGTTCGGGAGTCTTATGGCTTGGGGGAGGAAGCTGTTAAGAAGCCTCTTGGACCTAGACTTGGTGCTCCGGTACCGCTTGCTGACCGGTAGCAGAGAGAACATTCTATGACTAGGGTGGCTGGAGTCTTTGACAATTTTTAGGGCCTTCCTCTGACACCGCCTGGTATAAAGGTCCTGGATGGCAGGAAGCTTGGCCCCGGTGTTTTACAGGGCCGTTCACACTACCATCTGTAGTGCCTTGCAGTCGGTAGCCAAGCAGTTGCCATACCAGGCAGTGATGCACCCAGTCAGGATGCTCTCGATGGTGCAGCTGTAGAACCTTTTGAGGATCTGAGGACCCATGCCAAATCTTTTCAGTCTCCTGAGGGGGAATAGGTTTTGTCGTACCCTCTTCACGACTGTCTTGGTGTTAGTTTGTTGGTGGTGTGGAAACGAAGAAACTTGAAGCTCTCAACCTGCTCCATTGCAGCCCCGTCGATGAGAATGGGGGCGTGCTCTGTCCTCTGTATCGAATTATACATACATTCTTGTTTAATTGCGTCAATTATTATAATGACACACCGGTATACAACATAATGAGCCAATTTCTTGTTTCATTGCAGCAATTATTATGATGACACACTGGTACACAATTTAAAAGTTTATTTTCATAACACACAGGACTGATTGAGTGTCGCACCCTACATGTGTAACATTAGCACAGCTGATTGTGTACATTGTGTGCAGTAATTCTCTTTGTAAAGGTAACTTGAACAGGATGCCCTCAAACTAATTACAATATTACAGTAATTACATGATATTCTGTTATCTGATAAACTCTGAATGTCTAGCGGGGAAACGCTGCAGCCTGCAGCATGTTATCTACAGCGTGGGTACTGGTTAGGTATCTCAACCCGAACCCACCACTACTCTGCATCTGCCTTCCTCTGTATCCCCATGTCATTTTTTGTAAAAACGTTTTTACAATTGTCTCTGTCCAAGTAAAGTGAATATACCAGCACTATAAAATATAAAAAAAGAACAAGCAAACAGCCAATAACACCAGTGTGCTGCGTTTAAGCCCATCTATGTGACTGACAGCAAAGCCTCAACAGCTACTAGCAATCCTTAATCTCATCAATTATCAGACCGATGACAAGTCTGAGACCGATGTGAAGTCTGAGACCGATGTGAAGTCTGAGACCGATGACAAGTCTGAGACCGATGTGAAGTCTGAGACCGATGTGAAGTCTGAGACCGATGTGAAGTCTGAGACCGATGACAAGTCTGAGACCGATGTGAAGTCTGAGACCGATGTGAAGTCTGAGACTGATGTGAAGTCTGAGACCGATGTGAAGTCTGAGACTGATGTGAAGTCTGAGACCGATGTGAAGTCTGAGACCGATGTGAAGTCTGGGACCGATGTGAAGTCTGAGACCGATGTGAAATCTGAGACCGATGTGAAGTCTGAGACCGATGTGAAGTCTGAGACCGATGTGAAGTCTGAGACTGATGTGAAGTCTGGGACCGATGTGAAGTCTGAGACCGATGTGAAGTCTGGGACCGATGTGAAGTCTGAGACCGATGTGAAGTCTGAGACCGATGTGAAGTCTGAGACTGATGAGAAGTCGCCTATTTTGTCCACAGACAGGACAAGTGAAGCCAAACAAATCCACAGGGACGGGATCCGTTGGCATTACCCAACATCATGAATCACCACATGAGTTGAAGTGTCTGGAAGTGCTAGAATTTTAAAATATTTTTTTTGGCTGAGCAACCCACCTATTTTGTAAACAGAAACAGTGTCTCTTTCCGTAAGTCAGTCTGAGCAGTGTCATCCTAGAGACAGGGCCGTGAAGTACTGTAGCATCATGTCTAGCCGCTAAACTACAGCAGCCATTGGTACTGCAACATTACAGAGCTCTTCTGTACAGCAACAGCTTATAGAGCTTATAGGTCCCCCTCTTTCTCTACCCACCTCAGCTCTCAAACACGTACTGTAACACTCACAGACCTAGCTGCAACATGAGTGTGCCTTATGAGCACAACACTAAACGTTCAAAAGACGTTCAAAAGACGTCATTCAAACAATTTTGTTCACCCTTCAATCACACAGGTGAAATAAGGTTGGTATTGTCACTTGCTAGGACAACAATGTGGGTTACAGGTAGGTGGGACAAAAGCCGTCTGTGTGAGGACAGGTTAGCATATGTTTTTGTGATATTTTTTTGGAGTACACTGAAGGGTGTTTTTCAGGGCTAGGGGGACAGTGGGACCAGTGGACAGGGAGGACCAACAAGGGACAGTGGGGCCCGTGGACAGAGGAACAACAGGGAACAGAGGGACCAGTGGACAGAGAGAACCAACAGGGGACAGAGGGACCAGTGGACAGAGAGAACCAACAGGGGACAGAGGGACCAGTGGACAGGGAGGACCAACAGGGGAAAGAGGGATAGTGGAGGGGTGGGGTGGGGGGTTGGACAGACAGAGGGTTTTAGGGATAGTGGAGGGGTGGGAGGTTGAGCTGGAATGGGAACAGGGGACCCAGGTGTTTCTGGAACAGAGTACTTCTAACTGTAGGTGGGAGGGAACTGGTCCTTTAGGGACGGTGGAACGAGAGAACAGGTCCCTTAGGGAGGGTGGGGCGAGGGAACAGGTCCTTTAGGGACGGTGGGGTGAGGAAACAGGTCCCTTAGGGAGGGTGGGGTGAGGGAACAGGTCCTTTAGGGAGGGTGGGGCGAGGGAACAGGTCCTTTAGGGACGGTGGGGTGAGGGAACAGGTCCTTTAGGGACAGTGGGGCGAGGAAACAGGTCCTTTAGGGACGGTGGGGCGAGGGAACAGGTCCTTTAGGGACGGTGGGGTGAGGGAACAGGTCCTTTAGGGACAGTGGGGCGAGGAAACAGGTCCTTTAGGGACGGTGGGGCGAGGGAACAGGTCCTTTAGGGACGGTGGGAATAACTATTGAAGGGAAGGTTTTGGTTGGGGGAGGGAACAGGACACCCTGCAGGTGTTTGTTTGACACTGACCTGGTCTGAGAGCTGCTTGCCCCGCAGGTGGAACCCCATCATGCAGCCGATTACAACGGCCAACACAGACAGGATGAGGAGCCCATTCTGCGCACACACATTCTTTACCCGACCCCAAACCTCCGAAAAGTTCACCGCCATCCTGACTCCCCCGGAAAGTCCTCCACAGTCCCTGGCTGGTCACTCACTCCACCAGAGTCCCTGGCTGGTCACTTCACTCAGCCATAAAGAGCAAGGTCTATATGGGACACGCGACAGACCGGACGGCAGGAGACAGAGAGATAGAAGACGGGGGAGGAGATATGGAAACAGAGAGCCTTGGACAGAAGGGAGGGACTGAAGAATGAAAGAGAGAAAAAAGACTGAATTGAGGAAGAGATGGATTGAGAGAAAAGGGAGTAGGTGGAGGAAGTAGAGGTTGGCCAAAACAAAGGGAAGAAGGCAGTAGTTGTCCTCCTCAGATAAAGCACTTTAGGGGGTTTCTGCGATGAAGCTCTCTGTCATTCCACACAGGACTAAAAGCATCACACTTTCCAGGCACACACACGGTATTTCTCTCTCTCTCTTTCTCTCTCTCTTCTCTCTCTCTTCGCTCTCTCTCTTCTCTCTCTCTTCGCTCTCTCTCTTCTCTCTCTTGTTCTCTCTCTCGTTCTCTTGTTATCTCTCTTCTCTCTTGCTCTCTCGTTCTCTTGTTATCTCTCTCAAAATGTTTGAGTGGTAAGCAAGATCATACTGTTGTTTCAGCCAATGCATGGTGTGTTCTCTCTCTCTCTCTCTCTCTCTCTCTCTCTCTCTCTCTCTCTCTCTCTCTCTCTCTCTCTCTCTCTCTCTCTCTCTCTCTCTCTCTCTCTCCAGTAGGGGGCTCTAGTGACAGCTGGCAGTACTGTCCTCAGGGTTAATACATTAGATCCTATTAGGAGCGGCCATGACGAGCTATGTACACACACACATACACACACACACACACACAAACACACACACACACACGCACACACACACACACACACACACATACACACACACACACACACACAAACACACATACACACATGCAAACACACACTTCACTGTGCTGCGTTATTGGGATATCAGCAAGATGGATTAAAGACCTACCAACAATTGGACAGAGGATTATTCCAACAACAACGAGTGTAAAACAACTGGCCTGGGTAGGGGAGGAGGGGAAAGAGGAGAGGAGGGGGAGGGGAGGAGGGGAAAGAGGAGAGGAGGGGGAGGGGAGGAGGGGAAAGAGGAGAGGAGGGGGAGGGGAGGAGGGGAAAGAGGAGAGGAGGGGGAGGGGAGGAGGGGAAAGAGGAGAGGAGGGGGAGGGGAGGAGGGGAAAGAGGAGAGGAGGGGGAGGGGAGGAGGGGAAAGAGGAGAGGAGGGGGAGGGGAGGAGGGGGAAGAGGAGAGGAGGGGGAGGGGAGGAGGGGGAAGAGGAGAGGAGGGGGAGGGGAGGAGGGGAAAGAGGGGAGGGGGGGAGGGGAGGAGGGGAAAGAGGAGAGGAGGGGGAGGGGAGGAGGGGGAAGAGGAGAGGAGGGGGAGGGGAGGAGGGGAAAGAGGAGAGGAGGGGGAGGGGAGGAGGGGAAAGAGGGGAGGGGGGGAGGGGAGGAGGGGAAAGAGGAGAGGAGGGGGAGGGGAGGAGGGGGAAGAGGAGATGAGGAGGAGGGAACGAGGGGGAAGAGGAGAGGAGGGGGAGGGGAGGAGGGGAAAGAGGAGAGGAGGGGTAGGGGAGGAGGGGGAAGTGGAGAGGAGGGGTAGGGGAGGAGGGGGAAGAGGAGAGGAGTGGGAGGGGAGGGGAGGAGGGGGAAGAGGAGAGGAGGGGGGAGGGGAGGAGGGGAAAGAGGAGAGGAGGGGGAGGGGAGGAGGGGAAAGAGGGGAGGGGGGGAGGGGAAAGAGGGGTAGGGGGGAGGGGAGGAGGGGAAAGAGGAGAGGAGGGGGAGAAGAGGAGGGGGAAGAGGAGAGGAGGGGGAGGGGAGGAGGGGAAAGAGGAGAGGAGGGGGAGGGGAGGAGGGGAAAGAGGGGAGGGGGGAGGGGAGGAGGGGAAAGAGGAGAGGAGGGGGAGGGGAGGAGGGGGAAGAGGAGATGAGGAGGAGGGAATGAGGGGGAAGAGGAGAGGAGGGGGAGGGGAGGAGGGGAAAGAGGAGAGGAGGGGGAGGGGAGGAGGGGAAAGAGGAGAGGAGGGGTAGGGGAGGAGGGGGAAGTGGAGAGGAGGGGTAGGGGAGGAGGGGGAAGAGGAGAGGAGTGGGAGGGGAGGGGAGGAGGGGAAAGAGGAGAGGAGGGGTAGGGGAGGAGGGGGAAGAGGAGAGGAGGGGTAGGGGTAGGGGAGGAGGGGAAAGAGGAGAGGGAGGGAAAGAGGGGGAAGAGGAGAGGAGGAGTAGGGGAGGAGGGGGAAGAGGAGGAGGGGGAAGAGGATGAGGAAGAGGGAAGGAGGAGGAAGAGGAGGAGGGGGAAGAGGCGGAGGAGGAGTAGGGGAGGAGGGGAAAGAGGCGGAGGAGGATGTGGAAGAGGGGAAAGTGGAAGCGAGAGAAGGGGAGGAGGAGGAGGAGGAGGAAGAGGAGGAAGAGGAGGGGGATCAGAAGTCTGATGGCACTATGGTATGATAAGAGCGCCTGCTAAATTAACTTAATATAAATGTGTATGTTAAAATGGACAATTGCAAAGCATGCTGAGTATTATTCCAATGAGGTGTTGTCTAAGAGGATACAGCTTGTGTCCAAATGGACTTTTAGTAGCAGGTGTGGGAGAACTTACGCAGCAGGTTAGGAGAATTAACATAGCAGGTTAGGAGAATTAACGTAGCAGGTTAGGATAATTAACGTAGCAGGTTAGGAGAATTAACATAGCATGTTAGGAGAATTAGGTTAAGCTGTATCCCATCTATAGCCTCGTGAGCTCATGAGATCAGGACTGTTCGTACGAGGCTATCCCATCTAGACATGACCCCGAAACAAGGTCAATCACAATACCCAGTGTGCTTTGCAGTTCATTTTGGTATGTTAATTTTCACATATACTTTTACATTTTGGTCATTGAGCAGACAGTCTTATCCAGAGTGACAGTGCATTTAACTACGGTAGAAAAACAACAACATATCCCAGTCATAGTAAGTAAAACGTTTCTGTAATTGTTACTGAGAATGTTGCTGCTGTTCGGGCCAGATACTTACAAATGCATTTCAAAACAAAAAATGCATGTATTTTAATTTCATACATTTAAAAAAAAGTATTTTGTAGTTTATTTTGAACTTTATGGTATACACAGTCTAATGTATGAGGGAGAGAATTACTGCTGCATGCCAGGTGTGAGGAGAGACTTACTGCTGCATGCCAGGTATGAGGGAGAGACTTACTGCTGCATGCCAGGTGTGAGGAGAAACTTACTGCTGAATGCCAGGTATGAGGGAGAGACTTACTGCTGAATGCCAGGTATGAGGGAGAGACTTACTGCTGAATGCCAGGTGTTAGGGAGAGACTTACTGCTGAATGCCAGGTGTGAGGAGAGACTTACTGCTGAATGCCAGGTGTGAGGGAGAGACTTACAGCTGAATGCCAGGTGTAAGGGAGAGACTTACTGCTGCATGCCAGGTGTGAGGGAGAGACTTACAGCTGAATGCCAGGTGTGAGAGAGAGACTTACTGCTGCATGCCAGGTGTGAGGAGAGACTTACTGCTGCATGCCAGGTGTGAGGGAGAGACTTACTGCTGCATGCCAGGTGTGAGGGAGAGAGTTACTGCTGCATGCCAGGTGTAAGGAGAAACTTACTGCTGCATGCCAGGTGTGAGGAGAGACTTACTGCTGCATGCCAGGTGTGAGGGAGAGAATTACTGCTGCATGCCAGGTGTGAGGGAGAGACTTACTGCTGAATGCCAGGTGTGAGGGAGAGACTTACTGCTGAATGCCAGGTGTGAGGGAGAGACTTACTGCTGCATGCCAGGTGTGAGGAGAGACTTACTGCTGCATGCCAGGTGTGAGGAGAGACTTACTCCTGCATGCCAGGTGTGAGGGAGAGACTTACTGCTGAATGCCAGGTGTGAGGGAGAGACTTACTGCTGAATGCCAGGTGTGAGGGAGAGACTTACTGCTGCATGCCAGGTGTGAGGAGAGACTTACTGCTGCATGCCAGGTGTGAGGGAACCAGACATAATCCTGTGCTGATTTTAGTTAACCTGACGATGTGTTTAATCGAGTAAAACCAGGCCTCCCGGCTCCTCACTGATCCTGCGTTTGACCATAGGGCCACACAGACCCATTCACCCAGACCCATGATCACTGTTTGTATGGAACATTGGCATATTGGCAGTTCATTCAAAAAAATGATGGAATCATTCCACTAAAGCTGGCTGGCTATCTAGCTAACAAACATATTCATTGTTTTTCACAATATTTGATGAGTTATTTGATTAAAGTTTTCCCGTTACCAAAATGGACAATTTTTTGTCATGTTGCTAGTATTCCAATGCCTGTTCTAAAGCTCTAATATGTAATTTTATGCCCATGACCCAGAGTTGCCACCCTGTCACCCACCAGACTGTGGGAGGGATAGAGAGAGGGAGAGGGAGAGAGAAAGTGATAGATTGTGGGAGAGGGCTAGATAGAGAAAGTAAGAACATTGTTACATCATGCCAATAAAGCAAACTGAATTGAATTGAATTGAAACAGAGAGAGAGAGAGAGAGAGAGAGAGAGATAGTACACAGTGGCAGAATACCTGACGCGCTAATAGCGTTTCAATCGGTGACGTCACTCGCTCTGAGACTTGAAGTAGGGTTTCCCCTTGCATTGCAAGGGCCGTGGCTCTTGTGGCGCGATGGGTAACGATGCTTCGGTGGGTGTCAGTTGTTGATGCGTGCAAGGGTCCCTGGCTCAAGCCCAGGTTGGGGCGAAGAGAGGGACGGAACCTACACTGTTACATTAACAAAAGAATAGAAAGACAAAATAAGGACGACAGAAGACAAAGGACATCAAAGGAAAACAGTCCTCTAAAGAGACAATAATTCAAGAAACAATGCTGTTTTGGAAAAGGTAGGCTTATATTGCAACATTGTAGCCAACATCACCAGCGTTGCTATGGAAATTGTTTACCCACCAGACATCCAAACAGAAAGCTAAGAAAAGGTTTGATGATGGGACAGAACCATGAATGCCTGTTTGCAGATCTTACCAGTTGAGAAACAAGAGAAAATGTCATATGTAATTGCAAATGAGGGCACATACGGAAAAGGGTTATTTGCAACCATTTCCTTTTCTCAAAATAGAGAGGCATCAGCCAAGGATGTCAGATCAGCATTTTTGAAGAAGCTGACCAGAGCAACACGTATTAAACAGTGAACTTCTACAATAATGGAACTGTATTGATACAAGGCAATAATTCAAGCCTCCAGGCTTTAGAGAATGTGTTTGCTACCCTAAAAGTAGAATTTGAACTCATCTCAGAAACTGAGGAAGAAGTAAAGGAAGGAGATGATGGAGAAAAGCAGGCCCCAACGGTCTCTGTGACCCAGCAAGAAGCCCTCAGTGTCCCTCTACCTACCTCATCTGCAGCAGACAGAGCCAAGGACATGCCTACAACACCAAGAACACCTGCTATGCAACGATTCCACAACACCCTCTCTCTAGTCGAAGCAGAGGTCATAGAACTCAGAGAGAACAAGCTTCAAGAGGAGGACACTGTCCAGAAACGAAAAGAAGAGATGAAACAGTTCAGGGAGGAGAGCAGAGCATCTACTGCTAAATTGGAAAGCAGAATGGACAAGCTGAGTCAGACAAATTATTACCTCAGAGACCATCTGAGCACAACAAGAGAGGAGCTAGAGCAGAGTGAGAGGTACATTGACCCCCTCAACCAGCAGCTAGTCATTATGTCTTCTGCATCAAGAGAACATGTCCACCAGCTTGGTACAACACAGGCAGAGCCTGAAACCAGCATAACCAGCATGGCCTCCACCACACAGCCTGATGACACTGCACCAGCCCACCAGCCCACCAGCCTACCAGTCTGTTCCAACACAGTCTGCTCCAGCCCATGTCAACCTACCAGCCTCCCAGTCTGCTCCAGCCCAGGTCAGCCAACCAGCCACCCAGTGTGCTCCAGCCCATGTCAACCTACCAGCCTCCCAGTCTGCTCCAGCCCAGGTCAGCCAACCAGCCACCCAGTCTGCTCCAGCCCAGGTCAGCCAACCAGCCACCCAGTCTGCTCCAGCCCAGGTCAGCCAACCAGCCACCCAGTCTGCTCCAGCCCAGGTCAACCTACCAGCCTCCCAGTCTGCTCCAGCCCAGGTCAACCTACCAGCCTCCCAGTCTGCTCCAGCCCAGGTCAACCTACCAGTCTCCCAGTCTGCTCCAGCCCAGGTCAGCCAACCAGCCACCCAGTGTGCTCCAGCCAGACAATCACCCACTGCAATCCTTATTGATTCAAATGGGAAGTTCTTAGTCCAGGAAAGATGATTCCCTAGAAACCAGATGTATAAGTTCTGGTGTCCTACAACTGACAGTGCAATGCAGCTACTCAGTCAGACCAGGGTTGACACCCTTGACAACATCATCATCCACACAGGCACAAACAACCTTCATTCCAAAGGTGGAAATGTATCTGGGGCAGTGAGAAGAACGGGCACAGGCTATGTTCCCAACAACCAATATAGTTGTGTCCACCCTCTTACCAAGAAAAGACTTCCCAGGACAGTTGATGGACAAAATAAATCAACAGATCACTGTGGACTGTGCCTCACTGCTCAACGTCAGAACGGCTCACCATCCCACTCTGACATGTGAACACTTATACAATAATGTACATCTTGATCAGGACAGTATCAGAACCTTTGCCAAGGACCTAAAGAATGCAACTCTTGGCAGGGACCCACACACCCGTCACCCCAGCAGCAGAGGCCCCCCGCTCCACCTTCTGAAACAACAGTACCCCCACCATCCCCAGGAGAGAAGAGCCAGACACGGCTTATTACAGCACAGCTCTACTAGACCCGGCCCATCACAACACAGCTCTACTAGACCCGGCCCATCACAACACAGCTCTACTAGACCCCATCACAACACAGCTCTACTAGACCCGGCCCATCACAAAACAGCTCTACTAGACCCCATCACAACACAGCTCTACTAGACCCGGCCCATCACAACACAGCTCTACTAGACCCCATCACAACACAGCTCTACTAAACCCGGCCCATCACAACACAGCTCTACTAGACCCCATCACAACACAGCTCTACTAAACCCGGCCCATCACAACACAGCTCTACTAGACCAGGCCCATCACAACACAGCTCTGCTAAACCCGGCCCATCACAACACAACTCTACTAGACCCGGCCCATCACAACACAGCTCTACTAGACCCGGCCCATCACAACACAGCTCCTCTAGACCCCATCACAACACAGTTCTGCTAGACCAGGCCCATCACAACACAGCTCTACTAGACCCGGCCCATCACAACACAGCACTACTAGACCCGGCCCATCACAACACAGCTCTACTAGACCCGGCCCATCACAACACAGCTCTGCTAGACCAGGCCCATCACAACACAGCTCTACTGGCCCATCACAACACAGCTATACAAGACCAGGCCCATCACAACACAGCTCTACTTGACCCGGTGCATCACAACACAGTTCTACTAGACCCGGCCCATCACAACACAGCTCTACTGGACCAGCCCCATCACAACACAGCTCCTCAACACAGCTCTACTAGACCCGGCGCATCACAACACAGGTCTACTAGACCCGGCCCATCACAACACAGCTCTACTAGACCCCATCACAACACAGCACTACTAGATCCAGCCCATCACAACACACCACTGACCACTACTCCAGGGTCGGGCAGAACACTGTTCTTCAGAGAAGTGGACCACATGATGCAGTCCACACCATGTGTCATTCAGATCATCAGCCTACATATGCTGAGGTAACCTCTGGCAAAAGACACCTAGAACAATCAGAGATTGGAGAGGTGCGCCAACTACTGCATCTAATATGCAGACTACTGGGATAGACAAACACTTTAATCTTTAATTCACACGCACACACACACACACACACACACACACACACACACACACACACACACACACACACACACACACACACACACACACACACACACACACACACACACACACACACACACAGGGTTGCATTGTACTGTACTTCTTTGTGCAATCTTATTCCATTCTTATTCATTTGTTTACAGCTATTTTATTGGCACTGGTATTATAATAATAATTATATGTAATGGTGTGTGTGCGTGTGTGCGTGCGTGCGTGCGTATATATGTATATATGTCTGTGTGTGTATATGTATATATATATATACATATACATATATACATGTACATATATACACATATATATACATATAGCCAATAGTTATAGCCAAATGTGGTTTCATTTTATTCAGTGCTAAGTCCTGCTTATGTCAAATGATTATTCCACCTGATATATATATATATATATTTTTTTTTTTTTTTTTTTATTTTTATTTCAATGTACTTTACTCAAACCAGTGAATATCACTTATTATTTACATTTACATTTTACATTTAAGTCATTTAGCAGACGCTCTTATCCAGAGCGACTTACAAATTGGTGCATTCACCTTATGATATCCAGTGGAACAACCACTTTACAATAGTGCATCTAAATCTTTTCAGGGGGGGGGGTTAGAAGGATTACTTTATGCTATCCTAGGTATTCCTTAAAGAGGTGGGGTTTCAGGTGTCTCCGGAAGGTGGTGATTGACTCCGCTGTCCTGGCGTCGTGAGGGAGCTTGTTCCACCATTGGGGTGCCAGAGCAGCGAACAGTTTTGACTGGGCTGAGCGGGAACTGTGCTTCCTCAGAGGTAGGGAGGCGAGCAGGCCAGAGGTGGATGAACGCAGTGCCCTTATTTGGGTGTAGGGCCTGATCAGAGCCTGAAGGTACAGAGGTGCCGTTCCCCTCACAGCTCCGTAGGCAAGCACCATGGTCTTGTAGCGGATGCGAGCTTCAACTGGAAGCCAGTGGAGAGAGCGGAGGAGCGGGGTGACGTGAGAGAACTTGGGAAGGTTGAACACCAGACGGGCTGCGGCGTTCTGGATGAGTTGTAGGGGTTTAATGGCACATGCAGGGAGCCCAGCCAACAGCGAGTTGCAGTAATCCAGACGGGAGATGACAAGTGCCTGGATTAGGAGGCAGGGTCGTACTCTGCAAATGTTGTAGAGCATGAACCTACAGGACCGGGTCACAGCCTTGATGTTAGTGGAGAATGACAGGGTGTTGTCCAGGGTCACGCCAAGGTTCTTAGCACTCTGGGAGGAGGACACAATGGAGTTGTCAACCGTGATGGCGAGATCATGGAACGGGCAGTCCTTCCCCGGGAGGAAGAGCAGCTCCGTCTTGCTGAGGTTCAGCTTGAGGTGGTGATTCATCATCCACACTGATATGTCTGCCAGACATGCAGAGATGCGATTCGCCACCTGGTTATCAGAAGGGGGAAAGGAGAAGATTAATTGTGTGTCGTCTGCATAGCCAATGATAGGAGAGACCATGTGAGGATATGACAGAGCCAAGTGACTTGGTGTATAGCGAGAATAGGAGAGGGCCTAGAACAGAGCCCTGGGGGACACCAGTGGTGAGAGCACGTGGTGCGGAGACAGATTCTTGCCACGCCACCTGGTAGGAGCGACCTGTCAGGTAGGACGCAATCCAAGCGTGGGCCGCGCCGGAGATGCCCAACTCGGAGAGGGTGGAGAGGAGGATCTGATGGTTCACAGTATCAAAGGCAGCAGATAGGTCTAGAAGGATGAGAGCAGAGGAGAGAGAGTTAGCTTTAGCAGTGCGGAGAGCCTCCGTGACACAGAGAAGAGCAATCTCAGTTGAATGACCAGTCTTGAAACCTGACTGATTTGGATCAAGAAGGTCATTCTGAGAGAGATAGCAGGAGAGCTGGCCAAGGACGGCACGTTCAAGAGTTTTGGAGAGAAAAGAAAGAAGGGATACTGGTCTGTAGTTGTTGACATCGGAGGGATCGAGTGTAGGTTTTTTCAGAAGGGGTGCAACTCTCGCTCTCTTGAAGACGGAAGGGACGTAGCCAGCGGTCAAGGATGAGTTGATGAGCGAGGTGAGGTAAGGGAGAAGGTCTCCGGAAATGGTCTGGAGAAGAGAGGAGGGGATAGGGTCAAGCGGGCAGGTTGTTGGGCGGTTAGGCCTGCTCGCAGTCTGTGTTCGATAGGGTTGAGGACAGGGCTCAAGTTCTTCCACACCGATCTCGACAAACCATTTCTGTATGGACCTCGCTTTGTGCTCGGGGGTATTGTCATGCTGAAACAGGAAAGGGCCTTCCCCAAACTGTTGCCACAAAGTTGGAAGAACAGAATCGTCTAGAATGTAATTGTATGCTGTAACATTAAGATTTCACTTCACTGGAACTAAGGGGCCTAGTCCGAACCATGAAAAACAGCCCCAGACCATTATTCTTCCTCCACCAAACTTTACAGTTGGCACTATGCATTGGGGCAGGTAGCGTTCTCCTGGCATCCGCCAAACCCAGATTTATCCGTCGGACTGCCAGATGGTGAAGCGTGATTCATCACTCCAGAGAACGCGTTTCCACTGCTCCAGAGTCCAATGGTGGCGAGCTTTACACCACTCCAGCCGACGCTTGGCATTCCGCATGGTGATCTAAGGCTTGTGTGCCGCAGGCTCAGCCACAGAGACCCATTTCATAAAGCTTTAGACAAACAGTTATTGTGCTGAAGTTGCTTCCAGAGGCAGTTTGGAACTTGGTAGTGAGTGTTGCAAATGAGGACAGACAATTTTTGCGCACTATGCTTTTCGGCACTCGTCGGTCCCGTTCTGTGAGCTTGTGTGGGCCTACCACTTCGCGGCTGAGCCGTTGTTGCTCCTAGACGTTTCCACTTCACAATAACAGCACTTACAGTTGACCGGGGCAGCTCTAGCAGGGTAGACATTTCATACACTGACTTGTTGGAAAGGTGGCATCCTATGACGGTGCCACGTTGAATATCACTGAGCTCTTCAATAAGGCCATTCTACTGCCAATGTTTGTCTTTGGAGATTGCATGGCTGTGTGCTCGATTTTATACACCTGTCAGCAACCGGTGTGGTTGAAATAGCCTAATCCACTAATTTGAAGGCATGTCCACATACTTTTGTATACAAAGTGTATCATGTCATCATCATGGCTCTGCCAGGCTAGCTTCCACACAAAGAAATATCATATCATTTGAGATTTCATCTGGAGAGAGAGGGGAGAAAGAGGTCAAAGCACAGGGTAGGGCAGTGTGAGCAGGACCAGCGGTGTCGTTTGACTTAGCAAACGAGGATCGGATGTCGTTGACCTTCTTTTCAAAATGGTTGACGAAGTCATCCGCAGAGAGGGAGGAGGGGGGGAGGATTCAGGAGGGAGGAGAAGGTGGCAAAGAGCTTCCTAGGGTTAGAGGCAGATGCTTGGAATTTAGAGTGGTAGAAAGTGGCTTTAGCAGCAGAGACAGAAGAGGAAAATGTAGAGAGGAGGGAGTGAAAGGATGCCAGGTCCGCAGGGAGGCGAGTTTTCCTCCATTTCCGCTCGGCTGCCCGGAGCCCTGTTCTGTGAGCTTGCAATGAGTCGTCGAGTCACGGAGCAGGAGGGGAGGACCGAGCAGGCCTGGAGGATAGGGGGCAATGAGAGTCAAAGGATGCAGAAAGGGAGGAGAGGAGGGTTGAGAAGGCAGAATCAGGAGATAGGTTGGAGGTTTGAGCAGAGGGAAGAGATGATAGGATGGAAGAGGAGAGAGTAGCAGGAGAGAGAGAGCGAAGGTTGGGATGGCGCAATACCATCCGAGTAGGGGCAGAGTGAGAAGTGTTGGATGAGAGCGAGAGGGAAAAGGATACAAGGTAGTGGTCGGAGACTTGGAGGGGAGTTGCAATGAGATTAGTGGAAGAACAGCATCTAGTAAAGATCTAGTAAAGATGATCAGTTTTTTGACAATCTCCATACAGAAATCATTTAATTTCAGGCAGAAGTGCTTCTTTGTGGAGATTTCAATGCAAGAACAGGTTCTGAGCCTGACTACACTGATGTGGGAGGTAACCACCACATATTTGGACACCCCTCCTTGTACAGTAGCCCTATTATAAATAATAGAAACAGTCCTGACCAAATACTGAACAAAAATGGGAAGGAGTTAGTGCACCTCTGTCGAGCCTTAGGCCTGTACATGCTTAATGGTAGAATTAGAGGGGACTCTTTTAGGTTTACTTACGTAACAGCACAGATACTGTAGTTTCGATAGAGAATCAAAAGAAGAACTACAAATTCTCAGACAGGGCACTTACTGCTTGGTATTTTCTCAGGTTTTTGCCTGCCATATGAGTTATGTTATACTCACAGACACCATTCAAACAGTTTTAGAAACTTCAGAGTGTTTTCTATCCAAATCTACTAATAATATGCATATTCTTGCTTCTGGGCAAGAGTAGTAACTAGTTTAAATCGGGTAAATTTTTTCATCCGGCTGTGAAAATACTGCCCCTTATCCCAGACAGGTTAAATTGAATTGAGAGAGAGAGAGAGAGAGGGGGGGGGGGGGGGGGGACATCTTAAAAGTTAGATCTACAGGTACAGTGGCTTGGAAAAGTATTCACCCCCCTTGGCATTTTTCCTATTTTGTTGCCTTACAACCTGGAATTAAAATATATTTTTTTGGGGGGGGTTTGTATCATTTGATTTACACAACATGCCTACCACTTTGAAGATGCTAAATATTTTTTATTGTGAAACAAACGATAAATAAGACAAAAAAACTGAAAACTTGAGCCTGCATAACTATTCACCCCCCCAAAGTCAATACTTTGAGGAGCCACCTTTTACAGGAATTCAGCTGCAAGTCTCTTGGGGTATGTCTCTATAAGCTTGGCACATCTAGCCACTGGGATTTTTGCCCATTCTTCAAGGCAAAACTGCTCCAGCTCCTTCAAGTTGGATGGGTTCCGCTGGTGTACAGCAATCTTTAAGTCATACCACAGATTTTCAATTGGATTGAGGTCTGGACTTTGACTAGGCCATTCCAAGACATTTTATTTTTCTTTAGTATTTTTTTTTTAATTTTTTTTTTTTTTAGTCATTTTAGCAGACACTCTTATCCAGAGCAACTTACAGTAGTGAATGCATACATTTCATACAATTTCATACATTTTTTTTTCTGTGCTGGCCCCCCGTGGGAATCGAACCCACAACCCTGGTGTTGCAAACATCATGCTCTACCAACTGAGCTACAGGGAAGGCCATTTAAATGTTTCCCCTTAAACCAATCGAGTGTTGCTTTAGCAGTATGCTTAGGGTCATTGTCCTGCTGGAAGGTGAAACTCCGTCCCAGACTCAAATCACTGGAAGACTGAAACAGGTTTCCTTCACGAATTACCCTGTATTTAGCGCCATCCATCATTCCTTCAATTCTGACCAGTTTCCCAGTCCCTGCCAATGAAAAACATCCCCACAGCATGATGCTGCCACCACCATGCTTCATTGTGGGGATTGTATTCTCGGGGTGATGAGAGGTGTTGGGTTTGCGCCAGACAGCGCTTTCCTTGATAGCCAAAAAGCTCAATTTCAGTCTCATCTGACCAGAGTACCTTCTTCCATATATTTGGGGAGTCTCCCACTTGAGTTTTGGCGAACACTAAACGTGTTTGCTTATTTTCTTCTTTAAGCAAAGGCTTTTTTCTGGCCACTCTTCTGTAAAGCCCAGCTATGTGGAGTGTACGGCTTAAAGTGGTCCTATGGACCGCTTTGCAGCTCCTTCAGGGTTATCTTTGGTCTCTTTGTTGCCTCTGATTATTGCCCTTCTTGTCTGGTCCGTAAGTTTTGGTGGGTGGCCCTCTCTTGGCAGGTTTGTTGTGGTGCCATATTCTTTCCATTTTTTAATAATGGATTTAATGGTGTTCTGTGGGATGTTCAAAGTTTCAGATATATTTTTATAACCCTACCCTGATCTGTACTTCGCCACAACTTTGTCCCTGACCTGTTTGGAGAGCTCCATGGTCTTCAAGGTGCCGCTTGCTTGGTGGTGCCCTTTGCTTAGTGGTGTTGCAGACTCGTTGGCCTTTCAGAACAGGTGTATGTATACTGAGATCATGTGACAGATCATGTGACAGATCATGTGACACTTAGATTGCACACAGGTGGACTTTATTTAAATAATTATGTGACTTCTGAAGGTAATTGATTGCACCAGATCTTATTTAGGGGCTTCATAGCAAAGAGGGTGAATACATATGCAACCACTTTTCCATTTATTTTTTTTTAAAGAATTTTTTTTTTTCATTTCACATCACCAATTTGGACTGTATGTCCATTACATGAAATCCAAATAAAAATCAATTTAATTTGCAGGTTGTAATGCAACAAAATAGGAAAAACAAGTGGGTGAATACTTTTGCAAGGCACTGTATCTGACACACACACTCTCTCTCACACACACACACACACACACACACACACACACACACACACACACACACACACACACACACACACACACACACACACACACACACACACACACACACACACACACACACACACACACAGCCCTCCATTCCCAGTTCTCTGCTGCAGCGTGTGTGTGAGTTCAGAGAGGGTGAGATTCCTGTGAGATACTTTCCAATCCTAGTCCCACATAACCTTAAGAGGCACACACACATGCTGCTGTTACCACGACGACCGCACACACCTGTTACCATGCCGACTAATAGCAGAGCAGACTAGGGCTGCGTCACAAATGACACACATCCATTTTGAATTCAGGCTGTAACAGAGACATCCATTTGAATTGCACTGTAATGGGTCGGACACATTATTCCAGTCAAAGCTCTCTGTCATGTCAAACATTATTCTAATTCTGCTTGGTCCTGCCATAAGTCTGTCTCCTCGTCACATTACTCTTCAGTGATAGACATCTTTATTTACATCGTGTTTCTGAGACTTTTTTTAAAACTCCATCTGTCGTAATTATATTCTCATCGAAGGCAATCTCCTTTCTCAGACACTCAGCTGTCTTCCATCTCCTGACTCATTATACTGATTCATTGAAATTAATCAACCAGCAGCAAACCTGGAATTCATTTCCGTCCCCTCCAGCTGAGATGAAAGGAGAAGAGGTAGTAACACTACAAGGGAACCACGTGTGATGAGAGTCAAAATGTCATTGTATTACAGTGGATTGGCCAAGTGCACGTGAAAGCCTTCTACCGGAAAACAGGTGATCGAAAACCCTGTCTTGTGGATTCAAATGTAAAATGTACAGGGAGGATGATGAGGACTGAACATTTAGGGTTTCTTTCCTTTCTCTCTCTGTCTCTCGATCTCTCCCTCTTTCCATCTCTCTCTCTCTCTCTCTCTCTCTGTCTGTCTGTCTCTCTCTCTCTCTCTCTCTCTCTCTCTCTGTCTGTCTATCTCTCCATCCTTCCATCTCCGTCTCTCTCTATGTCTGTCTCTCTCTATCTCTCTCTGTCAATTCAATTTCAATTCAATTCAATTTAAGGACTTTATTGGCATGGGAAACATATGTTAACATTGCCAAAGCAAGTGAAGTAGATAATTAACAAAAGTGAAATAAACAATACAAATTAACAGTAAACATTACACTCACAGAAGTTCCAAAAGAATAAAGACATTTCAAATATCATAGTATGTCTATATACAGCGGCGTAACGATGTGCAAATAGTTCAAGTATAAAATGGAAAATAAATAAACATAAATATGGGTTGTATTTACAATGGTGTTTGTTCTTCACTTGCCCTTTTCTTGTGGCAACAGGTCACAAATGCAGCTCAGTTTCCATCTCATTTTGTGGGCATTGTGCACATAGCCTGTCTTCTCTTGAGAGCCAGGTCTGCCTACGGCAGCCTTTCTCAATAGCAAGGCTATGCTCACTGAGTCTGTACATAGTCAAAGCTTTCCTTAAGTTTTGGTCAGTCATAGTGGTCAGGTATTCTGCCACTGTGTACTCTCTGTTAAGGGCCAAATAGCATTGTAGTTTGCTCCGTTTTTTTGTTCATTCTTTCCAATGTGTTAAGTAATTATCTTTTTGTTTTCTCATGATTTGGTTGGGTCTATTTGTGTTGCTGTTCTGGGGCTCTGTGGGGTCTGTTTGTGTTTGTGAACAGAGCCCCAGGACCAGCTTGCTTAGGGGACTCTTCTCCAGGTTCATCTCTCTGTAGGTGATGACTTCGTTATGGAAGGTTTGGGAATCGCTTCCTTTTAGGTGGTTGTAGAATTTACCGGGTCTTTTCTGGATTTTGATAATCAGCGGGTATCAGCCTTCTTCTGCTCTGCATTCATTATTTGGTGTTTTACGTTGTACACAGAAGATATTTGTGTGTTTGTCCCATTTTGTGAATTCTTGGTTGGTGAGCGGACCTCAGATCTCACAACCATAAAGGACAATGGGTTCTATAACTGATTCATTTTAGCCAGATCATAATTGGTATGTTGAATTTTATGTTCCTTTTGATTGCATAGAAGGCCCTTCATGCCTTGTCTCTCAGCTCATTCACAGCTTTGTGTAAGTTACCTGTGGTGCTGAAGTTTAGGCCAAGGCATGTATATTTTTTTGTGTGCTCTAGGGCAATGGTGTCTAGATGGAATTTGTATTTGTGGTGTTGGCAACGTGACCTTTTTTGGAACACCATTATTTTTGTCTTACTGAGATTTACTGTCAGGGCCCAGGTCTGACAGAATCTGTGCAGAAGATCTAGGTTCTGCTGTCGGCCCTCCTTGATTGGTGACAGAAGCACTTGATCATCAGCAAACAATAGACATTTGACTTCAGATTCTAGTAGGGTGAGGCCAGGTGCTTGCAGACTGTTCTAGTGCCCTCGTCAATTCATTGATATATATGTTGAAGAGGGTGGGGCTTAAGCAGCATCCCTGTCTCACCCCACGACCCTGTGGAAATAAATGTCTGTGATTTTTGCCAATTTTAACCGCACACTTGTTGTTTGCGTACATGGATTTTATAATGTTGTATTTTTTTCCCCCAACACCAATTTCCATCAATTTGTATAGCAGACCCTCATGCCAAATTGAGTCAAAAGCTTTTTTTTAAATAAACAAAGCATGAGAAGACTTTGCCTTTGTTTTGATGTGTTTGTTTGTCAATTAGGGTGTGCAGGGTGAATACATGGTCTGTCGTATGGTAATTTGGTATAAAAAAAAAAGCTAATTTGACATTTGCTCAATACATTGTTTTCTCTGAGGAAATGAACTAGTCTGCTGTTAATAATAATGCAGAAGATTTTCCCAAGGTTGCTGTTGACTTATATCCCACAGTAGCTTTTGGGGTCAAATTTGTCTCCACTTTGTGGATTGGGGTGATCAGTCCTTGGTTCCAAATATTGGGGAAGATGCCAGAGCTGAGGATGACGTTAGAATTTATGGTCTGTATATTTTATAATTTCATTGAGGATACCATCAACCCCACAGGCCTTTTTGGGTTGGAGGGTTTGTATTTTGTCCTGTAGTTCATTCAATGTAATTGGAGAATCCAGTGGGTTCTGGTAGTCTTTAATAGTTGATTCTAAGATTTGTATTTGATCATGTATATTTTTTTGCTGTTTGTACTTTGTTGTAGGGCCAAAAAGATTAGAGAAGTGGTTTATCCATACATCTCTGTTTTAGATAGATAACTTTTTCCGTTTTGGATAGATAGCGTGTTGTTGTTTGTTTAGTGTTTTTCAATTTTCCCAGAAATGTTTAGAGTCTATGGATTCTTCAATTACATTGAGCTGATTTCTGACGTGCTGTTCCTTCTTTTCCCTAGTATTTCTGTATTGTTTTAGTGATTCACCATAGGGAAGGCATAGGCTCAGGTTTTCTGGGTCTCAATGTTTTGGTTGAATAGGTTTCTCAATTTAATTCTTAGGTTTTTGCATTCTTCATCAAACCATGTGTCATTGTTGTTCATTTTCTTCGGTTTTCTGTTTGCAATTTTTTGATTTGATATGGAAGATGAGAGGTCAAATACATTGTTTAGGTTTACTACTGCTAAGTTTACACCATCACTATTACAGTGAAACATTTTGTCCAGGAAGTTGTCTAAATTTGTTGTTGCCTAATTGTTTTTTGGGTAGGTTTCCACACTACTTTCTTTACATCTATAACATTTCTTAATAGTATTCAGTTCCTCTGGCTTTGATGCCTCATTATTGAGTATTGCTCTGTTCAAGTAGACTGTGATTTTGCTGTGATCTGCCTGTCATGTTTGGAATTTCAACATTTCACTTACAGTTTTTCTCAATTGCTAAAACACAATTTCTGAAACCTTGTTCCATTTCCTGAAAACATTAAACACAAAACCTCATCTTCAAGCACTATTTACATAACCTCTGACTCCTCTCCTCTCCTCTCATCTTCAAGCACTATTTACATAACCTCTGACTCCTCTCCTCTCCTCTCATCTTCAAGCACTATTTACATAACCTCTGACTCCTCTCGCAAAATGAAACATTCGCCTCAAAACAGTTTTACCTGTGTTCAAAATCAAACACTGCTCTCAAATCATAAACAAAGTGATCAAAATTATATACACTCTCAAGCAGTCAGTGAACAATACACCGTAAAATAGAAAACACATTGTTCAAAACATACAATTCTCAGGGAGAAGTACATTTTTTATCAAAAAAAAAATCATATTTTTCCTTCATTGTCTTTTGATGAACGAAAACATGTTCTATCATAGTAGCTCAAAATTGATCAGAAATTACTACTCTGCTTTGCTCTTTGCGATTTGGTTTTTTGTTCTTCCTCCTCCTTGTACCCTATTTATACAGTACTGTACCCTGCATCTCTCAAGCTTGTCCTTTGTCTCTGTGATACTGTAATTCTTGTTCTTTGTTGATATGAACCTGCAACCAGTCAAAATCTATTGAGCAGTCAGTACTGTTAATAAATGGAAAGCACAATGTTCAGGGCCATACAATTTGTCCATTGTACAGTGTACAGCCTACAATACTAAAAGGGACAAAAATCAAAGGAGTAAACATGTGATCAATGTGCTTCTTCTTGTCTTTGGGCTGGGTCAGGCCAGAGAACTTCGTCGACATCACAAGCAATATTGTCCTTCCTGAGGCAACGGGGGAAGAAGCCTCTTGTGTGCCGTATCCAGCCCTGACATGATTCCTCACCTATATCACCACAGGCTAAATCCATGGCTTGCAGCAGATTTACTCTGGTTTAGGGTTGTCTATCATACACTTTCCATCTCCAAGAGGAGAAAAACTCCTCAATCGGATTCAGGAAAGGCGAGTATGGAGGGAGGTACAAGTTCATAAACTGCCCATTGATGTTAAACCATTCCCTTACCTGAGCAGCTCGGTGGAAACTGACATTGTCCCACACTATCACATAGGTGGGAATGGGATTCTCATTTAGCTCTTGACCCTGCTACTCTTGAACCTGCTGCTCAAATTAAATATCTCTTAGATTGGCAATAAATCTTAGAAGGTGCTGGGTGTTATATGGCCCGAGTGTAACATGGTGATGTAGAACACCATGGTTGCTGATAGCAGCACAGATTGTGACATTGCCACCTCGTTGACCAGGGACTTCAACAATGGCCCGCTGTCCAATCATGTTTCGGCCTCTCCTTCTCTTCTTTGTTAGATTGAATCCTGCTTCATCAACAAAGATGAACTCATGGGGTCTGTCCAAGGATTCCAAGTCAAATATTGTTTGTGTAGAAATACAATATACTGTATGTAGGATTTTGTAAGTCGTACAGAGACAGTGCTATACTGTAGAGTACAATTAGGCCTACTGTATGCACTTCTGATTCACATACATAGTATGTACTGAAGAGTAATGTCATTCACATAGTATGTGTTAGTACTGTAGACAATCTGGATTACAGTAAATGTTTCTGAATGTACACTTACTTGCACATACTGAGCTCGCAGTTCTTTCACTCTTGGTGAGTTGCGCTCAAAAGGTACTCTGTATACTTGTTTCATTCGCATCCTGTTACGATGGAGGACACGGTCAATTGTGGAAATGCTCACACTGTCGATTCCCTGGAAGTGTGTGTTGTCTTGTATCACTCGTTCCTGGATTTCTCTGAGTCGTATTGCATTATCTTGAAGGACCATGCCAACTATAACGGCCTCTTGCTCCCGAGTGAATATAGCTGTCCTTCCACCTGCATGTGGCAGCCTCGCAATTCTACAAAAAGTAGTTGTGCAGTTACAAAACATATTCATGCAGTACAATACATACAGCGATTAACTTTACAAATGTCTATTGAAACAGCTGCATATAGTGTAGTACAGTAAATTTGCAATTACAAAAATACAGTAATATACTGTACCTGTTCTCTTCTCTGAATGTCCTTACTATGATGGACACAGAAAATCGGCTCAAATTGGGTTGCACTCTAAGTCCTGCTTCCCTCATTGTCAGTCCATGGACAAGAACATGGTCTATAACTGTTGCTCGAATTTCATCAGATATTTCCACTCTTTGTCTTCCTCTTCCTCTTTCTTGCCCTCCTCCTCCTCTTCCTCCTCGTCGCCCACCTCGCATACGCACTCGTCCTCTCACATTGTTTCTTCTATCTCAGACTTTCTCCTTCCCACCTTCAACAACCTGTTTGCTCTCTGAACTGGCTTATATTGGCTGTGTCGCATCATTTGAAACAGGTTAAATCCATTTTGAGTGGTTTTGTTCAATCAATGACATGTGTTCTCTATTTGTATTTGATTGTTGCCAATTGTGTTTACCAGTATGGATGACATGTGCATTAGAGTGCAGAATGTGTTTTGAGAAGACAATGTGTTTAGAGTTTTGCTGAAAAGTCTAAGTGAGATCTGTAAATTGTGTTTTACCATGTGAAATGGTTTAAGGTATTGACAACAGACTGCATAATTAGCTGAATGAGTCCAGGCAACTGAGAACTTTGTTCAGCCAATGGGTTTCAGTGTTTTAGCAATTGAGAAAAACTGTAATAGTATCTCAGTCTTCTAAAAGCCTCCCTCTGGCTTCTCATACTTCCTTGTAGGGTACGGATAAGGAAAAGGAATATTTTAGGCTTAGGGTTAGGTTTAGGGTTAGGTTTAGGGTGACTGTGTGTGTGTGTGTGTGTGTGTGTGTGTGCGTGCGTGTGTGTGTGTGTGTGTGTGTGTGTGTGTGTGTGTGTGTGTGGGCGGGCGTGCGTGTGTGTGTGTGTGGGTAACTCGGACAAAGGCGCTGATTGTGGACTACAGGAAGCGGAGGGCCGAGCACACCCCCATTCACGTTTACAGGGCTGTAGTGGAGAGGGTCGAGAGCTTCAAGTTCCTCGGTGTCCACATCCCTAAGGAACTAACATGGTCCACACACACCAACGCAGTCATGAAGAGAGCATAACAATGCCTTCTCCCACTCAGGAGGCTGAAAAGACTTGGCATGGGCCCTGAGGTTCTACAGCTGCACCGTCGAGAGCATCTTGACTGGGTGCATCACTGCTTGTTATGGCAACTGGAGGGTAGTGCGTACAAACTCCCTGCCATCCAGGACCAGGCGGTGTCAGAGGAAGGCCCTAAGAATGGACCCTGAACAGCTTCTACCCCCAAGCCAAAACTCTTATAAATAGTTAGTTAAATAGTTAACTAAATAGCTACCTGGACTATCTGCATTGACCCTTTTTGCACTAACTGTTTTTGACTCATCAGATGTAATGTTGCTACTGTTTATTATCCATCCTGTTGCCTAGTCACTTAATTCCTAGTTATATGTACATGTTACCTCGTACCCCTTCACATTGAATCGGTACAGTTTACCCCGTGTCTACAGCCAAGTTATAGTTACTCATTATGTATTTATTATTACTTTTATTATTATGTGCTATTACTTTTTAAATTATTTCTCAAAGAAAATTCTCTGCATTGTTGGGAAGAGCCCGTACGCATTTCGTTGTCAGTCTACACCTGTTGTTTACAAAACATGTGACAAATAACATTTCATTTTATTTGATATTTCCTGCTCAAATCCAGGGCTGTAGTATCTCATCACCCATCACAGTGATTGTCTATATTATTTCATTTTCATTAAAGGGGTGTTCTGTGATTGGTACATTCATATTTTGACTTTTAAATGAATAATATATACCCATTGATTCTTGAAGAAAATAACTCATACTGTAAGTATCTCATAAGCTTAGTTTAACTCTTACACAGCATCAGAACCCAAATATAAACTTTTTTCACACCATTGTTTGTAACAATGTAATCATAAAGGAAAAACTGTATAGACTGAAAACATGGTTTAAATGTAATGCTGATCTCATGGATGAGCAGTCGTTGTATCCATATCTCTGTCTATGATTTGAGAGGGGTAACATTTCTCCAGCCCCATCCCTCAGCTGTTTACCAAAACATTGACCGGGTGTGCTCTTTGTTGTTGTTTGAACTGCAGATTGCCCCTTAAATACATTCTAGGAATAAAATAACTTAGGAGCATTTAGCCCCATGAGGGGAAAACGGCATGTCCTATTATCTTAACATCTTAACAAGCTTTCGGAGGATGCATGATATTACAGTAATGGTAATCCTACATACAGCTGTGTGCTCAGTATTCCCTGATTGCAGAAATGGATGACACACACACACACACACTATACTGTACTGCACTCTGCTCAGTGTAAGGCCTCACTCACGCTAACTAAACTAAACAGAGATGATATTAGAACATACCAACAGCGCTCATATCCCACAGCTGTGTCCCAAAGCTCTGTTCAATCATTCTCATTCTGTCTGAGACATACTAAGGTCATCTAGTTGCAATGGTATGCTGTGAGGGGAGAAAAGGAGGAAGGCACGAGGGGAGGGGGTGTCGTCACTAGTTACCACAGCCACTAGTTACCACCTAACCGGGGTGGAGGGGAGGAGGGGTCGTCACTAGTTACCACAGCCACAAAGACATAAACCCCACTCATTTCTACAATTATCTTCTTAAAATCTGATTTTAAACCTAACCCTAACCGGGGTGGAGGGGAGGAGGGGAGGAAAGGGGGAAGGGTCTCTGCCCCTCTACTCTCCTCCTCTCCTCTTTCTATCGGTAACTCGGACAAAGGTGCTGATTGTGGATTGTGGCGCTGATTGTTTGTGTGTGTGTGTGTGTGTGTGTGTGTGTGTGTGTGTGTGTGTGTGTGTGTGTGTGTGTGTGTGTGTGTGTGTGTGTGTGTGTGTGTGTGTGTGTGTGTGTGTGTGTGTGTGTGTGTGTGTGTGCGAGTGAGTGAGTGTGCGAGTGACACTATCCTTTTGGGTAGCAAAAGTCCTCACAAGGAAAAATCGGGACATTTTGCCGGTCCTCATGAGGCCAAATGCTATTTTAGGCCTATTTTTTTAACCTTTATTTAACTAGGCAAGTCAGTTAAGAACAAATTCTTATTTACAATGACGGCCTACGAACAGTGGGTTAACTGCCTTGTTCAGGGGCAGAACAACAGATTTTTTACCTTGTCAGCTCAGGGATTCAATCTTGCGGTTACAAGTCCAATGCTCTAACCACTAGGCTACCTGCTGCCTAGTGGGTTAAGGTAAGGGTTAGGGGTTAGATTTAGGGTTAGGGATTAGGGAAAATAGGATTTTGGATGGGAATCAATTCTATGGTCCCCACAAGGATTGCAATACAAAACGGTGTGTGTGTGTGTGTGTGTGCGTGCGTGCGTGTGTGCGTGCGAGAGAGAGAGAGAGAGAGAGAGAGAGAGAGAGATATCTTTGTCTCTTACTGCAGGAGATGACATGATGGCTGTTTATCAGTCTGATGGCCTGGAGATAGAAGCTGTTCAACAGTCTGATGGCCTGGTGATAGAAGCTGTTCAACAGTCTGATGGCCTGGTGATAGAAGCTGTTCAACAGTCTGATGGCCTGGTGATAGAAGCTGTTCAACAGTCTGATGGCCTGGTGATAGAAGCTGTTCAACAGTCTGATGGCCTGGTGATAGAAGCTGTTCAACAGTCTGATGGCCTGGTGATAGAAGCTGTTCAACAGTCTGATGGCCTGGTGATAGAAGCTGTTCAACAGTCTGATGGCCTGGTGATAGAAGCTGTTTAACAGTCTGATGGCCTGGTGATAGAAGCTGTTCAACAGTCTGATGGTCTGGAGATAGAAGCTGTTCAACAGTCTGATGGTAATAGAAGCTGTTCAACAGTCTGATGGTAATAGAAGCTGTTCAACAGTCTGATGGTAATAGAAGCTGTTCAACAGTCTGATGGCCTGGTGATAGAAGCTGTTCAACAGTCTGATGGTGATAGAAGCTGTTCAACAGTCTGATGGTGATAGAAGCTGTTCAACAGTCTGATGGAGATAGAAGCTGTTCAACAGTCTGATGGTCTGGAGATAGAAGCTGTTCAACAGTCTGATGGAGATAGAAGCTGTTCAACAGTCTGATGGAGATAGAAGCTGTTCAACAGTCTGATGGAGATAGAAGCTGTTCAACAGTCTGATGGCCTGGAGATAGAAGCTGTTCAACAGTCTAATGGCGTAGTGATAGAAGCTGTGTTTCAGTCTTTCGGTTCTGGCTTTGAAGCTTGTGTATTGTCTCTGTCTGCTATATGGCAGCAGAGTGAACCCTGTGCTTGCGAGAGCAAAATTGCGAAAGAGAGACGTAAATCGAACAATGTTGTTTTTGTGGTGTTTGTGGTGTTGAAGCAGTGATTGTGATTGGTTCTGCAACCCGAGAAAGGGAAACCACTATGGAGATCTTTATGGTGATGTACTGTAGGTGGCATTTAGCAGAGCCCATTGTGGTGACACTCTTGTGCTGACAAGAAACAGAACATTGATGGAAATATGGAGAAGTTATACAGAGAATAGGCAACACTGTCATTGAGTTTGGGCCTACTGATTATTTGCCCCCGGAATAAGTGAGAAAGATAGTCAGACTGAGAGACAGAAATACCATCTTTTATGGAAATCATATTTATGGTGATGCAGCTGGTTTTCATATTGCTGGTACCACTCCTATACTGACAGTGAACAAAACATTTATGGAAATACTGAGAAGTTATGCAGTACTGGTCGTTGAGTTCACTGCGTATTACCCGGCTAGCACATAACGTTCTGAGAACCGTATGTTTCTAAGAGCTTGGTGAGAGTGTGGTTGTCATATGGTTATTTTGTAAGCAACCTTCCCACAACTTTCTGGGAATGGTGCAGGATAGTTGCTTGGCTTTGGAACATTCTCAGCACATTAAAGGAACATATTTTCTTGGTATTTCATTACTTTAACATAATGTTTCCTAAAAGTTCAAACATGTTTACATTTAATTTAAATTCTGGTAATGTTCCTGGAACATTCTCCAACTGGTTTGACATTGGGAATGCTCTCAAATTATTCAGAGAACTCTATGAAACAACGTTCTTCTGTGGAAATTTCAGTACTTCAACATAACGTTTACTATAGGTTTCCTCATGGTTCTGTTTAAAGTCATGTTCTCAAATTGTTTACATAACGTTAAGAAAACTTTCCATAAAAACCACAAGAAAACTTGTTCTATGTTCTAAGAATGTTATTTTAAAACATATACATTCCGTTGTCAGCATCAACAAAACTTTCTCTATCCTCTATCTTGTTAAGTGTATTCAGGTGTGTTGACTGCGCCCACTAATTGGTCACACCTGATCTTAATGAGTGCTTGTTTCATTTGAAATGGGGTCTGTTTTAATAGACTAAAATGGTACAGCTTTATATGCATAAAATATAATATATATATATATACACGTTTTATCAGTCTGGAAATGTATGTCTTCATTCTCACAGTCAATGAAGATAACATATGTTCCCACAACTTCCAAGGAACCAATGTGCTAGCTGGTTTATTGTCTTCATTCCCACAGTCAATGAAAATAACATATGTTCCCACAACTTCCAAGGAACCAATGTGCTAGCTGGTTTATTGTCTTCATTCCCACAGTCAATGAAAATAACATATGTTCCCACAACTTCCAAGGAACCAATGTGCTAGCTGGTTTATTGTCTTCATTCCCACAGTCAATGAAAATAACATATGTTCCCACAACTTCCAAGGAAACAATGTGCTAGCTGGTTTATTGTCCCCTGGAATAACTCAGGCAGAGATACAGAAAGACCATCTACCATGGAAATAGTATCTATGGTGTTCAGTAGAATCAATATACTCTAGCTGGTTGTGCTCTTGAGCTGACTGTGAGTTTACTGGCCCCTGAAATAAGTCTGAAGTGTAGTCAGTCAGAAAGACCATCTAACGCTGAACCTGATAGCTGAAGGCCAAAGCTGTGATTGAATGGCTGGTCGGTGGTGATTCATTCAACTCTTACTGACAGAGAAGACTGATGGATGAGAGGAGCACAGGGTTCAGAAAATGTCCTTTTGATTTATTTAGCCAGGATAGTACACTCAGTAACATTAGCCACGGTTTTCAAGGGAGAAGAGCAGAGAGTTCAGAAGAGCAGAGGCATCAGAAGAGTAGGGGGTTCAGAAGAGTAGGGGGTTCAGAAGAGTAGGGGGTTCAGAAGAGCAGAGTCATCAGATGAGTAGGGGGTTCAGAAGAGCAGATGATTCAGAAGAGTAGGGGTTTCAGAAGAGTAGGGGGTTCAGAAGAGTAGGGGGTTCAGAAAAGCAAAGTCATCAGATGAGTAGGGGGTTCAGAAGAGCAGAGTCGTCAGATGAGTAGGGGGTTCAGAAGAGTAGGGGGTTCAGAAGAGTAGGGGGTTCAGAAGAGTAGGGGGTTCAGAAGAGTAGGGGATTCAGAAGAGTAGGGGGTTCAGAAGAGTAGGGGGTTCAGAAGAGAGGAGTCGTCAGATGAGTAGGGGGTTCAGAAGAGTAGGGGGTTCAGAAGAGTAGGGGATTCAGAAGAGTAGGGGGTTCAGAAGAGTAGGGGGTTCAGAAGAGTAGGGGATTCAGAAGAGTAGGGGGTTCAGAAGAGTAGGGGGTTCAGAAGAGTAGGGGGTTCAGAAGAGTACGGGGTTCAGAAGAATAGGGGGTTCAGAAGAGTAGGGGATTCAGAAGAGTAGGGGGTACAGAAGAGTAGGGGGTTCAGAAGAGCAGGAGGTTCAGAAGAGTAGGAGGTTCAGAAGAGTAAGGGATTCAGAAGAGTAGGGGGTTCAGAAGAGTGGGGATTCAGAAGAGTAGGAGGTTCAGAATCGTAGGGGGTTCAGAAGAGCAGATGATTCAGATGAGTAGGGGGTTCAGAAGAGCAGATGATTCAGACGAGTAGGGGGTTCAGAAGGAGTGACAGACTCCATCCTAGCTGGAGGGGTGCTTTCATCTTATCTATCAACATAGACAGGGCTCTAAGTCCTCTAGCTCCACAATGAGATTGGGTGCAGGCCTAGATTGGGCAAAGCTAAACATGACAGTGTTCGTTTTAGCAATCTCACTGGAATAAAGACCTCCCACCATCCCTGTCATTTTTTAAAGGGATTGTGATAATACCTGATATCTCAAAATAGGACTACATAATGTTAGATCCCTCACTTCCTAGGTAGTCATAGTCAATGAACTAATCACTGAGCATAAACTTTAGGTGATTGGCCTGACTAAAACATGGCTTAAGCCTGATAAAATGACTGTGTTAAATGAGGCCTCTCCTCCTGCTTACACTAGTGACCACAACCCCCGCAAAGGCAGAGGTGTTGCAAATATTTATGACAGCAAATGTCAATTTATGAAGAAAAGAATTACAGCGTTTTCGTCTTTTGAGATTCTAGTCATGAAATCTATGCAGTTTACTTTATATAGCTACTGTTTACAGGCCTCCTGGGCTGTATACAACGTTCCTCTCTAAGTTCCCTGAATTCCTATCGGAACTCGTAGTCATGGCATATAATATTAACTGTTTTGGTGACTTCAATATTCACATTGAAAAGTCCACAGACCAACTCCAAAGGGCTTTCGGAGCCATCACCAACTCAGTGATTTTTGTCCAACATGTCTTGGGACCTACGCATTGTCACAATCATACTCTGGATCTAGTTTTGTCCCTTGGAATAGATATTGTAGATCTAAATGTTTTTCCTCATAATCCTAGACTATCGGACCACCATCTTATTACGTTTGCAATCGCAACAAATTATTTGCTTAGACCCCAACCAAGGATTATCAAAAGCCGTGCTATAAATTCTCACACAACCCAAAGATTCATATATGCCCTTACAGACTCCCTCCTCCTACCCAAAGATGTCGGAGTACAAAAATCAGTTAACGACCTAACCAAGGATCTAAACTTAACCTTGCGTAATACCCTAGATGCAGTCACACCGCTAGAAACAATACGTCTCAAGAAACTAGCTCCGTGATATACAGAAAATGCCCAAGCCTTAAAGCAAGCATCCAGACGAGCTGGGAAAGACGGTACTGTGCAATGTCGAAAGGCCCTCACTACTGCTCGATCAGCCTACTTTTCCAACCTGATTGAAGAGAATAAAAACAATCCCAATTTCTTTGTTGATACTATCGCAAAGCTAACTACAAAGCAACATTCCCCAAGCGAAGATGGCTTTCACTTCAGCAGTGATGAATTCATGAAAAGATTATTCTACGAAAAAATCATGATCATCAGAAAACAAATTACGGACTCCTTATTGAATATGCGTATTTCTCCAAAACTCAGTTGTCCTGAGTCTGCACAGAATTGCTAGGACCTCAGATGATTGGAGACACTCAAGTTTTTTTATCCCTGTATCTCTCTAAACATTCACAAAAATAGTAATTGCCTCTAAACCTTCTAGCTGTCTACTGGATCCTACTCCAACAAAACTACTGAAAGAGCTACTTATCTGTCGGAAAGATGTCAGTTTATCTCTGTGGATGGTTTGTCCTCTGACAAATCAATGGTAATCTTCGGTGTTCCTCAAGGTTCTGTTCTAGGACCAATATTGTTTTCACTATATATGCTACCTCTTGGTGACGTCATTCGGAAACACAATGTCAACTTGCCAGATGATACACAGCTGTACCTTTCGAGGAAACATGGCGAAGCCTCAAAATTGCCTACCCTGGAATCCTGTGTTTCAGACATAAGGAAGTGGATGGCTGCAATTGTTTTACTTTAAAACTCTGAGAAAACAGAGATGCTAGTTATAGGTCCCAAGAAATAAAAAGATCTGTTGTCGGTTCTGACAATGAATCTTGATGGTTGTACAGTCATCTCAAATAAAACTGTGAAGGACCTCAACGTTTCACTGGACCCCGATCTCTCTTTTGATGAACATATCAAAAATATTTAAAGAGCAGTTTCTTAATATTTAAAAAAATCAGGAACTTTTTGTCCCAAAATTATTCAGAAAAGCTCATCCGTGCTTTAGCCACTTCATGATTAGACTACTGCAATGCTTTACTCTCTGGCTAACTGGAAAGGGCACTAAATAAACTTCAGGTGGCTGGTCATCTATGAACATTTAATCATCTTGAAGAACGATCTGGCCTTAATGGCCATGTACTCTTGTCATCTCCACCCGGCACAGCCAGAAGAGGACTCGCCAACCCTCAGAGTCTGGTTCCTCTCTAGGTTTCTTCGTAGGTTCCTGCCTTTCTAGGGATTTTTTTCCTAGCTACCGTGCTTCTACATCTGCAGAACAGTACAGGGTTCAGAACAGTACAGGGTTCAGAACAGTACGTGATTCAGAACAGTACGGCGTTCAGAACAGTACGGCGTTCAGAACAGTACGTGGTTCAGAACAGTAGAGGGTACCGAAACGTGCAGGGTTCAGAAGAGTACAGGGTTCAGAACAGTACGGGGTTCAGAACAGTACAGGGTTCAGAAGAGAAGAGGGTTCAGAACCGTACGTGGTTCAGAACTGTAGGGGGTGCCAAACAGTCCAGGGTTCAGAACAATACAGGGTTCAGAACAATACAGGGTTCAGAACAATACAGGGTTCAGAACAATACAGGGTTCTGAACAATACAGGGTTCAGAACAGTATGGGGTTCAGAACAATACAGGGTTCAGAACAATACAGGGTTCAGAACAGTATGGGGTTCAGAACAATACAGGGTTCAGAACAATACAGGGTTCAGAACAGTAGGGGGTTCAGAACAGTAGGGGGTTCAGAACAGTAGGGGGTTCAGAACAGTAGGGGGTACCGAAACGTGCAGGCTTCAGAACAGTACAGGGTTCAGAACAGTACAGGGTTCAGAACAGTAGGGGGTACCGAAACGTGCAGGCTTCAGAACAGTACAGGGTTCAGAACAGTACAGGGTTCAGAACAGTACGGCGTTCAGAACAGTACGTGGTTCAGAACAGTACGGCGTTCAGAACAGTAGAGGGTTCAGAAGAGAAGAGAAGAAGGTTCAGAACCGTACGTGGTTCAGAACTGTAGGGGGTGCCAAACAGTCCAGGGTTCAGAACAATACAGGGTTCAGAACAATACAGGGTTCAGAACAGTAGGGGGTTCAGAACAATACAGGGTTCAGAACAGTACGGCGTTCAGAACAGTAGGGGGTTCAGAACAGTACAGGGTTCAGAACAGTACGGCGTTCAGAACAGTAGGGGGTTCAGAACAATACAGGGTTCCTAACAATACAGGGTTCAGAACAGTAAGGGGTTCAGAAGAGAAGAAGGTTCAGAACAGTAGGGGGTTCAGAAGAGCAGATGGTTCATCACCCCGAACAACAACTTAGTCTACAATATAATGTTAAAATTGTACATACAGTGCAATTGGAAAGTTTTCAGACCCCTTCCCTTTTTCCACATTTTGTTACGTTACAGCCTTATTCTAAAATGGATTAAATACATTTTTTCCCTCATCAATATACACACAATACCCCATAATGACAAAGCAAAAACAGGTTTTTAGAAATGTTGCCAATTTATTAAAAATGTTAACAGAAATACCTTACTTACATAAGTATTCAGACCCTTTGCTATGAGCTCAAGTTCACCCTGTTTCCATTGATCATCCTTGAGATGTTTTTACAACTTAATTGGAGTCCACCTGTGGTCAATTTAATTGATTGGACATGTTTTGGAAAGGCACACACCTGTCTATATAAGGTCCAACAGTTGACCGTCCATGTCAGAGCAAAAACCAAGCCATGAGGTCGAAGGAATTGTCCGCTGTAACATAACAACAAAAAACACGGAAAAAGGGAAAGGGGTCTGAATTCTTTCTGAATAAACTGTATAATTATTATGTAAAATGTATGTATATGTACCAGAAAAGCTGCAAAACCAAAAAAGGATATGTATCCTTTGAAGATGGGGGGGGTGGATAGGTTAATGAAATAAATAAGAATAATAGATAATTCACATGTGTGCGTGCGTGTCCAGAGGCATGTATGAGAGCCCCTCCCTCCCCCATTCTCTCCATCACTGGACAAATAATACCTTTCGTTTTGCCTTTTTTTTCTCTATTTCAGCATTGGACTCAGAAAGATAATCTGGGATTAAAGCGTCCAGTGAGAGCTGGTTTGTCTGTCCCTCATTCATTTATAATATCTGACCAACATGTCCTGTGAGTCCAAACACATTCCAGTACACAGCCTCACATATTTGGAATTTGTTAAACTAATTCACTATTTACTGGAGCTATCATGCTAAACGTTGTGTCATAAATGACTGTTGAGATTGTAGTCTATTCACAAATTCAGAGAGTGGTAGTGGTACGTAGAGAGATAGAACGAGAGATGAGATGACATGATGAATGAATGCTGCCATTGGGGATCTCACCCACCACTCACAACACCTCCCAGTCCTCCTTTCTCCCCCACCTCCTCCTCCCCTTACTCCACAAAGCAATGCGCCACACTGCCTCCGGTGTGTACTGAGTAAACAGCTCTTCAATATTTACTGTCACACTGTGTGTGTAACTTCAATGCATTTTACATTTACGTTGTAGTAATTTAGCAGACTCTCTTATCCAGAACAACTTACAGTGGTACTTCAACGGTTTTGTATCATTTCAGACAGTAGTTTTGAAAGTAACACTTACAGGCCAAAACTGGTCCCCAAAAATGGTGTACAATTGTGTTCAACATCCCATAATGTTATCACAGCATTGTTCTCAAGCCCTACAGCGTGTGCACAAAGAGAGTACAACATTAAAACGTATTAAACAGCCATAATAACAAAAACATATTTGTATTTTTTATTTAACCTTTATTTAACTAGGCGAGACAGTTAAGAAACAAATTCTTATTTACAATGACGGCCTACCTCGGACGATGCTGGGCCAATTGTGCGCCGTCATATGGGATTCCCAATCACAGCCGGATGTGATGCAGCCTGGATTCGAACCAGGTACTGCAGTGACGCCTCTTGCACTGAGATGCAGTGTCTTAGTAAACCACTGATGATCTGAGATCTTATCGAACATGGCGTGTTGGACGTAGGTCCTGTATACATCTTGGCCTGTCATAATTATGTCTGTCCATCATAATTCAATGTTTCTTCTTCAAAAAATATCAATCATGATTAAAAAAAGGAATCAAGGACACAACATGAACTCAGTCCCAAAATTGTTTTGAGTTAGGGGTTTGATCTAGTCTCCAATGTAATATTTTGATGTCTTTAATGGGTGTGCCTTGAAGAAATATTGCAGAACGTTTACTCAGTTGAGCCTTGTCTGTTTCCGTCAACATGATGTGTTTGTGTTCCAATTTAGAACATTGATGTTCCAATGCTTCTCGTTCTCCAAGTCTCCAAATGAATAGTATTTCGTTTTTCGGAGGACACGTCTGTTTAACCTTTCAGTACCTCTTTGAATGCATCACCTTTGTGCATCTCTCTATGCTATTTCCTTGTGTGTGACATTCGTCTGCATTATCTGACTTATGTATTCACTCACTGCAGTCCTCTGCCTGTGTCAGACCATCCACACCTCTTCAAAATAGTCCAAACTGGTTCAAGCGGGGAGAGACGAAAACGTTAAGGTTGAAGACGTTTCCCACTCTGCCTCAAGTTTTACATCTTCAGCTGTGGGACCGTTGATTACTGTGATGAAATGGTCTTTTAGAAACAATCTGTTTCGCAGAGTTAGCTGCAGTTGTTTCTCTGCTAGGAACTAGCCCCAAACAGTCAGCCTGTCTGCCTTCCAAATGACACCCTATTCTGTATAGTGCCTATGGGCCCTGTTCAAGAGTAGTGCACTATACAGGGAATAGGATGCCACTGGGATTCACACACACCTATCTATTCTGTTTGATACAATGTTGTGTGCGACCAGAGAGTGACAGAAAACATATGAGGGGACAGAATGAGGACAATGAAATGAATGAATGTTATTACTCTGCTGGAATTGTTATATTACTGATGAATAGACTTCACAACAACTGCTCTGTAACATTCCAATCAAATGCCTCACTCTGGTTTTCATTTGAGCATATAAATATATATATATATATATATATATATATATATATATATATATATATATATATATATATATATATATGCTGTGGGAAGGAGTGCTGAGATTGTCACAAAGGGCTGGATTCAATGTGTATGCTCAAGTAAAATCCGCTTAAAAATTTCAAGGTAATTTCCGACATATGCCGCTTTAACCGTGAATGCATTCTCCGCTACTGCGGGAACATTGACTTTATAGTCAATCGTGCTATAAAGCAGATCTTCGGATTGCTACGGATTGAATAGAGCTCAAATTCTTTCTGACACAGTAGTTTGATGCAGGAAAGTGGACAATGAAGTTCTCTTCTTTTATGTTTTTACAAGTAAAAGTGTTTTGTGTTTTAGATGGTCCTAATACCATAACTTAATTTTTTTTAATCAATGTACCTTTGAAGCCATTCTAAGAAATAAATGGAGTGCGCTGAGTGCTGGCCTCTAAAATTAGACATTCCTGTTAATGTTCCTTTCTGCTCCAATAGAAAGGCTGTTTTCTGCCTCTTAAGGATCGGCCCCTATTTTTTAAAATTTTCGGCCTAAAATGACTTACCCAAATCTAACTGCCTGTAGCTCAGGCCCTGAAGCAAGGATATGCATTTTCTTGGTACCATTTGAAGTTTGTGGAAATGTGAAAGGAATGTAGGAGAATATAACACATTATATCGACGGGGGACTAGACCGGGGGACCAGACCGAGGGACCAGACCGGGGGACCAGACCGGGGGACCAGACCGGGGGACCAGACCGGGGGACCAGTACGGAAAAAGTTTTATGAAATGTATGCATTCACTACTGTAAGTTGCTCTGGATAAGAGCGTCTGCTAAATGACTAAAATGTAAATGTAAAATGAATGTAGAAGAAAATAACACATTAGATCTGGTAAAAGATAATACAAAGAGAAAACAAAAGTTTTTTGTATTTTTTTGTACCATCATCTCTGAAATGCAAGAGAAAGGCCATAATGTATTATTCCAGCCCAGGTGCAATTTAGATATTGGCCACTAGATGGCAGCAGTGTATGTGCAAAGTTTTAGTCTGATCCAATGAACCATTGCATTTCTGTTCAAAATGTTGTATCAAGACTGCCCAAATGTGCCTCATTTGTTTATTAATAACTTTTCATGTTCAAAATTGTGCACTCTCCTCAAACAATGACATGATATTCTTTCACTGTAATAGCTACTGTAAATTGGACAGTGCAGTTAGATTAACAAGAATTTAACCTTTCTGCCAATATCAGATATGACTATGTCCTGGGAAAAGTTCTTGTTACTTACAACCTCATGCTAATCCAATTAGCCTACGTTAGCTCAACCGTCACGCAGGGGACCCACCAATCCTGAAGAAGTTTTAATGTTCCTTTCTGCTCCAATAGAAAGGCTGTTTTCTGTTAATATTCCTTTCTGCTCCAATAAAAATGCCTTTTGTAAGACACACAGAAAATACTTAAATAGATCAACAGGACAAGGGGGTAATAATAGTAATATTGGGGCCACCCGAGTGGTGTATCGCTCTAAGGCGAGGCGTCACTACAGACCCGGGTTCGATGCAAGGCTGTGTCACAACCGGCCTTGACCGGGAGTCTCATAGGGCAGCGCACAACTGGCCCAGCGCTGTCCGGGTTTGGCCGGGGGGGGGGGGGGGGGGGGCTTTACTAGTGGAGGGCTTAACTTGGCTCATCCTGTAGCGCAAGCTGACTTTAGACGTCACTTGAAAGCGTTTCCTCCGACACTTGGTGCAGTTGGCTTCCGGGTTAAGCGGGCGGGTGTTAAGGAGCGCGGTTTGGCGGAACGTTTCAGAGGACATATGCATGATACACTAGCACAGGATGCCGTGTGGTCAAACACCGCTTCCCATTCATTTCAATGGAAGGAAAGCAATGAGAAGAAGAGAGGCCGGGGGACCTTTGGGCAGTGCGAAGGTGGCGTGGGAGGCGGTGAAAAAAAATTACTTTTCCCAACTTTATGCAAATCACCAGTGGCAACCGCTGGGCTATGACCAATCATATCGAGTGGTTCCCATGACGAATTTGATGCTATGCGATCCAAAGTCTGGAGACTTTTTCAGCAAAGATGGCAGACAAAAACACTAGGATGGAAGCAAATGTAAGTGATTATAACATCATAACGAATCATGCAAAAAATGTACAGTTGACAGGAATATGTAGTTAATGTAGAGACAAACAATTATGCATATTCTGTTATCATAAAGTTAATTTACAAAAAATCGCGGTTTAGCAAGCTAGCTGACTAGCTAACATTAGCCAGCTATCTTTATGGGTGTTGTGACATGAGAATGAAATTGTAATTCTGGTTGTTTGCTTTAGGGACTCCTGAAACAACCAGCAAACCAGGCTGTCGTCTTGTGAAACAGTGGACGTAAAGAATCTAGCTAGCTAAAGCATTTACTGCAAATTGAATGTATAATTTTTGTAAGCTTGCCTTGCTGATATTTGCCATGCAATGCAGATAGATTAAATAACATAGCTAGCTATGTTCTTGCTTATTGTGCAGTGGAGGATAACAATACCTGTATGCCTATCGATGTGTATCTAGCTATCTAGCCAATCTGTGTGTGGACCCAAACGTTTGGTATACATATTAGTTCAGAACCTAGCTATGAACCTCAGCTATCATAGCCAGTTGTATCAACTTCACAACAGTCTGAATGACATTGATGAAGCCTATATATTGAGTAGAACATAATATAACTTTGTGCTAAGGATGCAAGTCGTATATACATGTAGTTATTACCATGATTGAGATCCCCACATTGTAGCCTGTACATCTGATATATTCACTGATCATGTACTCTACCTTGGCAAATAAAGGTGCAGTTCAGGTATGAATGTCTTTGAGATCATTTTTCAGTCATATCAAATTCCAGTCTTGAATGATGCTGTGTCTGCATGTATGTATTACAATTATACATTTCCACAGTGTTTACCAATCTTGGTCCTGGGACATCAATGGTTACACATTGTAACTAACAGACTAGAAACAGCATTGAACTAGTTAAAGGCTGATTTGTAATTAATATATACAGAAATAGAATTTTAAAAAACAGTACACTACACCTCCTATATATCATGTAAATACTCTAAAACCGGTTAATCTCAATATCTAATGCCCTTCATCTGCATTGATCTGATAAACACAGGATAGCTGTAGTATTTCATCAAATGAGACTTAATTTCAACCAGTAGAGAATGTGAAATGCTTTATTGAAGGAAGTTCATTATCCAAGTGTTATAAATACATGCATTATAAATATTATACTTGTAATATTATAAATACAAGTTCAATCTGTACTTCAATGCACATCTGTTGTTCATTATAAAAACAGAGGAAGAAAGGAGGTGGTGAGAGTTGTAAAAGACAGAGGAGCAGGGAAGGCAGCATATGATTAATGAATCAGTGCTACCCAAATATTCTCTCAGTTCATCACAATTACATAATAGTGTCTCTAGTTGGCCTGAAGGTTATTTTTTATTTAACTAGTTAAGAACTAATTCTTATTTACAATGGCGGCCTAGGAACAGTGGGTTAACTGCCTTGTTAAGGGACAGAACAGCAGATTTTTACATTGTCAGCTTTGATCGAGCGACCTTTCGGTTACTGGCCCAATGCTCTAACCACCAGGCTACATGCCGCCCCGGGTCTTAAGAGCGGGTGAGATGGCAATGAAGGAACTGGGGGTTGGCATCCTCTCTCTCATCAAAACATGTCTGCAGATGAGAGACAGATGGAGAGAGAGCATGTTTAAGCCTTGTGTTTTTCGGTTTTTATTCTAACATTGTTAGTCATCATAATCATCAGGAGGTGAAATGCTAAACTGACCTTGGATCATTAACTCTGGGACTTCTGCATCTCTATCTGCATTTCAATGTAAAGCATCTCTAATAATACTTCCTGTTGACCTGACCAAGTGACCTCTCACCTCTGATCATGCTGTGCCCTCTATGTAGCTAGTTCAGATGAGGGAGGGGTCCACCAACACAGCTGATATAACATAGAGGATTTAGGGAGAAGAGGAGAGAGGGATGAAGTGAAGGAGAGATACTGTTATTGAGAAAATAAGGTAGCTAAAGTGACAGTGTTCAACAGGAATCTGTGTGTGGCCTCACCTGGTGTCCACACCACACTAAGTGGCTGCAGAGTACTTTATGCTGAAAAACATGAACGGACACACAAGGACAAACAATATAGCGTAATTATAGAAATAATGAAGTGTCTTACTATTCTCCATGGTTGGCCATCTTGCCTATTCTTTGAAGGTGGAAGGAGTCACAGTTATACACCTGAGCCTGCTTACTGCACAACACAATCCATCAATCAGATTGATACATGAGTGTGTAGGTGTGGGTTATAGGGTGTCTAATTGTCCTACATTTTTTCAATATGGGTGATTTAAAATGGCCTGTTTTGTTTTTGTACAGACATCACACCCTTACCAAAACAGCACCCTCACCTGAGAAGTAGAAACTGGGAATTGAATAACTGCAGTTGCCTTAGCTAAATAAATGGAAGAATACTCTTATTGATATGTGAATGGCTCTTAAAGGAGCCCTTGGTTGTGCATAGTGTAGTCTATGGTGTTCCCAGGGAACAGCACCCTCTTCGAAGAAGTAGGAGGTGAAGATCTCCTGCACACGGAGTGCCTCTCTTGCTGTGTTGTTGGACCCCATCCTTGAAACATCCTGCAGAGCAGCAGACTCCTCCTCTGGCACACTGCGGCGAGCTGCAGATCCCCTCCTGGTCCTCGTGTCCATCCTCATGAAGTTACACAGGACACAGGTAGCCTTCACAGACCTGAATTCCTCCAGGAGGCAGTCCCAGATGACCCTGGTCACCCAACCTTGCAGTGCCCTACACGTTAACTGTAGGCAATCATTTTGAAGGAATCTCCAATTACCAGGTATCTGTAGGAATATGGAAGAAAATGTAATTATTAGACTTTTACATCACTAGGTCATTGTTGACTGCTAAAGTATAATATCCCTGATAACAAATCATGATAACATTGAATCGATAAATGCATGGGCACACATATTTGCATGTGACAATAACAGGATCATATCAAGGACGGCATCACAAATGAATACATAAATACCACTGGAAGCTTGATGATGAGTTGATCATTTGAATCAGCTGTGCAGTGTTAAGGCAAAAACAAAAATGTGCACCCCTTTGAGTTCCCAGCACCAGAACTGAGAACCACTGCTCTTCATTGGGACCTCTTCAAATGCATTTGCATGATTTGCATGATTTTTACAGTGATAAATATATCAAGATAGCTAGCTAATAGGAAGTTAAGTACCTGGTGATATTTAATTCATTTGGCTAGCTATCTATACAGTATGTGAAATTGCCTAGATAGCTAGCTAGCTCATTTAGCAGCTCATTTGTGTTAGCCTGCACTGTAACGCAAGCTAATAATACATTTTTATTTTTTTTTACATTTTCGAAATGTATTTACTTACTTGAATAGGTTCTCCCAGCCATGTGAACAATTGGAAACAGGGCAGCAAAGTTTGTGTGTTTTAGAGGATATTACTATTGAACTATGTACCCAATTAATAACCAGACCTTCATACAAACTTGCTATGCTGAATTCTTGATGCACGATGCCCACAAGCGAGTCACAGTGGGCGGCCTAAGCGGCACGCGACAATTTACCGCTATCTAGTGTACATGCACCGTGCGCCTCTCCCGAGCCCGTTGGGGAGTTGCAGCGATGAGACAAGATCGTAATTGGATATCACAAAATTGGGGAGTACAAGTGGGTAAAATAATAATAATAATGGGTTCTATTCATTCTGAAATGCTGAAGCGTTGCAGATTTGTGATAGAAACGTACAAGTCATTTCCGATTGAAGGGACATACAGTACGCAATGTTCACCATGAATGCAGCCCCCGCTAAAGCAGGAACATTGCCTTTACATTTCCGAGATGCGGATTGAACAGAGCCCAATATGTGGGAAAGCTCTTACAGTAATTGCTGTGCCATTTTAGCAGCTGAACCTTGTCCAAATATGTTGTTCTTATATCATGTTCAGGTGAAGGAATGGCTGGAGACAGAGGACAAAGAAAGAGCATCAACCAAGCAATTGAACAAAAGTACAGATACCTTTCACAATAACAAGGACACAGCGAATACAGTACTGTAGGGCTCTCTTTAAATCAAATCCTTATCAAACCCCTTTTCCAAAGAGGTACGTTGTTGGTATATGCCACTAAGAAGGTCTAATGTAATCCATCTCTCTCGCCTTCTCTCTTTCAATCTCTCTCTTTCACTCTCTCTTCCAATCTCTCTCTCTCCTCTCTCTTTCAGTCTGTCTCTATCTGTCCCCCTCTCTCTTATCCAATACTCACTGCCCTAAACTAGTCATAACCCACATCATATTTCTCCTGCTGCTGACATGTAAACCGTCTCCCTCCCAGAACTTCCTCAGTGAGTCCATGCTACTCACATACACTCAATTACTGGCACCCTTGATAAAGAGGAGCAAAAATGACTGTATACAATAAATAATACAATACTGATTTTGTAGTCAATTAAACATTTTTTTGTGGATTTTAATTAGTGCTTGAGGTTATTGTCTTGCTGGAAGATCCACTTGCAGCCAAGTGTCTGCCACCAGGCAGAGGCGACCAGGTTTTAGGCCCTCAGATCCTCAAAAGGTTCTACAGCTGTACCGTTGAGAGCATCTTGACTGGCTGCATCACAACTTAGTATGGCAACTGCTTGGCAGTTTTTAGTTACTCCGAAACTTACTTAGTCAATTGTTTTCAGTTTGTATTTCAGTTACTGAATCTTCCTTAGTACGTCCTTCATCTGATGGTACAGCATGAATACATGTCTTGTTGTGTTGTGCCGTATAAAGCTATATACTCATGAGATAAAGGCTAGGGAACATTAAATAATTTGGAACATTATGTTACATTCTGCAGACCCATTAAGATGCATCTAGGACTGTCTGAGTTCCAAATTGCATCCTATTCCTTAACGTAGTGCATTCTTTTCTCAGTAGTGCTGAATGATTCGGAGGGGTTTGGTTATTAAACAACGTTCTGAGAACTGAGGTGAACATGTTGGGAAATGTTGGGGCGAAGAGAGGGACGGAACATACACTGTTACATTGGTGCCGTGAACCGGATCATTGGTCGCTGTGGGAAAAGGAGGAGGTCAAAGGGGGGGTGAGTGTAACCAATGTGAAATGGCTAGTTAGTTAGCGGTGGTGCGCGCTAATAGCGTTTCAATCAGTGACGTCACTCGCTCTGAGACTTGAAGTAGGGTTTCCCCTTGTGTTGCAAGGGCCGTGGCTCTTGTGGCGCGATGGGTAACGATGCTTCGGTGGGTGTCAGTTGTTGATGTGTGCAAGGGTCCCTGGTTCGAGCCCAGGTTGGGGCGAAGAGAGGGACGGAACCTACACTGGGATGTTCTGAAAACGTTTTACTATGGTTCTCTGAAAGTTTTCCTGGGATGATTTATTAGGTTTTTTTGAAGGTAACTAAAAAAACTTTCTGAGAACCTGTTTCAATAAGACTTTTAATTGCACTGCTAGCTTAGTTTGGGTTAACTGTTTTGAACTCCAAACACAGATAGGACACTGATAGGACACAGATAGGAAATTAATTTGGTTAGGCATTAATCATGCAAACACATTTCTTTTTTTTTATTGTGGCCCAGCATCAGTGAGATACAAACCTATGATCTTCTGTTCTTTCTTCATGGTTTCTTCATGGTTTTAGTACATGCCATCCAGACGGAGCTAGAATGCCAATTTTTTTACTGATACAAAGCTGCTCATTTTAATCTATTCAAACAGACCCCATTTCAAAGGTAACAAGCACTCATTAAGATCAGGTGTGGCCAATTTCTGGGTGAAGCCAACACACCTGAACACACTTAACAAGATAGATGATAGATTTTTGTTGACACCGAGAACAGAATGTATGTTTTTAAATACAATTCTTAGAATGTTCTTTGAACATTATGTGATGGAAAATGTTATGTTTGTGCTTTTCTATTTACCAATTTCTGTGTTCTATTCTTGTGCTTTTCTAATAACCAATTTCTGTGTTCATGCAAGTGACTGATTGAACGAATCCTCACTATCAGTATCTTCAATTTGGCAGTACACCCAGACCCTTGTTTTGAGAACAAACAATATCTCAGTTTTAAGGTTTCAGCTTAAGGTATTGGTCTGTCGTGAGGTATTGGTCTGTCACATGCATGACCCAGTATTGGTCAGTCAAATGAATGAAGCAGACGATGAAGCAGACGTTAATGATTAATTAATTATAAATGATAAATAAGCTAAATCATGCAAATATAACTTGTCTGTATATAAGAGATTTAACAGGACTGACCCGAGAGAGCTCCTGATTGACATGTGTACTTGGTGCATTAAGTTGGTTGGAACCAATCCAGCGTGCTGATAATAAAGTGATTCATTTTAGATTGACTTCCAGTGTCCCTATAAAGAATTTCCATGACAGTTACTAATGTTTTCCTCAGTTTTTTATGGAATGTTTTCCTAATGTTCTGAGAACATGACTTTAAATAAAACCATGAGGAAACTTGGAGAAAACGTTATGCTGAAGTACTGAACTTCCCACCTAAGTAACATCCTGCACCATTCCCAGAACGTTTATTATTATTTTATTTTTTTATTTCAACCTTTATTTAACCTTTATTTAACCAAGCTAGTTGAGAACAAGTTCTCATTTACAACTACGACCTGGCCAAGATAAAGCAAAGCAGTGCGACACAAACAACAACACAGAGTTACACATGGAATAAACAAGCGTACAGTCAATAACACAATAGAAAAAAATAAAGTCTATATACAGTGTGTGCAAATGGCGTGAGGAAGTAAGGCAATAAATAGGCCATAGTAGCGAAGTAATTACAGTTTAGCAAATTAACACTGGAGTGATAGATGAGCAGATGATGATGTGCAAGTAGAAATACTGGTGTGCAAAAGAGCAGAAAAGTAAATCAAAACAATATGGGGATGAGGTAGGTAGATTGGGTGGGCTATTTACAGATGGGCTATGTACAGCTGCAGCGATCGGTTAGCTGCTCAGATAGCTGATGTTTAAAGTTAGTGTGGGAAATATATGTCTCCAGCTTCAGCGATTTTTGCAATTTGTTCCAGTCACTGGCAGCAGAGAACTGGAAGGAAAGGCAGCCAAAGGAGGTGTTGGCTTTGGGGACGGTTGCATGAAAAATAACCATAGGACAACCACGCTCTCACCAAGCTCTAAGAAATGTAGGGTTCTCAGAACGTTATGTGTTAGCTGGGGGGGTTCGCTTCCCTGCACCACCACTCTCTACATTGGTGTCAGAAGTGGGATGGAAGGCACAGCCCATGAAATTACTGCGGTCCAAAAATCTTTGAGAGAAAGTTTTGTTGTTTTGTTTGGAAATGTTGGAAATGTTGTATTCCATGAGAATACAATGATTAAGCATTGTTCAATACAATTCCTTCACTACTGAGATCCAATTATGAGAAACTGAAGTCCTTCGACTTCATCAACAAGCTTTTGTAACAACTGTGTTCTTTGATTAACAAACAAAATATTCAAATTATGAAAGTAGTCTATTTTTTTCATTGTTGTCGTGAGAAATTAGTGGTTCTTAAAAATAAAGCAAGATGGATTAGATATAAAAAAAACTATTAAAAAATATAATTAATTCTGTTTTCACTCCAGTGATGGAGGGAAAGTACAGAGAGAGAAGTTATTTGTTCTTTTTTCATCTTCAACTTCATCATCAACAGTTAAGGCCTAGATTCAATCAGATCAAGCGTTAACTGCCGATAGCCGATACCCGCATAGCTGATGTTTTGCCAGTGTCAAAGGTGAATTTGTGTTGGAGCTGTCAAATTGCTGAAGAGCTGCTCTTGTGATCATTGTCACGAAGCCACACCCTTCCCAGTGGTGTTAGAAATTCAGAATGAGAAAGTGTAGGCTATAGGCCAATAGAAATAATTACGCTCAAATTGAAAATCATTCAACGAAATAATGAGGATTTCTATCAGCCTAATCAAGGTGTACATTACTTCTCACATTCCAGTGTTTGAACTGGTAAACAACGCGTGCAGGCAATGGCAATGTATGCTTTAGGTATAATGTCGGGAGCGGCTTGTGGATTTGACAGCTCTGACGCAGTTCCACCTTGGACACTGTCACAGTTCCACCTCCCACACTGTCAAAACATCAGCTATGCAGAAGTTGTTTGAAACCAAACAAAAGACTAAAATTATGAAAGTTCTGTCTGAATTTGTCTTTGGAAAATATTTGACTGTGTGCCTAATTTGTAATAATAAACAAGTTGCAGAAGAAGCACACCAATCATAAGAGAAATGACATTAAAAACACCGGAGCCCTCCTCAGGAGACCAAAAAAAATACATCTCTTTTCCAGAAGTTGGCGTCACGTACATTTCACGTGCGTGCTGAATGAAAGGTTAGTAGATACATTTTATACGGACGTCAAAAAGATGTCTTAAATGGATGTCAAAAATATGTCTTATACAGAAGCAGAAAATACGTATCTTATGGATGTTGAAAATACATAATTTACAGACTTTGAAAATATGTTTTATTTCTATGGACAAATTAAAACTGCACATACATTCTCAATGAAGTAGGCATTATGTCATAGTAATATAGGAAAGAGGAGCCAACTAAAGAGTGCAGCAGAATATGTATTATTGTTCCCATCTGCACTTATGTTCGATTTTTCAAAAGCTTAAAAAAAAACTAGACTCGATTGACACACTGTGACTTCATTTTGAATATTGAGTAGATCCCTGTGTGTTTATGGTAGAGATTTACCGTTTCTTCTACGGCTGGCCATGCTTTCTCTACGGCTGGCCATGCTTTCCACCTGGCTACCACTACCCCGCTCAACTGCCCTTTACAGCATCCCGCCAAAGCTCCCACCATTTCTCCTTCACCCAAATCCAGATAGCTGATGTTCTGAAAGAGCTGCAAAATCTGGACCCCTACAAATCAGCCGGGCTAGACAATCTGGACCCTCTCTTTCTAAAACTATCCGCCACCATTGTTGCAACCCCTATTACCAGCCTGTTCAACCTCTCTTTCGTATCGTCCGAGATCCATAAAGATTGGAAAGCTGCCGCGGTCATCCCCCTCTTCAAAGGGGGTGACACTCTAGACTCAAACTGTTATAGACCTATATCCATCCTGCCCTGCCTCTCTAAAGTCTTCGAAAGCCAAGTTAATAAACAGATCACTGACCATTTCGAATCCCACCGTACCTTCTCCGCTGTGCAATCCGGTTTCCAAGCTAGTCACGGGTGCACCTCAGCCACACTCAAGGTACTAAACGATATCATAACCGCCATCGATAAAAGACAGTACTGTGTAGCCGCCTTCATCGACCTGGCCAAGGCTTTCGACTCTGTCAATCACCATATTCTTATCGGCAGACTCAGTAGCCTTGGTTTCTCAAATGATTGCCTCGCCTGGTTCACCAACTACTTCGCAGACAGAGTTCAGTGTGTCAAATCGGAGGGCCTGTTGTCCGGACCTCTGGCAGTCTCTATGGGGGTACCACAGGGTTCAATTCTCTGGCCTACTCTTTTCTCTGTATATCACAATGATGTCGCTCTTGCTGCGGGTGATTCCCTGATCCACCTCTACGCAGACGACACCATTCTGTATACATCTGGCCTTTCTTTGGACACTGTGTTAACTAACCTCCAAACGAGCTTCAATGCCATACAACACTCCTTCTGTGGCCTCCAACTGCTCTTAAACGCTAGTAAAACCAAATGCATGCTTTTCAACCGTTCGCTGCCCACACCCGCCCGCCCGACTAGCATCACTACCCTGGACGGTTCTGACCTAGAATATGTGGACAACTACAAATACCTAGGTGTCTGGCTAGACTGTAAACTCTCCTTCCAGACTCATATTAAACATCTCCAATCCATAATCAAATCTAGAATCGGCTATCTATTTGGCAACAAAGCCTCCTTCACTCACGCCGCCAAACTTACCCTAGTAAAACTGACTATCCTACCGATCCTCAACTTCGGCGATGTCATCTACAAAATAGCTTCCAATACTCTACTCAGCAAACTGGATGCAGATCACAGTGCCATCCGTTTTGTTACCAAAGCCCCTTACACCACCCACCACTGCGACCTGTATGCTCTAGTCGGCTGGCCCTCGCTACATATTCGTCGCCAGACCCACTGGCTCCAGGTCATCTATAAGTCTATGCTAGGTAAAGCCCCGCCTTATCTCAGCTCACTGGTCACAATAACAACATCCACCCGTAGCTCACACTCCAGTAGGTATCTCTCACTGGTCATCCCCAAAGCCATCACCTCCTTTGGCCGCCTTTCCTTCCAGTTCTCTGCTGCCAGTGACTGGAACGAATTGCAAAAATCGCTGAAGCTGGAGACTTATATTTCCCTCACTAACTTTAAACATCAGCTATCTGAGCAGCTAACCGATCGCTGCAGCTGTACATAGTCCATCTGTAAATAGCCCACCCAATCTACCTACCTCATTCCCATATTGTTTTTATTTACTTTGCTGCTCTTTTGCACACCAGTATCACTACTTATACACCATCATCTGCTCATCATCATCTGCTCATCTATCACTCCAGTGTTAATCTGCTAAATTGTAATTACTTCGCTACTATGGACTATTTATTGCCTACCTCCTCACGCCATTTGCACACACTGTATATAGACTTTCTTTTTTTCTATTGTGTTATTGACTGTACGCTTGTTTATTTCATGTGTAACTCTGTATTGTTATTGGTGTCGTACTGCTTTGCTTTATCTTGGCCAGGTCACAGTTGTAAATGAGAACTTGTTCTCAACTAGCTTACCTGGTTAAATAAAGGTGAAATAAAAAAAATATTTTAAAAAATAGACGTCTAGGGTATGTTTCACAAGTTTGAACATCACATTACATTACGCCAGTTTAGTACAGTAGAGTACGGTACGATACAGGACAGTCGAGTTTAATTCAGTGGATAACAGTACGGTACAGTACAGTGCAGTATAGTACACAGTACAGTAAAGAAAAGTAAAGTATAGCACAGCTTAGTTCAGTAAAGTAGAGGACATTATAGTACAGTACACTATACTCTACTTTTCGTTACTGTAATGTACTGTAGTCGGTTGGGCTCTACTGTACTGTACTGTGCTGTTCAAACTTGTGAAACAGAAATGTCTATGATTGCTTCAGATTTGGTCCAGACCGGATCAAATCTGAACCAATTATAAACGTCTATGTTTGGTCCAAATATAGGCCGGTCCGGACCAAATCTGAAGCAAACCTTGGACGTTGAAATCATGACTAGTCCGGACTGCACCAAAACAAGACCCCAAAAAAGACGGCTGGTATGGACAGAACCAAAAAAAGTCATCTAAAAGACGTTGCCGTCGTTAAATGCTTAGTGGGAAGTGTAGGCCTTTACTCGTTCACTACTTCCCACAAGTCTAAAAGCAGGATCAGTGGAATTCTGGGCTAGTAGGAGATTCCACCATATTGCTTAGGTTACCAGTGATGATGTTTAACGGTCATGGCTGCCTTCCCATTTCTGACACCAATGTAGCGAACAACAAACCCGGGTTGTGGCATGAAAGGCAAAAACCCTACTGGACTTATCATAGACGTCTATATTTGGGCCAATTCTGAACCAATCTTAGATGCCTTTTTTAGGTCAAATCAAGGCCGGTCCGGACCGCACCAAAAGAATATCTAAAAGATATCCAAAAGACGTCGCCTGATGGTAAATGCTTAGTGGGTTTGTTGTAGTTTGAAATTAGTGCTTCTTAGACATGTTCAATGCAATAATTAATCTACACATAAAGAAAGAGTGTCCTCCACTTCAAGGTTTTCATATTACTGTATTCACATTGATTACATCAATCATGTTTCATGCAAACTGCTTACGTTCAATTCAAGCTTGAATTGAATTATGTAATAGTCTAGTTACCAGTAGTGTTAACATTCCAAAGGCAAATGACACGGAGCACAAGGAGTGGAACGGAATAACACACACCGCAACCTGGCTAAGGATGTCAGTCTACTTATTAACAAAGTTTAAGAAAACTAAATGTAGCCTTCGTGTTTGTGACATCATAGGAAGATAAAATGGATTAGATATGATTTTAATGAATTAGTCCACTTTTGTAGAGATATGGTTTGTCTCCTATCCAGTTTTTCTCTTCACTGTGAGAGAGAGAGAGAGAGAGAGAGAGAGAGAGAGAGAGAGAGAGAGAGAGAGAGAGAGAGAGAGAGAGAGAGAGAGAGAGAGAGAGAGAGAGAGAGAGAGAGAGAGAGAGATGGGAGGGGTACTCTAGAATTCTATATGAAATGTCGAGGTGCAAAGTTTCGTCCCATTTCAGTGGCATCCTTGGAACAAATGTTTTGCACTTTTCAGCAGAGCAAGGGGCACTTATGTGGATAGAATTACAAGGGATGTGGAATTACAAGGGATGTGGATAGAATTACAAGGGAATCATATCTCCGACTCTTCTCCCTAAGAGTGTGTTTTCTACCAGCATGAGTTCGGAGTGCACAAGCTACTACAGCGCAGAGAATGTGTTCATGAATGGCTCTTCATGTCCTAAAGAAGGGAGCGATCCGAGCGCGACATTCTGCTGCGGATTTAACGATATCAAGTATTGCTGTGATGATCCCAACAGCTTTTTCCCTTATGAGTATGGATACATGTGGTGGCTCAGGTGCGTAAGGGATCTTTACTAGCCTTTATGAAGGTGCGCTTTTTGGACGTAGTTATTGTAAGGTTATTACATGGGGAGACTATGACGCTTTATTTTATCGCAAGAAACCACAAGATGAGAGAGGTTGTTGATCATAATTATACAGCAAAGCGCACACGATTAATAAACTAGAATGAAGGATATTTTTTAGGATAGTGATAACAGATTTATAGGATCTTCACATTTCAATTGGTTTGCACTGGAGTTATGGTGGTTTTATTAACTATAAGCTATTGTATGCCAATCTTATGGAAGGTGATAAATCCCTAAATTAAAATCAAACATGAAAATGTGTAAAAGTTCAAATTGATCATGGGAAATGGTTAACCTTATTGGAAGGGGATTTCAAATCGAATCAAATGTTATTGGTCACATACACATGGTTAGCAGATGTTAATGCGAGTGTAGCGAAATGCTTGTGCTTCTAGTTCCGACAGTGCAGTAATATCTTACATAGGGCTGAGCACGCACCCTTGTGGGGCCCCAGTATTGAGGGTCAGCAAGGTAGAGATGTTGTTTCCTACCTTCACCACCTAGGGGCGGCCCGTCAGAAAGTCCAGGACCTAATTGCACAGGGCAGGGTTGAGGCCCAGGGCCTCCAGCTTGATAATGAGCTTGGAGGGTACTATGGTGTTGAATGGTGAGCTGTAGTCAATGAACAGCATTCTTACATAGGTATTCCTCTTGTCCAGATGGGATAGGGCAGTGTGCAGTGTGATTGCGATTGCATCGTCTGTGGACCTCTTAGGGCGGTATGCAAACTGAAGTGGGTCTAGGGTGGCCAGTAAGGTGGAGGTGATATGATCCTTGACTAGTCTCTCAAAGCACTTCATGATGACAGAAGTGAGTGCTATGGGGCGGTAGTCATTTAGTTCAGTTATCTTTGCCTTCTTGGGTAGAGGAACAATGGTGGCCATCTTGAAGCATGTGGGGACAGCAGACTGGGATAGGGAGAGATTTAATATGTTCGTAAACACACCAGCCAGCTGGTCTGCGCATGCTCTGAGGACGCTGCTAGGGAAACCGTCTGGGCCAGCAGCCTTGCGTGGGTTAACACGTTAAAATGTTTTACTCACGTCGGCCACGGAGAAGGAGGAGGGGGCACAGTTCTTGTTAGCGGGCCATGACAGTGGCACTGTATTATCCTCAAAGCGGGCAAAAAAGGTGTTTAATTTGTCTGGAATCGTGACGTCGGTGTCCGTGAAGTGGCTGGTTCTCTTTTTGTAGTCCGTGATTTCCTGTAGACCCTGCCACATACACTACCGTTTAAAAGTTTGGGGTCACTTAGAAATTTCCTTGTTTTTTTGTTTTTTTTAAAAAGCACATTTTTTGTCCAATAAAATAACATCAAATTGATCAGAAATACAGTGTAGACATTGCTAATGTTGTAAATGACTATTGTAGCTGGAAACAACTGATTTCTAATGGAATATTCTACATAGGCGTACAGAGGCCCATTATCAGCAACCATCACTCCTTTGTTCCAATGGCACATTGTGTTAGCTAATCCAAGGCTAATTGATCATTAGAAAACCCTTTTGCAATTATGTTAGCACAGCTGAAAACTGTTGTTCTGATTAAAGAAGCAATGAAACTGGCCTTCTTTAGAGTATCTGGAGCATCAGCATTTGTGGGATCGATTACAGGCTCAAAATGACCAGAAACAAAGAACTTTCTGAAACTCTTCAGTCTATTCTTGTTCTGAGAGATGAAGGCTATTCCATGCGAGAAATTGCCAAGAAACTGAAGGTCTCGTACAATGCTGTGTACTGCTCCCTTCACAGAACAGCGCAAACTGTCTCTAACCAGAATAGAAAGAGGAGTGGGAGGCCCCGGTGCACAACTGAGCAAGAGGACAAGTACATTAGAGTGTCTAGTTTGAGAAACAGATGCCTCACAAGTCCTCAACTGGCAGCTTCATTAAATAGTACCCACAAAACACCAGTCTCAACGTCAACAGGGAAGAGGCGACTTCGGGATGCTGGCCTTCTAGGCAGAGTTCCTCTGTCCAGTGTCTGTGTTCTTTTGCCCGTCTTATTCTTTTTTATTGGCCAGTCTGAGATATGTATTTTTCCTTGCAACTCTGCCTAGAAGGCCAGCATCCCAAAGTCACCTCTTCACGGTTGACGTTGAGACTCGCTCTTTCACTCTCTTTTGATGTGTTCTCTTCTCTTCTTTCTCCCTCCTCTCTCCCCTCATCTCTCTCTTCCCTTCTCTCCCCCCCCTCTCCATCCCCTCCCTCTCCCCCTCACCTCCCCCCCTTCCTTCTCTCCCTCCCCAGCTTTGGGGCTCTGATAGGTCTGTCCATAGCAGCGGTGGTTCTCCTGGCCTTCCTCATCACAGTCTGTGTCCTCTGCTACCTCTTCATCGCCACTAAGCCCAGTCGCCTTGACAACGGCCTGCCACTACGAGCACCAGGTAACACAAGTGACCAGAGGTGGCGACATACCATAATAATGGGCCAGCTAGTGACATACCATAATAATGGGCCAGCTAGTGACATATCATAATGATGGGCCAGCTAGTGACATACCATAATGATGGGCCAGTAGAGACATATCATGATTATTGCCTTGCTAGGGACATACCATAATAATGGGCCAGCTAGTGACATATCATAATGATGGGCCAGCTAGTGACATACCATAATGATGGGCCAGCTAGTGACATACCATAATGATGGGCCAGCTAGTGACATACAATAAATTTGGGCTAGTTAGTGTCATATCATAATGATGGGCCAGTAGTGGCATACCATAATGATGGGCCAGTAGTGACATATCATAATGATGGGCCAGTAGTAACATACCTTAATGATGGGCCAGCTGGTGACATACCATAATGATGGGCCAGCTAGTGTCATATCATAATGATGGGCCAGCTAGTGTCATATCATAATGATGGGCCAGCTAGTGTCATATCATAATGATGGGCCAGTAGAGTCATACCATAATGATGGGCCAGCTAGTGTCATATCATAATGATGGGCCAGTAGTGACATATCATAATGATGGGCCAGTAGTGACATATCATAATGATGGGCCAGTAGTGACATACCATAATGATGGGCCAGCTAGTGACATATCATAATGATGGGCCAGTAGTAACATATCATAATGATGGGCCAGCTAGTGACATATCATAATGATGGGCCAGCTAGTGACATATCATAATGATGGGCCAGTAGTGACATATCATAATGATGGGCCAGCTAGTGACATATCATAATGATGGGCCAGCTAGTGACATACAATAAATTTGGGCTAGTTAGTGACATACCATAATGATGGGCCAGTAGTGACATACCATAATAATGGGCCAGCTAGTGACATACCATAATAATGGGCCAGTAGTGACATATCATAATGATGGGCCAGCTAGTGACATACCATAATGATGGGCCAGCTAGTGACATATAATGATGGGCCAGCTAGTGTCATACCATAATAATGGGCCAGTAGTGACATATCATAATGGGCCAGCTAGTGTCATACCATAATAATGGGCCAGTAGTGACATACCATAATGTTGGGCCAGCTAGTGACATATAATGATGGGCCAGCTAGTGTCATACCATAATAATGGGCCAGTAGTGACATACCATAATGATGGGCCAGCTAGTGACATACCATAATGATGGGCCAGTAGCGTCATACCATAATGATGGGCCAGCTAGTGACATACCATAATGATGGGCCAGCTAGTGACATACCATACTGATGGGCCAGCTAGTGTCATACCATAATGATGGGCCAGTAGTGACATACCATAATGATGGGCCAGTAGTGACATATCATAATGATGGGCCAGTAGTGACATATCATAATAATGGGCCAGTAGTGACATACCATAATGATGGGTCAGCTGGTGTCAAACCATAATGATGGGCCAGTAGTGACATACCATAATAATGGGCCAGTAGTGACATACCATAATAATGGGCCAGCTAGTGACATATCATAATGATGGGCCAGCTAGTGACATACCATAATGACGGGCCAGTAGTGACATATCATAATGATGAGCCAGTTAGCAACATACCATAATGATGGGCCAGTAGTGATGTCTGATTGGGAATTTAAAAAAAAGAGGACTGCAAAAACACACATTCCATCTCACAATGAACAAGTAAATCTGCAGTGAGTGTGTGTCTGTGCGTGCATGTGTGCCTGCGGGTGTGTCTCGGTATTCCAGGTTTGAACCCCAGTGAGGGCCCCAGCCACTCTGGCCCAGCACCTTCCATCGGTCCACAGGGCTTCAGGAAGCACTTCTTCAGCAGGAAGCTGGACTGTGACAACCAGCCACCCGACCCTGAGAGATTGTTCCAGAGGTGCTTCGTCACCACCGTCAACATGGAGGGCCCATCGTAGTGCCCTTAATATGGAGGGCACTTTGTAGGTTTGCTTAGGAGGTAATGGAGGGCCCTTCGCAGGACGCTTAATATGGAGGGTACTTCGTAGGACGCATAAAGGCCCAGTGGAGTCAAAAACGTGATTTATTTGTGTTTGATATATATTTAGGTTGGGATAATACTGTGACATTTTTTGGAATTATGATGATGCCCTATTAGTGTAAGAGCTGTTTGTAAAGACTGCCTGAAATTTCAGCCTGTTTTGGTGGGATGGAGTTTTGGCCTGACTGGTAACATCCCCAGGCAGTAAATTGGTTAATATATTAATAGGCCAATAAGAAAGAGTTTCCAAAACTCAGCCAATAACAGCTAGTTTTGAGTTTTCCCCTCCCCCCAGACAGTCCTTTCAAAGTGCTTGCATGAGAAATAGCTCTTGTTAAGAAGCCATTGTTTCGTTTTGACCATTTTGATTCAAAACAATCACGTTAAGGTACTTAATTGTTACCCAGAAATGATTTGATATTGAGATAAAAATGTATGCATTGGGCCTTTAATATGAAGGGCGCTGACGTCTAAAGGCAGCCAGATGCTTACTTAATGAGTGTATAGAAGACTACGCCACAGAGTGGGAGGACTGGAGAACCAACAACCATTTATGACCATGTTCTGTATGAACTGGACTAGTACTGAGTTTATCAATGTTCAAATCAGTAGTTGGTTGGTTAACCCACTCCAGAAACATTTCAGTTGAGCTTCTTTTTTTTGTTGTTGATGAAAATAAACTTCAACAAACAGAAAGACAGAAGCCACACTGGACAACTGTGAAGCCGAAGCATTGTCCGTCTTGCCTCACCTCTGTATTCCAATGTTGTTTGATGAAGCAAGGGAAAGGACGGAGGGAAATATTTTCATAAATTATTTTGTGATGAGAAATCCATTTTAACTGTGTCTGATTTAACAGAAGCTCATCTGTCTTCAAGACAGACACTCTTGGATAACAAGCTCCTCAAACCAGCATTACTGAACTTCAACGTCGACAGTCTGCATTCAACCCTTTGTGTGATCCTTCACCTTCTATCTGGACACTGTTTTTGATCGTCTACGTGTCTGTGTGTGAAATGTTTATTTGGTTGAGAATGTTGCCAGTGGGACAACAAGTGTCTACAGCGTATTTGCATCCAATAGAACTGATAAGGAAGTAAATCAGACATAGTACAACAAACAGAATGCCTCAGAGTTCGAGTTACCTTAACTTGGCCCCTGTTTTCGCTAGGGTCAAAACGTCAAAGGTGGAATCCATAACGGTAAAACTGCCACGTCCTTTTGCGATATTACAACAACAAATAAGTTACCCCCTCTGACATCATCATTCCACGCGCGATAGACCAACAGCGTGTATATACTGTAATTATTTATTTTCACGACGCTGGACACTCCATAACTCGGTTTAATCAACAAAAACAATAACAAATGCGCTGGCGCGAACAGCGGCGTCGTTTGCCCTTATGTGGATTTCAGCTTTAAAAAGGTAATGTCTGTCATTGTATAAAATACATGAAATTGCTTGTTGAAACATTGCATGTTGAACTGTAAACTGTTGGATTTTCTCAGAACTCAGCATTGATTATGGCAGAGATAATAGGACTTATCCTCATATGTTCCACCGCTGTCCATGCTGCTGTTCCCCCCCCCCCAAACATGTTCAGAAACACTTTAATTCATGTGGTCTTAAAGTCATTGTGTCACCAATTTGCCATATACAATGGTTGCATGCCATGAGACATCAGTTGTGTGAGTCACTTCTTTGTTAGTCATGCTTCAAAATAGAGTAACTTATCAAAGAAATATTTTGCACCTTGATGGTGTGTTATCAAAGCAGGCAACACATTTTATGTTTTCTCAATCTATTCGCGTGTGCTTCGGCTGAGTGCACAACACATTAAAATGTACTTACAAAAAGAAGTGCATGTGTCCTTTCAATATTCAAAGTGCTTTATAAAAACAAACTATTTCTTTATATACATTTGAAAAAAGTATGAGAAGCAGATGCTATATCAATTTGTGATCAAACATTTACATAAGCTATCCAAGAGCACGGAGCAATGCCAACCCCCCCTTGTGATTACATAAAACACAAACTCAAAATGGGACAACTGTTGACGAGAGCGGGGGAGTTTGGAGCTCACCCTCTCCAACATGAACAGCAAACACAGTGTATGTACATAAAGTATATACACATTATATATACTGTATGTACAGAATCTCCATATATGACTCTGGATAAAGAGGAACATGGGAATGAAGACAGTAAAACCATTCTGCCACTCAGTGTTGATGAGGTCACAATTTCCAACCACAATTAAGGGCTCTATTCAGTCTGTGAACCTGAAGGGTTACACATTCCACAATAGAAATGTAAAGGTAATTTTCGACTGAGCCGACATATGCAGCGTTTACCGTGAATGCAGTCTCCGTTAAAATCAGGAACATTACCGTTACATTTTCAATCACGTTGTAAATCTGAACTCCCACAACGCGGATTGAAAAGAGCCCCGAGACATCAAACATCTCATCTTCTATTCTCCTGCACCTTAACTACGTTGTCCGGACTTCTTCCCCATCATTCCCCTCATCATAAAAACAGTGTGTTAAAAGCACTGAGTCAATAACAGGAAAGAAGGAGTAGACAAATGTCCATTATTTCTCTCATACACATGGTTCAATACAGTCCTTGAGAAGACAGGAAAATCAACTCCAAATAAATATTCTCTTCATCAAGAGAGGACCGCACAAATGAAGCGGTCGATCGCAGGTGAAAATAAATGGTGGCGAGGACAAAACAAGCTTACGTCATCCCCATAAGTATGGGGTTATCTTGACACTGCAGTAACACATTTGAAGCTACAGTAACATGAGGATGGTTACCATTTCCCCTCATTATAAAGTGTGTGAAAAGCACAGTGACAATTTTTTTTTAACAAAAATTCCCTTATGTTGATGACTTTTGCAAATCCAATCAGTTTTCCACATTGATTCAACGTCATCACATTGATTTTTGTTGTTGAAATGACATGGAAACAATGTTGATTCAATCAGTTTTTACCCAGGGGGGCATGTCATCATCAACAGTATGGCTATGTTGGGGCGGCAAGTAGCCTAGTGGTTAATTTTAGAGAATCAGACTACGAGACGTGGCTCTGTGCTTGTGGTGTGCTAGCGTACGGGCAGGGTTAGGGGAAGGTGTTGTGGGAGATGATTGGAAGGTAGATTAAGCCGATTAAACCAGTGCCTACGGTATGCGCTGGGAGTTTCTCCCGGCTCTCTGTACTGGCTAACGAAGGCCAAGTTTGACTCTCTGGTCCACCAGGCTCTTTGCGCATTTGGGCGGAAGTGTCTGGGAATGAGAATCTTCACAAGTCAGTATTTGCTCCTGTTAATCAACAAACATACTGCTGCACAAAGACTGTGTTTACACAGGAAACCTAATTTGGATATTTTCCCAATTATTGGCAAAAGATCTGAGTTGACCCCATGTCCCTTTCTCAGTTAATTGTCTCTCACCCATCTACCCTCGCACCCCTCTAGCCTATTCTCACACCTCTCTAGCCTATTTTCACACCCCTCTAGCCTATTCTCACACGCATCTGACTGTCAACATCTACTCAAACACCCCAAATTGTCTTTCAGTATCCAGACACATTAACAAATTGCCAATTTCGGCGGATGAGCCAAACCTCTTGATATTTGGCTGATTAGTTGTTGTGTGGAAGGTAACCTAAGGCTTTCAGATTCCACGGTCTCTCTTCTAATGATTCCTATAGCTTCTCTCTAGGATGCTATTTCACAAAACAGCAGTATTTTTCCTCAGGCAGGGTTTTTGGGTAAAACGGTAAGTTTCCAGATCTGACACTTTGTACGGCAGGCCTAACATGATCAAAGATTGCATGAGTGTCAATCAGATGTCATTTGTCAGCCCCAGAGGGAGCCATGTAACAGCATGGAAGACATTAAACAACATGGAGAATTTATCAGCGCCTCAGGTTACAGAGTTTAGCCTAGATGTTGAAAGGGGTTCTCTTGGGAAAACGGTACATAATAGCCTATGATTGGTAGTGAATAAGAAGACCATCATGGTACTATGATTTCAATTATAATGGTGCAGTAGAAAAGGGAAGTCCAGGAATGGCTGCAATGACAAGTTGGCTGCCATTATCAGCCAATGACAATCCTCGATTGGTCGAATCATGACTAGTACTGACAGGAAGACATGGGTGAATGGATGGCTAAAATATACAAATTAGTTCACAACCCATTTTTCATAAGAGCAGTGGGATGTCTGATGTCCCAGTGCTCCCGAGTGGCACAGTGGTCTAAGACACTGCATCTCAGTGCTAGAGGTGTTGGCACAGACCCTGGTTCGATTCCAGGCTGTAGTCACAACCGGCAGGGATTGGGAGTCCCATAGGGAGGCGCACAATTAGCCCAGCGTCGTCCGGGTTAGGATTTGGCCGGGGTAAACCGTCATTGTAAATAAGAATTTGTTCTTAACGGACTTGCCTAGTTACAAAAAAAGATTAAATAAATAGGGCTCTGGTCATAAGTAGTTGACTATATGGGGAATAGGGTGCCATTTCAGGAGCAACCAAATGGCTTCTGATGTTTGGTTCTCATCCATCATCTAAGAGCTTTGTCTCTATGACAACCAACCTACTGAGGGTTCTAAGTGGTAAAAGACAGCCCTCTAGTGGACAAGGTGTATTTTACAAGCAAACCGTTAACCAGAAGACATGGGTGAATGGATGGCTAAAATATACAAATTAGTTCACAACCCATTTTTCATAAGAGCAGTGGGATGTCTAGGGCCCAGTGCTCCCGAGTGGCGCCGCGGTCTAATTCACTGCATCTCAGTGCTAGAGGTGTCGCCACAGACCCTGGTTCGATTCCAGGCTGTAATCACAACCGGCCATGATTGGGAGTCCCATAGGGAGGTGCACAATTGGCCCAGCGTCGTAAGGGTTTGGCCAGTGTAGGCCATCATTGTAACTGACTTGCCTAGCTAAAAAAAAGGTTAATAAAAAAATAAATAAGAAAACATTCTGGTATCAAACGAAAAGTATTTACATAGTTTTTAAATTCTAATTTCACACTTTCAAAATAGATGCCAAACAAAAACCATTGATTTAAAAGTTTAACAAACAATACAACTCCATGCACAAGGACTACTTTGAACAAATACTTCATAAAAACATATTTACTGGAAGAACTGTGCAGGTGCAAAGTTTGGTAACAGAATTACGGTAAAATTTCCGTTTTTTTTATGTGACGTTTCCCCAAAAATGTAAATCAGGTAACAGGATTATGGGTCCCTGATCTGTACTATACAGAAATGCATAATTATGGATAATGTATGAATGTCATTCTCTTCACGGTGATGTATCCTAAGCAGGTATGGGGTAGTAGAGTAGTGGCCTGAGGGCAAACACTTCATCTTGTTGTGAAAAGTGCCTAGCTCCACTCCCACTCCCCAGGTGCTCTCATTTGTTGACTTCTGTAACCGTAAAAGCCTTGGTTTCATGCATGTTAACATTAGAAGCCTACTCTCTAAGTTTGTTTTACTCACTGCTTTAGCACACTCTGCCAACCCGGATGTCTTAGCCGTGTCTGAATCCTGGCTTAGGAAAACCACCAAAAACCCTGAAATCTCCATCGCTAACTATAACATTTTCCGCCAAGATAGAACTGCCAAAGGGGGCGGTGTTGCAATCTACTGCAAAGATAGCCTGCAGAGTTCTGTATTACTAGCCTGCAGAGTTCTGTATTACTAGCCTGCAGAGTTCTGTATTACTACCCAAACAATTCGAGCTTCTACTTCTAAAAATTCACCTTTCCAGAAACAAGTCTCTCACTGTTGCCGCTTGCTATAGACCTCCCTCTGCCCCCAGCTGTGCCCTCGATACCATATGTGAATTGATTGCCCCCCATCTATCTTCTGATCTCGTGCTACTAGGTGACCTGAACTGGGACATGCTTAACACCCCAGCCATCCTACAATCTAAGTTTGATGCCCTCAATCTCACACAAATGATCAATGTCATCCTAACTAACTCGCCCTCCAAAAACACCTCTGCTGTTTTCAATCAAGATCTCAGCGATCAGTGCCTCATTGCCTGCATCCGTAATGGGTCTGCGACCAAACGACCACCCCTCATCACTGTCAAACGCTCCCTAAAACACTTCTGCAAGCAGGCCTTTCTAATTAGGCCTGGCCGGGGTATCCTGGAATGACATTGACCTCATCCCGTCAGTAGATGATGCCTGGATATTCTTTAAAAGTGCCTTCCTCACCATCTTAAATAAGCATGCCCCACTCAAAAAATGTAGAACTAGGAATAGATATAGTCCTTGGTTCACTCCAGACCTGTCTGCCCTTGACCAGCACAAAAACATCCTGTGGCGTTCTGCATTAGCATCGAATAGCCCCCGTGATATGCAACTTTTCAGGGAAGTTAGGAACAAATATACACAGGCAGTTAGAAAAGCTAAGGCTAGCTTTTTCAAACAGAAATTTGCATCCTGTAGTACTAACTCAAAAAAGTTCTGGGACACTGTAAAGTCCATGGAGAATAAGAGCACCTCCTCCCAGCTGCCCACTGCTCTGAGGCTAGGAAACCCTGTAACCACCGAAAAATCCACTATAATTGAGAATTTCAATAAGCATTTCTCTACGGCTGGCCATGCTTTCCACCTGGCTACCCCTACCCCGGTCAACTGCCCGGCACCCTCCACAGCAATCCGCCAAAGCCCCCACCATTGCTCCTTCACCCAAATCCAGATAGTTGATGTTCTGAAAGAGCTGCAAAATCTGGACCCATACCAAAATTATTGCAACCCCTATTACTAGCCTGTTCAACCTCTCTTTCGTATCGTCTGAGATTCCCAAAGATTGGAAAGCTGCCGCGGTCATCCCCCTCTTCAAAGGGGGTGACACTCTAGACCCAAACTGCTACAGACCTATATTTATCCTACCCTGTCTTTCTAAAAGGTCTTTGAAAGCCAAATTAACAAACAGATTACCGACCATTTCGAATTCCACCGTACCTTCTCCGCTATGCAATCTGGTTTCAGAGCTGGTCATGGGTGCACCTCAGCCACGCTCAAGGTCCTAAACGACATCATAACCGCCATCGATAAGAGACATTACTGTGCAGCCGTATTCATCGACCTGGCCAAGGCTTTCGACTCAGTAAATCACCACATTCTTATTGGCAGACTCGACAACCTTGGTTTCTCAAATGATTGCATTGCCTGATTTACCAACTACTTCTCAGACAGAGTTCAGTGTGTCAAATCGGAGGGCCTGTTGTCCGGACCTCTGGCAGTCTCTATGGGTGTGCCACAGGGTTCAATTCTCGGGCCGACTCCCTTCTCTGTATACATCAATGATGTTGCTCTTGCTGCTGGTGATTCTCTGATCCACCTCTACACAGACGACACCATTCTGTATACTTCTGGCCCTTCTTTGGACACTGTGTTAACTAACCTCCAGACGAGCTTCAATGCCATACAACTCTCCTTCCAAGGCCTCCAACTGCTCTTAAACGCAAGTAAAACTAAATGCATGCTATTCAATCGATCACTGCCCGCACCTGCTCGCCCGTCCAGCATCACTACTCTGGATGACTCTGACTTAGAATACATGGACAACTACAAATACCTAGGTGTCTGGTTAGACTGTAAACTCTCCTTCCAGACTCACATTAAGCATCTCCAATCCAAAATTAATTCTAGTATCGGCTTCCTATATCGCAACAAAGCATCCTTCACTCATGCTGCCAAACATACCCTCGTAAAACTGACCATCCTACCGATCCTCGACTTCGGTGATGTCATCTATAAAATAGCCTCCAACACTCTACTCAACAAACTGGATGCAGTCTATCACAGTGCCATCCGTTTTGTCACCAAAGCCCCATACGCTACACACCATTGCGACCTGTACGCTCTCGCTTCATACTCGTCGCCAAACCCACTGGCTACAGGTTATCTACAGGTCTCTGCTAGTTAAAGCCCCGCCTTATCTCAGCTCACTGGTCACCATAGCAGCACCCACTCGTAGCACGCGCTCCAGCAGGTATATCTCACTGGTCACCCCCAAAGCCAATTCCTCCTTTGGTCGTCTTTCTTTCCGGTTCTCTGCTGCCAATCACTGGAACGAACTGCAAAAATCTCTGAAGCTGGAGACTCATATCTCCCTCACTAGCTTTAAGCACCAGCTGTCAGAGCAGCTCACAGATCACTGCACCTGCACATAGCCCATCTGTAAACAGCCCATCTATCTACCTGCCTCATCCCCATACTGTATTTATTTATTTATTTATCTTGCTCCTTTGCACCCCAGTATCTCTACTTGCACATTCATCTTCTGCACATCTACCATTCCAGTGTTTAATTGCTATATTGTAATTACTTCGCCACCATGGCCTATTTATTGCCTTAACTCCCTTATCTTACCTCATTTGCACTCACTGTATATAGACTTTTTGTTTTCTTTTGTTCTACTGTATTATTGACTGTATGTTTTGTTTATTCCATGTGTAACTCTGTGTTGATGTATGTGTTGAATTGCTATGCTTTATCTTGGCCAGGTCAAATGAGAACTTGTTCTCAACTAGCCTACCTGGTTAAATAAAGGTAAAATAAAATAAATAAGTGATATGAAATGTATGTCATGTAATATTTTTTGTTGTTGTATATAAACTGCCTTAATGTTGCTGGACCCCAGGAAGAGTAGCTGCTGCCTTGGCAGAACTAAATGGTGATCGTTAATAAACCCCAGGAAGAGTAGCTGCTGCCTTGGCAGAACTAAATGGTGATCGTTAATAAACCCCAGGAAGAGTAGCTGCTGCCTTGGCAGAACTAAATGGTGATCGTTAATAAACCCCAGGAAGAGTAGCTGCTGCCTTGGCAGGAACTAATGGGGATCCATAATAAACTCCAGGAAGAGTAACTGCTGCTTTGGCAGGAACTAAATGGTGATCCTTAATAAATACCTACACAAAAAGGTAGAAATATGTAATATCCTTGTTTTAATGAGCTCTGCCCCAAAACAAGACCACATTTGGTTGGCCCGCACCAGTCCAAATCTTACAACAAAATCATAGATGTCTACACTACATGACCAAAAGTATGTGGACACCTGCTTGTCGAACATCTCATTCCAAAATCATGGGCATTAATATAGAATTGGTCCCCCCCTTTGATGCTATAACAGCCTCCACTCTTCTGGGAAGGCTTTCCACTAGATGTTGGAACATTGTTCGGAGGACTTTCTTCCATTCAGCCACAAGAGCATTAGTGAGGTCGGGCATTGATGTTGGGCAATTAGGCCTGGCTCGCAGTCGGCGTTCCAGTTCATCCCAAAGGTGTTCGGTGGGGTTGAGGTCAAGGCTCTATGCAGGCCAGTCAAGTTATTCCACACCAATCACGACAAACCATTTCGGTATGGACCTCACTTTGTGCACGGGGGCATTGTCATGCTGAAACAGGAAAGGGCCTTCCCCAAACTGCTGCCACAAAGTTGGAAACACAGAATCGTCTAGAATGTCATTGTATGCTGGTGCGTTAAGATTTCCCTTCACTGGAATATTTGAGCCTAGCCCAAACTATGAAAAACAGCCACAGACCATTATTCCTCCGCCACCAAACTTTAGTTGGCACTATGCATTCAGGCAGGTAGCATTCTCCTTGCATCCGCCAAACCCCGATTTGTCCGTCGGACTGCCTGATGGTGAAGTGTAATTCATCACTCCAGAGAACGCGTTTCCACTGCTCCAAAGTCCAATGGCGGCGAGCTTTACACCACTCCAGCTGACACTTGGCATTGCGCATGGTGATCTTAGGTTTGTGTGCGGCTGCTCGGCCATGGAAACCCATTTCATGAAGCTCCCGACAAACAGTTCTTGTGCTGACATTGCTTCCAGAGGCAGTTTGGAACTCGGTAGTGAATGTTGCAACCGAGGACAGACGATTTGTACACGCTTCAGCACTTGGCGGTCCTGTTCTATGAGCTTGTGTGGCCTACCACTTCGCAGCTGAACTGTTGTTGCTCCTACATGTTTCCACTTCACAATAACAGCAATTAAAGTTGACTGGGGAAGCTCTAGCAGGGTAGAAACTTGACGAACTGACTTGTTGGAAAGGTGCCATCCTATGAGGGTGCCACTTTGAAAGTCACTGAGCTCTTCAGTATAGCCATTCTACTGCCAATGTTTGTCTATGGAGAATGCATGGCTGTGTGCTCGATTTTATACACCCGTCATGAACGGGTGTGGCTGAAATAGCCAAATCCACTAATTTAAAGGGTTGTCCACATACTTTTGGCCATACAGCGTACCTGTGATGCATACAAAGTACTTTATTTAAACACAAAATCACCCCTCAATAACACAACTGTAAGGGACAATCTCATTAATAACATGGTGAAACGCTTGTGACCAACCATAAAGGGTCATAATTCTTTCCTCCAACTTACCTCCTTTAAAAGGCCAATCAGCAGTTGAAACAATAACAAAGTGTTTTTCTCCACCCGTTTCTGTAAAAAGCAGAGGGTTGAGCTGAAGAAATGTAATCACTCAAATTCCTAGAGCTATTGATGCAGGGACTGACCATCCATGAAATCAAAATGGAAGTTTCCACCATGTCATTAGGATAGAAAGTGTTTGTTTACATTTACATTGTTTACAAAGCTTATATTTGGGGTTCTGATGGGGTATGACATGTGGAACTAAGCTCCTGAGGCATTTTTAAGTCATATTCTTCAAGAATTAATGGTACTATATCATTACTTTATAATTCTAGCAACTGCAGATTGCCCCTTTTAATATTCAGGAAATTGGCCTCTTCGTGTATGAACTATAGACAACCATTTAACATACTAAGCATAAGTTCTCCTTTAAACTAGAGGCTCTATATGTAAATATGAATATAATGAATGTGGTGATTGACTACAATATCTATGTACAGAATAAATATGAAATAATTGGTCTACAGTTGAACACTGAATGAAATCGGAGATGAAAGTCAGTCTTTGTTTGATCCGTCATAAGGTTATTAAAGCATTTGTCTTGTTGAAATAGTTTTGAAACACTACGACCAGAATATACAAATATTACACAAGTGGTCAGGTAAAATACAAATCATTTACAAAACTTCAACATTATGGGCCTCCATTTTTATGTATGTTGTGCAGTGTCTGATTAGCCCTGACGACAGAAGACCTACTCTGTTATGTAGAGACCAGGATTGGGGTCAAATTCCATTTAAATTCCAGTCTATCCAAGAAGTACACTGAAAAGCAGATTCCAATTCTAGTCCAATGCTTTCAATTAGAAAAATGTGGAATTGGAATTTGGTTTACTTTCTGAATTGAAATGGAATTGAAATGGAATTGATCCCAACCTTGACAGAATTAACATCAGGAGGTGAGAAAGATACTCAAATAATACTTTATCAACAGCTTTTGACTACAGCTTTTGACTACAGCTTTTGACTACAGCTTTTGAGGGATATTGGACTAACTACAGCTTTTGAGGGATATTGGACAGACTACAGCTTTTGAGGGATATTGGACAGACTACAGCTTTTGAGGGACCATGGACATTCCACAGGGGAAAGGAGGGAAACTCATTGGGGTCATAAAATGTATAGCTGGGGAGGTGACGCCTACAAGGGAAGAGTATAAAATGTGTTATGAGCTTTCTAAATGTATGCACTCAGCTGACTGTATCCTTGGTATTAAAACACTTTAAACTTCTCTTGAGCTTTTGGTCTCAATTCCTTATTGCAAAGAGGTTGCAATAGCATTTGTATTTTTAACAGCACACTACTTTTTACCAGGACCCATAGAAATCTGGTGCACTGTATAGAGAATAGGGTGCCATTTGGGACTTATCCACTCATCATTCTCCCAGATCAGCTGTGTGGCCTGTAGCCGTCTATTCTACTCATCATTCTCCCAGATCAGCTGTGTGGCCTGTAGCCATCTATTCTACTCATCATTCTCCCAGATCAGCTGTGTGGCCTGTAGCCATCTATTCTACTCATCATTCTCCCAGATCAGCTGTGTGGCCTGTAGCCATCTATTCTACTCATCATTCTCCCAGATCAGCTGTGTGGCCTGTAGCCATCTATTCTACTCATCATTCTCCCAGATCAGCTGTGTGGCCTGTAGCCATCTATTCTACTCATCATTCTCCCAGATCAGCTGTGTGGCCTGTAGCCATCTATTCTACTCATCATTCTCCCAGATCAGCTGTGTGGCCTGTAGCCATCTATTCTACTCATCATTCTCCCAGATCAGCTGTGTGGCCTGTAGCCGTCTAAAGGGACAAGCAGAATATTTGGAATGTAACTGATTGAGATGCAAACTAAAACAGAGTGATGATTAGGACTATAATACTACATGTTAACTGAATCATCAGTCAGTTAGCATCATAACCTGTTTAACATGAATATGACTGCTTTCTAGTATAATTCCCTGACAAGACTGTGTGAAATTAATATATATATATACACACACACACACACACACACACACACACACTTGAAGTCGGACGTTTACATACACCTTAGCCAAATACATTTAAACTCAGTTTTTCACAATTCCTGACATTTAGTCCTAGTAAAAATTCCCCGTCTTAGGTCAGTTAGGATCCCCACTTTATTTTAAGAATGTGAAATGTCAGAATAATAGTAGAGAGAATGACTTATTTCAGATTTTCTTTCTTTCATCACATTCCCAGTGGGTCAGAAGTTTACATACACTCAATTAGTATTTGGTAGCATTGCCTTTAAATTGTTTAACTTGGGTCAAATGTTTTGGGTAGCCTTCCACAAGCTTCCCACAATAAGTTGGGTGAATTTTGGCCCATTCCTCCTGACAGAGCTAGTGTAACTGAGTCAGGTTTGTAGGCCTCCTTGCTTGCACACGCTTTTTCAGCTCAGCCCACAAATGTTCTATAGGATTGAGGTCAGGGCTTTGTGATGGCCACTCCAATACCTTGACTTTGTTGTCCTTCAGCCATTTTGCCACAACTTTGGAAGTATGCTTGGGGTCATTGTCCATTTGGAAGACCCATTTGCGGCCAAGCTTTAACTTCCTGACTGATGTCTTGAGATGTTGCTTCAATATATCCACATATTTTCCTGCCTCATGATGCCATCTATTTTGTGAAGTGCACCAGTCCCTCCTGCAGCAAAGCAGTCCCACAACATGATGCTGCCACCCCCATGCTTCACGGTTGGGATGGTGTTCTTCGGCTTGCAAGCCACCCCCTTTTTCCTCCAAACATAACGATGGTCATTATGGCCAAACAGTTCTATTTTTGTTTCATCAGACCAGAGGACATTTCTCCAAAAAGTACAATCTTTGTCCCCAATGTGCAGTTGCAAACCATAGTCTGGCTTTTTTATGGTGGTTTTGGAGCAGTGGCTTCTTCCTTGCTGAGCGGCCTTTCAGGTTATGTCGATATAGGACTCCTTTTACTGTGGATATAGATACTTTTGTACCGGTTTCCTCCAGCATCTTCACAAGGTCCTTTACTGTTGTTCTGGGATTGATTTGCACTTCGCACCAAAGTACGTTCATCTCTAGGAGACAGAATGCGTCTCCTTCCTGAGCGGTATGACGGCTACGTGGTCCCATGGTGTTTATACTTGCGTACTATTGTTTGTACAGATGAACGTGGTACCTTCAGGCATTTGGAAATTGCTCCCAAGGTTGAACCAGACTTGTGGAGGTCTACAATTCTTATTCTGAGGTCTTGGCTGATTTCTTTTGATTTTCCCATGGTGTCAAGCAAAGAGGCACTGAGTTTGAAGGTAGGCCTTGAAATACATCCACAGGCACACCTTCAATTGACTCAAATTATGTCAATTAGCCTATCAGAAGCTTCTAAAGCCATGACATAATTTTCTGGAATTTTCCAAGCTGTTTAAAGGCACAGTCAACTTAGTGTATGTAAACTTCTGACCCACTGGAATTGTGATACAGTGAATTATAAGAGAAATAATCTGTCTGTAATGAATTGTTGGAAAAATGACTTGTGTCACGGACAAAGTAGATGTCCTAACCGACTTACCAAAACTATAGTTTGTTAACAAGAAATTTGTGGAGTGGTTGAAAAACGAGTTTTAATGACTCCAACCTAAGTGTATGTAAACCTCCGACTTCAACTGTATATATTCTTATGTGCTTGTGTGTTTTCAATTCCTGTGCACATTTATGTGTCTGTCTGTGTTCAGTTCTCTGTATCTGAGGAATCCGAGACATCGTCAGCCAGACGAGCTTGTTTCTTTCTGACGTTCCAGTGCAGACACTGAGCCAGGCTCTCAAACCAGTCATACACCAGATCATGACAACAGATGGATGGTACCGGATAGCACGACGTAGTGATCTTTATACTGCAGGGAGAGAGGAGGGGGAGAAGAGGGAGAAGGGAGAAGAGGGAGAGTAGGGGGAGAAGAGGGAGGTGAGAGGAGTGGTAAGAGGGGGAGAGAGAGGGAGAGTTGTGGGGGGAGTGGGGAAGAGAAGGTGGGAGAGAGGGAGAGGGGAGAGGAAGGGTGGAGAGGAGGGAGATTAGGGTTGATTAGTCCCGTGTGGCTCAGTTGGTAGAGCATGGTGTTTGCAACGCCAGGGTTGTGGGTTCGATTCCCACGGGGGACCAGTACGGAGAAAAAAAATGTATGAAATGTATGCATTCACTACTGTAAGTCGCTCTGGATAAGAGCATCTGCTAAATGACCAAAATGTGAAATGTAAAAATGTAGTGTTCTTGCATGGATCTTCCATTCTACCTGCTAGTATGTGAAAGTTATTACACTGTAGTAAATGGTGGTAAGGTGAAGGACAGTGAAGTTACCAGTCTCCATGGCTGATCTCCTGTCTCTTCCTGCCGTCGAACGACACCCAGCAAGTGTTCCTGGCATCAGGGGAGAGGGTGATCTGCAGACAGACAGACAGACAGACAGACAGACAGACAGACAGACAGACAGACAGACAGACAGACAGACAGACAGACAGACAGACAGACAGACAGACAGACAGACAGACAGACAGACAGACAGACAGACAGACAGACAGACATGTGGAAGAGGTCAACAGAGACAGACAAGTGGAAGAGGTCAACACAGCCATAAGACAGACAGATCCCCTCCCTCTCCCCTCTCCTCCCCAGTCTCACCATCAGCTCAACCCCAGCAGGCACCACTATGGGTCTGAAGGAGAGGGAGTGTGGGCAGATCGGTGTGACCATGATGGCTGGGACATTAGGATGGATCATTGAGGCTCCCGCTGCTGCTGCATACGCTGTACTGCCTGTAGGGGTCGACACGATCACACCTGGGGCGGTGGAGGAAAGGGAGAGGAGAGAGAAGAGAGAGAGGTACTGAAGATTGAAGAGTATTTGTTCGTGCCACCACTGTGGCGCTGTGTCATGTCCTGTACTCACCGTCTCCCTGTACAGAGGTGATGAGGCGTCCATCTAGGTACAGGTCAACATTAGACAGGTAGGAGGAAGGGCCTCGGTCCACCACCACCTCATTCAGAACCTACACACACACCACGTTTTTGAACAGTATAGTGTTGAAACAAGGAATAATGGTTTAATGATTAAACTGAGATAGGTGAAACAGTATTTGATGCCTTGTCTAACCAGTCATTGCTTGGTCAACATTTGACGATGAAAAACGACCATGTTGGTAAGCTAGCTAAGTTCACATTTGTCAATTAGCTTACTAGTTAGCGCCAACTGTTTACTGGTGGTATCCATAGCATATATATGATAGCATAGATATACAGAAGATATCCCTATTTGGTAAAAGTCCATATTATGGCAAGAACAGCTCAAATAAGCAAAAAGAAATGACAGTCCATCATTACTTTAAGACATGAAGGTCAGTCCATCCGGAAAAGTTTCTTCAAGTGCAGTCGCAAAAACCATCAAGCTCTATGATGAAACTGGCTCTCATGAGGACCGCCACAGGAAAGGAAGACCCAGAGTTACCTCTGCTGCAGAGGATAAGTTCATTGAAGTTACCAGCCTCAGAAATCGCTGCCCAAATAAATGCTTCACAGAGTTCAAGTAACAAATACACTACAATTACTTAGGTTTAAAAATAAACTGAACTGAACACCTACATGTCCAGAGGAAAACGACAAACGATGCATGCAGGGCAGAATTAGACCAAAATCCACTAATAATAAAAACTCAAAAATCAGCAATGAAGTCTTTGGAAACATCTACAGTGACCTCCTCTCATATCATTACCAAGCCCTGCAATGCCAAGAGCTGAGCAAAGAAAAGAGTCCCCTCATCCAGCTGGTCCTGGGGCTGAGTTCACAAACCTGTTCTACTAACACACTGAAGCCTCAGGACCCTCATCCAGCTGGTCCTGGGGCTGAGTTCACAAACCTGTTCTACTAACACACTGAAGCCTCAGGACCCTCATCCAGCTGGTCCTGGGGCTGAGTTCACAAACCTGTTCTACTAACACACTGAAGCCTCAGGACCCTCATCCAGCTGGTCCTGGGGCTGAGTTCACAAACCTGTTCTACTAACACACTGAAGCCTCAGGACCCTCATCCAGCTGGTCCTGGGGCTGAGTTCACAAACCTGTTCTACTAACACACTGAAGCCTCAGGACCCTCATCCAGCTGGTCCTGGGGCTGAGTTCACAAACCTGTTCTACTAACACACTGAAGCCTCGGGACCAGAACATCCAATCAATCAGAATAAACCAAATTACAACAGTCAAAACAAAAACTACATTATTAAAAACTACTACAATATTAGTCCAGACTCAGTGAGCACAACCTTGCCATTGAGAAGGGTAGACACAGGAAAACATGGCTTCCCTGTAGAGGAAAAGCTGTGCAACCACTGCACCACAGCAGAACCCGAGACAGAGCTGCATTTGTAAAAATTTAAAAAAATTTTTTAAAAAAATGTAAACAATTACTGTAATTTCTCAAAATGTGAAATCCTTATTTCAAGGTTTCAAAGACCTCTATGATGAGGATAGGCTACCCGTCCTGTTGGGGGAGGATGCAGAGAGCTGTGGGTTGGCAGCGCACTACATTGCTGCCTGCCATAAGATGAGGGACAGTGTCTGACAGACCAACCAACCACATCTTTGCCATTGTTATTGTCCATAGTAGTTATATTTACAGTGAGGGAAAAAAGTATTTGATCACCTGCTGATTTTGTACGTTCACCCACTGACAAAGAAATGATCAGTCTATAATTTTAATGGTAGGTTAATTTGAACAGTGAGAGACAGAATAACAACAAATAAATCTAGAAAAAAGCATGTCAAAAATGTTATAAATTGATTTGCATTTTAATGAGGGAAATAAGTATTTGACCCCCTCTCAATCAGAAAGATTTCTGGCTCCCAGGTGTCTTTTATACAGGTAAAGAGCTGAGATTAGGAGCACTCTTAAAGGGAGTGCTCCGAACCGCAGCTTGTTACCTGTAAAAAAGACACCTGTCCACAAAAGCAATCAATCAGATTCCAAACTCTCCACCATGGCCAAGACCAAAGAGCTCTCCAAGGATGTCAGGGACAAGATTGAAGACCTACACAAGGCTGGAATGGGCTACAAGACCATCGCCAAGCAGCTTGGTGAGAAGGTGACAACAGTTGGTGCGATTATTCGCAAATGGAAGAAACACAAAAGAACTGTCAATCTCCCTCGTCCTGGGGCTCCATGCAAGTTCTCACCTCGTGGAGTTGCAATGATCATGAGAACGGTGAGGAATCAGCCCAGAACTACACGGGAGGATCTTGTCAATGATCTCAAGGCAGCTGGGACCATAGTCACTAAGAAAACAACTGGTAACACACTACGCCATGAAGGACTGAAATCCTGCAGCGCCCGCAAGGTTCCCCTGCTCAAGAAAGCACATATACATGCCTGTCTGAAGTTTGCCAATGAACATCTGAATGATTCAGAGGACAACTGGGTGAAAGTGTTATGGTCAGATGAGACCAAAATGGAGCTCTTTGGCATCAACTCAACTCGCTGTGTTTGGAGGAGGAGGAATGCTGCCTATGACCCCAAGAACACCATCCCCACCGTCAAACATGGAAGTGGAAACATTATGCTTTGGGGGTGTTTTTCTGCTAAGGGGACAGGACAACTTCACCGCATCAAAGGGACGATGGACGGGGCCATGTACCGTCAAATCTGAGGTGAGAACCTCCTTCCCTCAGCCAGGGCATTGAAAAAGGGTCGTGGATGGGTATTCCAGCATGCCAATGACCCAAAACACACAGCCAAGGCAACAAAGGAGTGGCTCAAGAAGAAGCACATTAAGGTCCTGGAGTGGCCTAGCCAGTCTCCAGACCTTAATCCAATAGAAAAGCTGTGGAGGGAGCTGATTGTTCGAGTTGCCAAACGTCAGCCTCGAAACCTTAATGACTTGGAGAAGATCTGCAAAGAGGAGTGGGACAAAATCCCTCCTGAGATGTGTGCATACCTGGTGGCCAACTACAAGAAACGTCTGACCTCTGTGATTGCCAACAAGGGTTTTGCCACCAAGTACTAAGTCATGTTTTGCAGAGGGGGTCAAATACTTATTTCCCTCATTAAAATGCAAATCATTTTATAACATTTGACATTCGTTTTTCAGGATTTTTTGTTGTTGTTATTCTGTCTCTCACTGTTCAAATAAACCTACCATTAAAATTATAGACTGATCATTTCTTTGTAAGTGGGCAAACATACAAAATCAGCAGAGGATCAAATACTTTTTTCCCTCACTGTACCCTTGATTATTGTTGTTAATGATTCATTGACAATCTTGATTATTTTAATTAACTTTAAATAACTTAATTTCCAAAGTACGCTTTGGCAATATGTACATTGTTACGTCATGCCAATAAATCAATTTGAATTTAATTGAGTGTGTATGTCACACAAACAGTCCGAGCGCATTAGGGTCTGTGGTCAGAATCAGTCTAGGTGCGCCTTCGTAACCACGGCAACTGGCTCAACAGGGCCGCTAACATCCAACCAGCCACGCTTTATTATGACTGCTGCCATGGAGACCGGGTGATGCTCCCAGACAAAATATTTTGAAAATGGGATGAGAGGAGAGAAGGGAGGAAGGGAGAGAGGAGGAAGGGAGAGAGGGTCATTTGCAGTGTTTTTGTAATTAGTGTATTTCTGAGAAAGATACAGTCTATATTACATAAACTTAATTTGTTAGGAAAAACCCTTTTTGCATCTTAATGAAAACAGACAAACATACATTATTAACAATGATAATGAATTAATTGAACATGCTAACCACATGTATACAATACATCAAAGTGAGAAGAACAATGTCACGGTGAACTGGTTCCTGAATGAACTTCAGTTAAAGACATTACATTCCACCACCAGCTGCCCCATTTGAGCTTCTGAGTAGCACAACAGTCGGTCTAAGGCACTGCATTTCAGTGTTAGAGGCGTCACTACAGACCCTGGTTCGATTCCAGGCTGCATCACAACCGGCCGTGATTGGGAGTCCCATAGAGCGGCGCACAATTGGCCCAGCGTTATCTGGGTTAGGGTTTGGCTGGGGCAGGCAGTCATTGTAAATAAGAATTTGTTCTTAACTGACTTGGCCAATTAAATAAAGGTTAAATATATATTTTAAAACAGCATAACCAGTGGCAACTCATCATTCAGGGCAGGTGGCGTTTGAGCCCCAACTGTTCAGCTAAACAAAAAGTGTGTACAGTACCAGTCAAATGTTTGGACACACCTACTCACTCAAGGTTATTTATTTTTGCTATTTTCTACATTGTAGAATAATAGTGAAGACATCAAAACTATGAATTAATACATATGGAATCATGTAGTAAGCAAAATAGTGTTAAACAAATCAAAATATATTTTCGATTCTTCAAAGTAGCTACCCTTTGCCTTGACAGCTTTGCACACTCTTGGCATTCTCTCAACCAGCTTCATGAGGTAGTCACCTGGAATGCATTTCAATTAACAGGTGTGCCTTGTTAAAAGTTAATTTGTGGAATTTCTTTCCTTCTTAATGCATTTGAGCAAATCAGTTGTGTTGTGACAAGGTAGGGGTGGTATACAGAAGATTTCTGAGGCTGCCATCCGGATTTCTGTTAAAACGATAAGAACAAATCATAAAATTCCACGTCAATTTCAGTGGCGACCACCCACCTGTTTAGCTTTGTTTTGTTTTTTTTGTCTTTTTTATTTTTTGTGCCTGTTTTGCATGTTATTTTGGTATTATTACATGCTACATATCAATTTGCAAACAACGTAAATAAAAAAATGTTGAGGGAATAAAGCCACATACAAACATGGTCTCTTTCTTGAGTAATGGAGCTCCAAAACGCAGGTGTTTCAGCCTAGCTCAGTGCTTTCTGTGGTGGAGGGGCAGCCAGCGGAAAATACATTGGAATGATATTCTAATATTATACATTTCCGATAACCTAAATAATTACATATGCAATGCCTAGCCAGCCATATCATTGTTTGAAACCTGGACATTTTACATAGCCTAAAATCCGACCATAGAAAAGAAAAAAAAAAGAAGAGATTTCCTGATATGCCGGTGAAACCAGCATTTCTTCTTCTACTGTCCAAAGGCTGTAAGGCACAATCCTATTGCTGCATCTTTAGATATTCCCTCTATGTTTGTACCATTAGGCTGTATATACATCTCTGTCACGTTATAAAAACCACTCACATCAGGTGCTCGTTTGAGAATGGTCTTCTCTCGTAATAGTATTTTGGAACATTCACGCATATGGCCGAGACAAGTGAACACAATGTGATCTGTTTCAGCAGCTTCGGGTTTGTGTAAACATTTTAATATGGAACCACTGTTGTATGCATTTTATATTTCTCTGGCCTATAGTCCCGCAACGGTCCCAATGTCTGTTTTGAACCATACCAGAGATTTCTATCATCCCCGGGACCCCCTTAATTTGGAGCCCTGCTAGGGAGTAGGGGCTAGTGCAAAACAGTTTGGAGCTAGGGGTTAGGGATTGAGTCTCACCTGCATCTGTAGGGTAATGTTCCCAGCCTCACTGTTGGTGTGTCCATGGGGCAGCAGGCCATTGTGCTCTGTGTCCGGCTGGCCCCCAGCTTGGCCTTGGCCCCCAGACCCCTGGTACTGCTGCTGGCCTGGCTGGCCTGTCCTCTGGAGCATGTCCTTCACCACCTTCACCTTCAGACGACTACGCAGCGTGATGGCTGCATTACCTGGTACACACACACACAATGACAACCATCAGATTATGAACTGGCAGATATCACTAATTGACAGCGCTATTTATTTTTATTTGAAAGGAATCCTCTACCTTCAAATACTTTAGCCACCTCTGTCTTGTATGATTCAAACTTGAACGGTGTCAGAAATCCCAGAGAACCCAGATGGAACGCCATAACTGGAGGAACACTGCCCTGAGAGAGAGAGAGAGAGAGAGTGAGAGAGTGAGTAAGAGAGTGAGGGAGAGCGAGAGATCAAAACACAGGGCGGCAGGGTGCCTCGCGGTTAAGACTGTTGGTCGATGTCCCCTTGAGCAAGGCACTTATCCAGAGCCACTTACAGGAGTAATTAGGTATAAGAGCATCTGCTAAATGACTAAAATGACAAATGTAATTGTAGCTATAACATACTGGAAATATGAAGGAGAATAAAGCATCTGTCCTCCTTTTCAGTTCCAGACAGAGGAGGCTGGTGGGAGGACAGGCTCATTGTAATAGCTGGAATGGAAGCCAAGTCATGTTGGTTCCATTCCAATGAGCCTGTCCCCTATGGTCATGTTGGTTCCATTCCAATGAGCCTGTCCCCTATGGTCATGTTGGTTCCATTCCAATGAGCCTGTCCCCTATGGTCATGTTGGTTCCATTCCAATGAGCCTGTCCCCTATGGTCATGCTGGTTCCATTCCAATGAGCCTGTCCCCTATGGTCATGTTGGTTCCATTCCAATGAGCCTGTCCCCTATGGTCATGCTGGTTCCATTCCAATGAGCCTGTCCCCTATGGTCATGCTGGTTCCATTCCAATGAGCCTGTCCCCTATGGTCATGTTGGTTCCATTCCAATAAGCCTGTCCCCTATGGTCATGCTGGTTCCATTCCAATGAGCCTGTCCCCTATGGTCATGCTGGTTCCATTCCAATGAGCCTGTCCCCTATGGTCATGTTGGTTCCATTCCAATGAGCCTGTCCCCTATGGTCATGCTGGTTCCATTCCAATGAGCCTGTCCCCTATGGTCATGCTGGTTCCATTCCAATGAGCCTGTCCCCTATGGTCATGTTGGTTCCATTCCAATGAGCCTGTCCCCTATGGTCATGTTGGTTCCATTCCAATGAGCCTGTCCCCTATGGTCATGCTGGTTCCATTCCAATGAGCCTGTCCCCTATGGTCATGTTGGTTCCATTCCAATGTCATTGTAAATAAGAATTTGTTCTTAATTGACTTGCCTAGTTAAATAAAGGTAAAAAAAAGGTACTGAGGTTCCATTGGAACGTACACAAGTCTGGCCAATGAAAACGGAAACCTCTAAATCCCGTAATTCTGTTCTGTTCCAAGTATGATGATGATGATTAACATGGAGATGATGACTAATCCAAACACTGCCTCAAATGCCACAGACAGAACCCAACAGCCACTCATCACCAAACACACACAGCCAGCCTGCCCTAAGCCAGGCAAGTACAAGACTCTGGTTAGAATGTGCAGGTGTGTTGGAACAGGGGTTCCCAAACTTTTTCACTCGGGGGGGCCCCCCTTCCAGCATTGGGGAACATCTCCCCCCGCGCACCCCACCATGTCTATTTCTATTGGCACAAGCACTGTTCATGACTCAAAATCTTCACATCTGGTTGGTGGAGAGAACATTTTGCAGGTTTAAAAGCTTATTTCCTACAATTTTCACTTTAAAAAAATATATATATAATAATAATAATTAAATGGGGTGCAAAGAAAATGTTCCAATTTTAAAGAAAATTTTCTTCCGATTCTATACATTTTGCCATGTCTAATGTGTATTCATGTGATATTTGAGTGACAAAGAAATTACAACAATATCTATGGGCTAAAAAACAGTTGACATGGTCGAGTTGATCTGGACCTTTCTGACAAGTTATAAATATCTCTCTAAGGTCTACAATGACTGACATGACAAGAGGAACTGATGATGCACTACCCTATTTAGAAATGGCACCTTGCGCCGTCTACTATTACAACGTTCAAGAGAAAGTTTAAAGCCGAACTGAGTTCCTTTAAAAACCACTGTGTTAGAGCAGGGGTGGAGCAAAAGTTGTGTTGGCTCCCCTGTTATACTGACCTTGTTTCTGAGTACATAGAGATCCCCCCCCTCCCAAACTGTAGAGCAGGGCTTGGCAACCCTGGTCCTGGAGGGATGCAGGAACGTCATGTTTTTGGTTTAACTGACCTGGAAGACCAGGTGTGTTGAATTTAGGCAGTCACTGAACTGATCAATTAGCTGGTCAGGTATGGTGCCTAGTTGGAACAAAATCCTGCCGTACCTGAGGCACTTTAAGAACAGGGTTGCCCAGGAACAGGGTTGCCCAGGAACAAGGTTGCCCAGGAACAAGGTTGCCCAGGAACAAGGTTGCCCAGGAACAGGGTTGCCCAGGAACAGGGTTGCCCAGGAACAAGGTTGCCCAGGAACAGGGTTGCCCAGGAACAAGGTTGCCCAGGAACAAGGTTGCCCAGGAACAAGGTTGCCCAGGAACAAGGTTGCCCAGGAACAAGGTTGCCCAGGAACAAGGTTGCCCAGGAACAAGGTTGCCCAGGAACAAGGTTGCCCAGGAACAAGGTTGCCCAGGAACAGGGTTGCCCAGGAACAGGGTTGCCCAGGAACAGGGTTGCCCAGGAACAAGGTTGCCCAGGAACAAGGTTGCCCAGGAACAGGGTTGCCCAGGAACAAGGTTGCCCAGGAACAAGGTTGCCCAGGAACAAGGTTGCCCAGGAACAAGGTTGCCCAGGAACAAGGTTGCCCAGGAACAGGGTTGCCCAGGAACAAGGTTGCCCAGGAACAAGGTTGCCCAGGAACAAGGTTGCCCACCCCTGGTGTACTGTATGTGTTAGTGGGTACCTGGAAGAGAGAGGAGGCGTAGAGTAGAGTCCCGTCTCCTCCCAGACAGATGATGAGGTCAATACAGTGAGAGATGTCATCATAACCTGGACAGGAAACACAGTTCAGGAATTCAGTAGAACTATATATGTTGTATCCTTGTGACCCAATACACACGTTTACTGATGAGGAATGGATCTGACACACTGCTGGGTGGATGTTATGGGAGATGGTGTGTGTCTGTTACCTTCTCTAAAGGTACAGAGTTGTTTTCGGATTGAGGCGAAGGTCTCGTCCGTAGTCAGGGAGACGTCAGCCACCACCCTCCTCTCCACAAACACCAGCATACCCTTCTCCTGGATCACATGGAAATGGAACGTCACTTTACTTCCTCAATACTGAATTGAAAGCCCAACCCTGGTAGGTATCCAGTAGATCTGATTCAGACTGAACAGTCTGATATCATCATAGTGCTGCATGTATGAGACAAGACTACAAAATTCATGCTTTCATTCAATTCTGGGACTGCATGCTTCTACCAAGATAAATATTTCTAAAACTGGATTGATCTCTATAGATTTACCATTGATAATGTACATCGCTCCTATTCAAACGCATCATAAAACAACAACATGCAAGCACATGCACATACTCACACTCGCTTCAGCTCTATGATACAGTACCTCAACAAGGAAGTGACAGAGTTCTTTGAATGGCTCCACCAGGCTCTCATCTCGTATCTTCCTGATGACCAGAACGTTGACTGGTGGTTTGTTCCACGTCAGGCGCTGACTGGCCGGATCCTGGATGTGCCTGAGGACGACGACGACACACACACAATCAAACTTCATTAAAAGAAGTCTACATTTATTTATACATTTTACAGTTCACCCTCACAACATCAGGCACAGAACAGTACAGCTACACACACACTTCCATAGACATTGGCCGATTCCACATTCCCCTTTACCAAAAATACATTTTTCTAACTAGTCTTGAATTTCCTTATTGTTACCATTTAAACGACGTCCGGTGGTCGCGCTGAAAATAATCCCTCATTTTCGAAAATCGAAGCTGTTCTGAACAGTCATTCATTAACATGGTAAATACAGAATTAGATAACGAAGTCCAAACTCCAAAGCTACTCAGTCTCACCAGATCCCAGGGTTGATTATTTATCTTTACTGTCTAGATGGACAGTGTGTCTATGTAGAGTGGGGGTTATTGTCATGCAAAAGCCTGCCTGTCTCATGGTAATTAACAGTTTATTAACATAAGTTCAGCATCTCCAGGCCGCCACTCATACAAGCCTCCTACAAGCCACTAACGCGCGCTTCTGAAACATCTACATTTTTAAAAAGTATAATAAATCAATTTAATATACACCGTCACAATAAATCCATTATTTTAGGCAGGTCTAAAGAAACATTATGATATGAAGAAAATGTGTTTCAGAAGAGCAGAAAATGAGTCTGCCTACTGCATGTTATCTGGCTATGCACCATGCCAATGGCAGCCTAGGCTGTAGGCTAGTTCATTTAGCAGACAAGATATGCTTATAAATCTGTTCTATTATTTTAATATTATATGATTTTAAAGTAAGAAGAATATAATTGAACTTGGTCGAATAGAATCAAAAGGAAATGTTTCCCATTCCGGAGCAAGTGCGCATATGAAGTGGTTATGTTGAGCTTAAAGGTGATCACTTGAAACAGGTCCTATATGCTAGATTTAGAGTTATTGGGCAACTTTAGTTGTGAATGATAGAAATCAAAACATACACTGAAAAAAAATAAACACAACAATTAACGATTTTACTGGGTTATAGGTCATATAAGTAAATCAGTCAATTGAAATAAATGAATTAGGTCCTAATTTATGGATTTCACATGACTGGGAATACAGATATTTATCTGTTGGTCACAGACTTCTTAAAAAAACAGGTAGGGGCGTGGATCAGAAAACCAGTCAGTATCTGGTGTGATCACCATTTGTCTCATGCAGCGCGACACATCTCCTTCACATAGAGTTGATCAGGCTGTTGATTGTGGCCTGTGGAATGTTGTCCCACTCCTCTACAACAGCAGTGCAAAGTTGATGAATTTTGTCGGGAACTGGAACATGCTGTTGTAGATGTCGATCCAGAGCATCCCAAACATGCTCAATGGGTGACAGTTTGGTGAGAAGGTAGGCCATGGAAGAACTGGGACATTTTCAGCTGGCAGGAAATGTGAACAGAGCCTTGCGACATAGAGCCGTGCATAATGCTAAAACATGAGATGATGGCGGCGGATGAATGGCATGACAATGGCCCTCAGGATCTCTTTACGGTATCTCTGTGCATTAAAATTGTTTTCCGTAGCATATGCCTGCCTATACCACAACCCCACCACCACAAGGGGCACTCTGTTCACAACTTTGACATCAGCAAACCACTCGCCCACATCTGCCCGGTACAGTTGAAACCGGATTTTCACCCGTGAAGAACACACTTCTTCAGCGTGCCAGTGGCAGAATACGTGAGTGGAGCTAGAGCAGAGCGAGGAGCGGAGAGGGCCCAATTTGACTGGAGCGTGATTCCCAAAGGTCGGCCTCCTCGCCCGCTCCAATTTCACTCCAGTAGCGTTCACTTCACGAGCTCAGGGCACGCCCAGCCCAGCATGCATCTGTAGCCTACTTGTGTGCTGCTATAGCCCCTTGCTTCAACTACTGTCATGGAGTTCACTAAATATTTCATAAAGGAACTAATAAAACACACAGTTGCAAAATCAAGGTGACTTACAAAGATGAGGACGAAAAGCAAGAGAGGGAGTGTGGTGATGTAGAGTCCACAACTAAAGAATCATTATGGAATCTGAAAAGACATGTCCCGAAAGCATGATGGTGTACTTACTATGTGCACATGCTAAAAGAGAGGGACGAGGTGGGTAGATAACTAAGTGTCATTATAACAAAGTAGTAATAACCTAAAAATCAGATCTCTTAAAAGTTTTGATTTAGAATGGCCCATTATCAAATGGGCAGGAAGAGGGGCAGGTGGAAAAAATACATGTCCTCCGTATGCACTCAAATAGTGAATGGAGGCCGCTTTCCCACCAGTTTGTTTTCCAATAAGCCAGGTAGGAGCTTGCAGCCGCTTGCTGTGCGACAGGTGATATTCCACCCAAACTCTGTATGCCATAGGGCTCTCCAACCCTGTTCCTGCAGCTAACCTGTACTCTGTATGCCATAGGCTCTCCAACCCTGTTCTTGCAGCTAACCTGTACTCTGTATGCCATAGGGCTCTCCAACCCTGTTCCTGCAGCTAACCTGTACTCTGTATGCTATAGGCTCTCCAACCCTGTTCCTGCAGCTAACCTGTACTCTGTATGCCATGGGCTCTCCAACCCTGTTCCTGCAGCTAACCTGTACTCTGTATGCCATGGGCTCTCCAACCCTGTTCCTGCAGCTAACCTGTACTCTGTATGCCATAGGCTCTCCAACCCTGTTCTTGAAGCTACCCTGTACTCTGTATGCCATAGGGCTCTCCAACCCTGTTCCTGCAGCTAACCTGTACTCTGTATGCCATGGGCTCTCCAACCCTGTTCCTGCAGCTAACCTGTACTCTGTATGCCATGGGCTCTCCAACCCTGTTCCTGCAGCTAACCTGTACTCTGTATGCCATAGGGCTCTCCAACCCTGTTCCTGCAGCTAACCTGTACTCTGTATGCCATAGGGCTCTCCAACCCTGTTCCTGCAGCTAACCTGTACTCTGTATGCCATGGGCTCTCCAACCCTGTTCCTGCAGCTAACCTGTACTCTGTATGCCATGGGCTCTCCAACCCTGTTCTTGCAGCTAACCTGTACTCTGTATGCCATGGGCTCTCCAACCCTGTTCCTGCAGCTAACCTGTACTCTGTATGCCATGGGCTCTCCAACCCTGTTCCTGCAGCTAACCTGTACTCTGTATGCCATAGGGCTCTCCAACCCTGTTCCTGCAGCTAACCTGTACTCTGTATGCCATAGGGCTCTCCAACCCTGTTCCTGCAGCTAACCTGTACTCTGTATGCCATGGGCTCTCCAACCCTGTTCCTGCAGCTAACCTGTACTCTGTATGCCATGGGCTCTCCAACCCTGTTCCTGCAGCTAACCTGTACTCTGTATGCCATGGGCTCTCCAACCCTGTTCTTGCAGCTAACCTGTACTCTGTATGCCATGGGCTCTCCAACCCTGTTCCTGCAGCTAACCTGTACTCTGTATGCCATGGGCTCTCCAACCCTGTTCCTGCAGCTAACCTGTACTCTGTATGCCATGGGCTCTCCAACCCTGTTCCTGCAGCTAACCTGTACTCTGTATGCCATGGGCTCTCCAACCCTGTTCCTGCAGCTACCCAGTGCTTCATTTGGGAAACCAACTGAAATCTGTTCGGGAACATCGACAGTAACCCGTTTTCACAACTAAACATATTTCATTAAACTGTTGACAGCCCCTCTGTCTGCACGCTGGAGAAAGGAATGAAGGAGAGAGGAGAAGAGATGGAAACGCATGGTGGTGATATATTCTGTAGCTAAAAGGTCATGTGTAGCCTATTAATTATGAAAATAGGAAAAATGCCCAATGGCATAAGGTAACCAGTCCATTCAGAATGCATAATACAGTCCACAGTCAAAAGACCATTACTAGAATTAGTTTAATGTTGGAGTATAGGCTAGACCCAATTATGTACCAAAGACATCTTCAATCTGTTATGTTTTTCTGCCGTGTGTAATATGCAGTAGGCTATGTATTGTATAATGACACAATCATTATTATAATGTGGGGTTTGGGCTCATATATAGGCCTATGGGTATGCATAAGCTCTTATATGTGTTTTGAATGAATCACCACCATAGAAAGCGCTGTCCATTTCGTTGTTAGGCTTGAAACATCCACAACGACCATGTGTTCCACTCAGTTGGCATTGGGACCTGTTGAACCTCACAGTGAGGTGAGTTTTAAAAGCATGATACTGTTTTGATGAGTGTTTGATGTGATTTTCATTGATGTCAGTGGTTAGAGGGACAATAGAGCGCTGAGTATCAGGCCATCAGTGACCTGATGGTCGTTAGTGAGTTGGGTACTACCAACACATGTCCAGAGTGCATTAAAGGAGATTACTGTGACTCAACAGTCACGTGGAATTTTACTGCGGTCATGACTCATGACAGCCGGTGTATGCGGTAATACGGTCAATGAAACAGCCCTAGGATAGACCCTCTGCAACTAAGTACCCTAGGTGTCCTGACTCACAGTACCGGTTCATAGGACACTACTACCCAATCACAGTCCTGTCCTTAACTCTCCATAGGACACTACTACCCAATCACAGTCCTGTCCTTAATGCTCATCTTACCTGCTGATTCCCACGGGGGGCCAAGTACAAAGAAAAAAAAAAAAAGAAAAAAAATGTATGAAATGAAAATGAAATGTATGCATTCACTACTGTAAGTCGCTCTGGATAAGAGCATCTGCTAAATGACTAAAATGTAAAAGTAATACTGGGACAGTTACGTAAGGATTCAATGCCAAACGATGCAACTAAAATAACAAAGAAAGAGAGAGAAACAGATTCCAGACAGTGTGTACTGTAAGTGCAATGAAGTTCCCACACCAATGACTTACATGACTGAGGTTGGGTTAGGAAGAATACAGGCTTTGGGTCCAAAGTGAGTAGCAGGATATGGTCCATGGAGAAAGTGAGCTCTCCTGTAGGAGGTAGAAAAGAGGACAGTCAGACAGAGTGAGCGAGCGAAGAGACAGACAGACAGACAGACAGACAGACAGACAGACAGACAGACAGACAGACAGACAGACAGACAGACAGACAGAGAAAGAGAAAGACAGACAGACAGACACAGACAGACAGACAGACAGACAGACAGACAGACAGAGAGAGCGAAAGACAGACAGAGAGAGAGCGAAAGACAGACAGATAGAGAGCGAAAGACAGACAGATAGAGAGCGAAAGACAGACAGAGAGAGAGCGAAAGACAGACAGAGAGAGAGCGAAAGACAGACAGAGAGAGAGCGAAAGACAGACAGAGAGAGAGCGAAAGACAGACAGAGAGAGAGCAAAAGCGAGACAGAGAGCAAAAGCGAGACAGAGAGCAAAAGCGAGAGAGAGAGCAAAAGCGAGAGAGAGAGCAAAAGCGAGAGAGAGAGAGCAAAAGCGAGAGAGAGAACAAAAGCGAGAGAGCCAAACAGACAGACAGTCAGAGAGACAGCATGTTCAGCAAGCTACCCTAAGGCAGTACTGTGGCTATGGCATGTCCAGCTAGCTACCCTAAGGCAGTACTGTGGCTATAATGGCATTATTGTCCCAGTAGTCTCATGTTAGCCTGGTCCCAGATCTTTTTGTGCTGTCTTGACAAATCCTATCCACAAGACAGCACACCAAGCAGCTACTGAAAGAGACTACTGTCCCAGGCTATCTGCAGCTCTCAGACACGCACCTCTTAGGGGAGGTCTCTGCCATCTCTGCCGTCGAAGACCCAGAGGGCTCGGAGTGTTCGTGTTGGCCCGGCAACCTGATTTGCTCGCCGTCGGGTAGCAACAGGTGTTCCTGGTCATCCTGATGATGGCATTGGGACCTCTTCTCCTCCCGTCGTCTCTTAGGTGACTTCCTGTGTTTGGAGGTCGAGGACCTGACTGGCTCTGGAGGGTTGGAGCTTCTCTCAGGTGTAGCTGAGGAACAGGATGACTCTTGACTCTCCATCCTGTAGGAACACACAGTACACACACATAAACTGGGGTTGAAACTCTAAATATCCCTGGTTGACCACATGCTGCAGCAGAGTGACTAGTGTCACAACAACGTAGTTAACAAAACCATGCAAATTGGGTTTACAGGGCAAATATATAAACACTATCAACACATGACCTGTCTAATTATATAGGTAGACTAGCCCAAAGGCTAGTATTGAGCCGTTTCAATATCGCTATATGCTGGCCTTTGGGCTATAGCTAGTCTTGATAACTGGATAAAATGACTAGCTGGTTAGGTAAGTTAGCTAGTTAGCTATCTAAGCAGGCCAGCTTTAGCCAAATCTCAACTTGTTTAAAGCCTACACTCCTGTAAGCTTAGCATGACAGCCTTCTAAACAAAGAAAAGCACGGACTAACAAGACATGGCTAACAATGGTTTAGTGCCAATGCAAGGTCAACTGAACTAAGTTTAGTTAACTAGCTAGCAAAAAAAAAAACGGTAAAGATGTCTAATCTGCCGTAGCTACCTTGAGTTGCTTAACAGCTCTCCTTACGACATCATCAGCGCTGTGTTACCTTCCACGGGTTTGATAGCAAACGAACCTGATTAAATACTAGTAGCTGGTCAAGAGCAAATGTTATAATGCTAATTGTGTGTCTGTGGTTTTACTTGGAAAGCTTAACCTAGCTAGCTATCGGAACATCAGTTGACAGAATGAAAACATAAAGCTGCATGCGCAGTGGAAGCCATTTGGAAACGGCTGCTTTCGGATCGACTGTTCAAGAGCGTCAATCCTGCCACACCACTGCGCAACTTTAGAGACCTCAAACAGACCGCCATCTCAATGGCCAATTTAGTAGCCTATGTATCTATCTACATTTAGTGGCCTATGTATCTATCTACATTTAGTGGCCTATGTATTGTAATGAACAGGCAGGGAGCAGGTCTCGAACCCTCGACCTTCAAGCCCGAAGTCCGGCGCGCTATCGACTGTGCCGCAAAAGCATGCTCGTCCGGCAGAGTCGATTTCCGCGCTTATAAACCCAGGGTCGTTACAGTATCTATCTACATTTAGTGGCCTATGTATCTATCTACATTTAGTAGCCTATGTATCTATCTACATTTAGTGGCCTATGTATCTATCTACATTTAGTGGCCTATGTATCTATCTACATTTAGTGGCCTATGTATCTATCTATATTTAGTGGCCTATGTATCTATCTACATTTAGTGGCCTATGTATCTATCTACATTTAGTGGCCTATGTATCTATCTACATTTAGTGGCCTATGTATCTATCTACATTTAGTAGCCTATGTATCTATCTACATTTAGTGGCCTATGTATCTATCTACATTTAGTAGCCTATGTATCTATCTACATATTGCTAGACTGTGTTGGTGCTGACATCTTCAGGACAGGAATACCGGTTTACTTAACGGAGGAATAAACACACATGTTCATCATTGGTGTCTTAACCAGAACGGGGGGAAAATGCACTTTCTTTATTTTCGCACATGCGCAGTCATACATCTCTCATAGGGCATGACTGTACCAGTGTAAGAACACAACTCAACAACATATTAGTCCACATGCCAACACCCCCACTTGCTCTTATACTGTACAAGTCGTATTCAACCTAACTTTATCAACACATTTAGCTTACAGTTATTCATCTCACAAATGTCAGTTTATATTCCAAACATGTAACCCAAGAATTTTTCATTTTTGAACTTCGTTACAGGTTTAGTCAAAACATCTGCAGCCATGTCTGCCGTTGGACAATATTCAATACTTATTTTAGCATCACTGAGTTTATTTTATTTTTTATTTTTTTTGTTCACATGGTGTTGACCTTGTATGGTTCATCTTTATTTTCCCTTCACTTTGTGTAAAATCAATGCCTAGGAAATGTCCAAGCCTCCCAAGATCTTTCATCTTAAATTTTTCACGTAACATTTATTTTACACTTGTGAGTGAGTCACTATCACTAGCAGCGATAATTAGATCATCGACCCAAATTATCAAAATGATCCTTTCTGTTGCAGTTTGTTTGTTATAAACACAGTGATCAGCTGGGTTCTGTGTAAAACCATTTTCACTAAGGTGATCATGCAACATTTTGTTCCAGTTCCTTCCTGACTGTTTCAGGCCGTACAGTGACTTGTTCAGTTTGCAGACTAGTTGCTCACCTGTATCTGACCTGACTTCAAAACCCTCTGGTTGCTCCATGTACACTTCACAGTCAATAGGAGCATGTAGATATGCTGTTTTGACATCCATCTGATGTAACTCTAAGTCATACTGAGCTGCTAGCTGCATCAAACAGCGTACTGATGTCATATTTGCAGTTGGAGAAAAAGTCTCCTTATAGTCTATTCCTGCCACTTGACTATACCCCTTTGCAACATATCTTGCCTTGTATGTCTCAGTCTCATCTGAATTGTTTTTGACCGCATAGACCCACCTGCCCCCCACTGCATTTTTACCCTCTGGCAGTGTGGTTAATGTGAATGTATCATTTTCCCTAAGGGAATCCATCTCCTCCTTCATAGCAGTAGCCCAAATCTCTGATTTTGGTGAAATCATTGCTTCTTTGAAGGTTTGTGGTGCATTGCACATTACTCTGTAGCAGTAGTCAACACTAGGTGGTATCTGGTCATCACATTTCACTTTACACTCATAGTCTTTTAAGTACTGGGGTTTCTTCCTCGCTCTGTCTGGATAGCGTGGACTCTGACCATCTGATGTCTCAATTTGCACATCTTGTGTCTCTTCTGAGTTTTGATCTGCCATCTTGGCTTTCGGCATGGGGTTTTCAAATCTCTCCCCATGAAGATCATCACTGATTTCCAAATCTGTCTGAGTTTGGTGTTCGACTACACCTTTTGTAACACACTTGACTAATCTGTTTTTAAGAACTTTCCCAGTGTCTGGGTAGTAGACTAGGTATGCTGGACTATTTTTATCATACCCGACAAAAATACCCTTTTCACATCTTGAGTCTAACTTTTTCTTGTTCTGTCTATATGCATAGCAAACAGATCCAAATTCTTTCATCTTTGAAAGATCAGGCTTTCTCCCAGTAAACATGTAGTGTGGAGTCTGTCCTACACGCTTATTGTAACACCTATTGCGAATTACTGCAGCAGTCATTACAGCATATGTCCACAAGTTCTTTGGTAGGTTGCTTTCAAGTAGCATGCATCTTGCCATTTCGAACAATGTTCTCCAATTTCTCTCAGCCGTCCCATTTTGATGGGGTGAGTAAGGGGCTGAAGTTTCATGTCTTATGGCGTTCTTACTGAGCAGTGACTGGAACTCTTTGGCTGTGAATTCTGTGCCATTATCTGACCTGACACACTTTATTTTCCCATAAGGGGCCAAATCAGCAATAAACTTCTCAGTAGCTTTTACAGTATCACTCTTTGCTTTTAGGAAATACACAAAAACTGCCCCTGAATAATCATCCGTAAATGCTAGAGTATATCTGAACCCATCTTTCGCCTCTGGCTCAATAGGGCCAGCCAAATCAGTGTGCACAAGCTCAAGAGCCGCTTTTGCTTTTTCATCAGGCTCTGTTTCTGCTCTGAACAAATTTTCCCTGAGTGCAGATTTCACAGTTGAGGGTAGATTTGTCAATTTTACCTGTGATTTTCATTCCCTCTGTCACATTTTCTAACTTTGACACATCCTCAAAATTACAGTGGCCAAGAATTTTGTGCCATGTGTGAATATCATAGCACCCATGACATCCATCATCATATTCATCACTTACAGTGTTAAGATAGTAAAGTCTATCGTACTCCTCGATGTCAAAAGTGGTACCGTTCTTGTGAATGAGCTTGTTACACCCCTGTCGAAAGTTGACTGAAGCTCCGTTGGCTGTCGCTGCTTTAACAGAGAAAATGTCCTGTGGAAACGACGGCACGTACAGCGCCTTCATCAGCGTTGTTTTTACCCGACGACCCGTGTTGTCTCTCAGGTAAACCTCCGCTGCACCTCTCCTCTCCGCGACACCATTCGTTCTTGTTCCGTCAGCCAGCTCCACGGAATGTTTTTCCGGTTTGAAAGTCTCGTCAAACTCCTTAAACTTCCCGATGTCCGTGACTATATGTGACGTTGCTCCCGTATCAACCATCAGCCCTTTCTGTTTCAGTCCACTAACCTGACAGTCACTTATTCTGAATGCAAATGTGTGGCTTTCAGCATCTGTTGCTTGTTTCACATTGTCTCTTCTTTTTCGTCTGCAATTTGCGTCAGTATGAGTGGAGCTCTTGCAAAAACTACACCACTTTCTCCGTTCTTTGCGCTCTCCAGTAACGGTACATTCCCGGGCCTTGTGCCCTTTCTGGCCACAGTTGAAGCAGGTTATCTCGGTCCCTTTATCTCTCCCTCTTGGCCAGCTAACTTTAACGTTACTTGCCTTCATCACGTTGTCGTCAGTGGAAATGGCGCTAAACTTCTCGGTGCTTTCATAGCTCCTCAACTTGGTTTTGAACTCGCCAAAAGTTGTCGGCTCGTCACTCTGCGTTATGTGGATGGCAAACGGCTTAAATGATTCGGGCAAACCTTTCAGAACCATTGCAATCAACAGCCCGTCACTCAAAGTCTCTTCAGCATTTCTCAGTGCTGTAATAGCCGTCTCAGCACGAATGATATAGTCCGTAACACTTTCGTCAGCGGCTTTCTGAAGAGAAGTTAGTTCAGTGTAGAGGCTAATCACACGTGGCTTCCCTTTACCTGCATAATGTTCCCTCAATATCTTCAACGCTTTTCTCCCATCATCTGCTGCTTCTCTCATTATCAGGGAAAGGCTTTTATCATCCAAAACCTGTATCAATTCGGCGTAGGCTTCTTCATTTTTCTCTCTGTCTTCTTCATCTTCATCCACGCTCAATATGGCGGCCTTTAGCCCAAGCAAACGCAAGTGCCCCAAAAACTTTGTCTCCCATAACTCGTACTTTTTTTCATCTCCGTCGAAATATAATCTATTCCATCGGCTTCCATGTTCCCTCCTGGGCCCATAACCTGTTGGTGCTGACATCTTCAGGACAGGAATACCGGTTTACTTAACGGAGGAATAAACACACATGTTCATCATTGGTGTCTTAACCAGAACGGGGGGAAAATGCACTTTCTTTATTTTCGCACATGCGCAGTCATACATCTCTCATAGGGCATGACTGTACCAGTGTAAGAACACAACTCAACAACATATTAGTCCACATGCCAACAGACTGATAACATAAACATTTGAATCCTGGGTTAGACAGGAAAACCTGTTAAGAAGTGAGCTGCCAACGACAGGGTTTTATGGCATCAGTGTCCTAGATCAGGGTGTTTTCAACCCTCTCTTCAGGGACCCCAAGACATTTCAAGTTAAATCAGGTGTGCTAGCTCTAGAATATATCAAATACATGTAATGGGAGAGGGTAACGCCTGCCATACATGCCATCTCCTGCTGCTGGCTCCAGAGGCACGGCACCTGACTCCGAGTGCATTTGAGCAGTAAGGCTAAAGCAACCGACCGTAGATGAAAGTCGTGTGAGTTGAGTCTGGGACCACCGAACATCAGACACTAAAGTGTTTTTTTTTAACAGAGCAGATGCTTTCAGGAAACCAGGCCCAGATCTACATGGCATTGTTGCCATTGTTTATAAACTTTTTTTAAATGTTGAAATAGACATGTATCTAACCCCCCATATCACACACTTACAAACTGAAATCATAATATATTATTTGTGTACACATTGTACAAGTAATTAGTGAGGGAGACTCAAATATCACATTTATTTGTATATATCCACTGTACACATAAATCACGGCAAATTGGTTAATGTTTCAGTCATCTCTTTGGTCATGTGGGTCAAACAGAAACATCCTAATGATTGGTTGACAATAGTCTCCCACAATGCAGGTAATGGCTGCAGGATAAAGTACGTGAAGAGTAACTGCAGAAAATGACAGAACTCAAAAGTTAATGACCTTTGATCACATGATTTTTTTACAAGTTCATGCAGTCGACATGTCGGACAATTTTTATCCCCAGAGTGCAACACAGTTTGAAAGGTGGTGATCAATGATATCAAAGATGGTCACCGACTAGACAAAAGTGATCCGCTCGAATGCGCACTCTGGTTTCCGACCGGTCTGACATTATACCACTAACTTTTAACTTTCAAAGGGCGCGAATTAGTAGCTGCGTACGAACCATCCTGATATCGCATGCTGGTTCGTACAAGGCTACCGAATCGGTGGAATGACCCAGTCGGTGTCAACTGATTGGCGTCATTCAGCACTATTTTGACACATCTAGACATACTGCGTGAACTAACACCCAGGTCCCGGTTTCCTAAAAGCATCTTAAAGGCGAAGTTCATCGTTAGAAGGAGCATCGTTAAATCCCTGAGCTGTTTCCCAAAACCATCGTTATTAAAATTGCACTTGAAAACGCTTGTATTCCAACGCCTGCCTCAGGCCTCCCAGATGGCGCGGCAGTCTAAGGCACTGCATCTCAGTGCTAGAGGCGTCACTACAGACCCGGGTTCGATCTCGGGCTGAATCACAACCGGCCGTGATCGGGAGTCCCATAGGGCGGCGCACAATTGGCCCAGCGTCGTCCTGGTTAGGGGAGGGCTTTACAAGTAGGCCTTCATTGTAAATAAGAATTTGTTCTTAACTGACTTGCCGAATTAAATAAAAACTTGAACAGCAAAGTGGGTCATTAGTTGCTTTTTTGCCCTCCCTCATCACTTTATACACAGAAGATCTCCGTTTAACATAGAGTCCACAAGGTATATCCGTCTCTCTCCGTCTCTCTCTGACCGGTGATAACTTTAGAACAAAGTTAACTAAAAATACAAAGTTGCCAATGGCGTTGCAATTGATACAAACAAGCAACGTATAAAAAGAGGCTTCAAATGAAAGCTGAGATGACTGAATTAAAATATATATAATATACAGTACCAGTCAAAAGTTTCATGAAGTAACCAAATTAACAGGTGTGCCTTGTTAAAAGTTAATTTGTGGAATTTCTTTCCTTCTTAATGAGTTTGAGCCAATCAGTTGCACTGTGACAAGGTATTTCTGATGGTCTTTTACCAAATAGGGCTAAGTCCATATTATGGCAAGAACAGCTCAAATAAGCAAAGAGAAACGACAGTCCATCATTACTGACATGAAGGTCAGTCAATACAGAACATTAAGAACTTTGAAAGTTTCTTCAAGTGCAGTCGCAAAAACCATCAAGCGCTATGATGAAACTGGCTCACATGAGGACCGCGACAGGGAAGGAAGACCCAGAGTTACCTCTTCTGCAGAGGATAAGTTCATTAGAGTTACCAGCCTCAGAAATTGCATCCCAAATAAATGCTTCACAGAGTTCAAGTAACAGACACATCTCAACATCAACTGTTCAGAAGAGACTGGGTGAATCAGGTCTTCGTGGTCAAATTGCTGCAAAGAAACCACTACTTAAGGACATCAATAAGAAGAAGAGACTTGCTTGGGCCAAGAAACACAAGCAATGGACATTAGACCACTGAAAATCTGTCATTTGGTCCGATGAGTCCAAATGTAAGATTTTTGGTTCCAACCACCGTGTCTTTGTGAGACGCAGAGTAGGTGAACGGATGATCTCCGCATGTGTGGTTCCTACTGTGAAGCATGGAGGAGGTGTGATGGTGCTTTGCTGGTGACACTGTGTGATTTATTTATAATTCAAGGCACACTTAACCAGCATAGCACCACAGCATTCTGCAGTGATACACCATCCCATCTGGTTTGCGCTTAGTGGGACTATCATTTGTTTTTCAACAGGACAATGACCCAACACACCTCCAGGCTGTGTAAGGACTGTTTGACCAAGAAGGTTAGTGATGGAGTGCTGCATGAGATGACCCGACCTCCACCCAATTGAGATGGTTTGGGATGAGTTGGACCGCAGAGTGACGGAAAAGCAGCCAACAAGTGCTCAGCATATGTGGGAACTTCTTCAAGAGTGTTGGAATAGCATTCCAGATGAAGTTGGTTGAGAGAATGCCAAGAGTGTGCAAAGTTGTCATCAAGCAAACGGTGGCTACTTTGAAGAATCTCAAATATAAAATATATTTTGATTTGTTTATCCTTTTTTGGTTACTACATGATTCCACATGTGTTATTTCATGTTTTGATGTCTTCCCTATTATTCTATAATGTAGAAAATAATTTTAAAAAAGAAAGAAAAACCCTTGAATGAGTAGTTGTCCAAACGTTTGACTGGCACTGTCCATTTCATGATATGTAGCCTAACATGATGATGTGCCAAATTGTGAGTTGATGCATTTTTATTGGGTAAGTATTAGAATAAGCTGACTCAATATTTGCAGCCATGATAGGAGCTGATCCGTCGTCAGCATTGTGAAATAATTTGAATGTATAATTTGAATGGAAAAAGGTGATCCGAGAGCAGCGCTCCCTTTCTTTCCATCCTATTGGCCGTTGGGAAAGATGCATCGTTAAAATACTGGTAAACATAAATTCCATCGCTATTTGGAAACCAGGCCCAGATTGTTCCATTCCAAGATGAAACACACAGAGTAATTCTATGACATTGTGAAGATTCAAAACACACACTGTTTATTATTGTGTAACTGTTTAAGCCTTTAAATCCTCTATGCTCCATTAAAACCCCTCTTTCAAAGTCACTGAGATCTCTTCAAGCCATGGAAGATAAAATAATGGACAACTGAGCATTTTTAGACATGACCCTGAGTATTATGGGATGTTACTTGCTTAATTAACTCACGAACCACACCTGTGTGGAAGTACCTGCTTTAAATGTACTTTGTATCCCTCATTTCAAATCGAATCAAATTGTATTTGTCACATGCGCCTAATACAACAGTTGTGACCTTACAGTGAAATGCTTACTTACAAGCCCTTAACCAGCAATGCATTTTTAAGAAAATACCAACAAAAAAAAGAGATAAGAATAACAAATAATTAAAGAGCAGCAGTAAATAACAATAGTGGGGCTATATACAGGGGGTACCGGTACAGAGTCAATGTCAATGTGCGAGGACACTGGTGTCGAAATAATTGAGGAAATATGTAATATGTAGGTAGAGTTAAAGTGACTATGCATAGATAATAACAGCGAGTAGCAGCAGCATTCCGGCGAGGGGGGGGGGGGCTATGCAAATAGTCTGGGTAGCCAGGTGTTCAGGAGTCTTATGGCTTGGGGGCAGAAGCTATTTAGGAGCCTCTTGGCCCTAAACTTGGCGCTCCGGTACCGCTTGCTGTGCGGTAGCAGAGAGAACTAGGGTGGCTGGAGTCTTCGACAATTTTTAGGGCCTTCCTCTGACACCGCCTGGTATAGAGGTCCTGGATGGCAGGAAGCTTGGCCCCAGTGATGTACTGGGCCGTTCGCACTACCCACTGTAGTGCCTTGCGGTTGGAGGCCGAGCAGTTGCCATACCAGTCAGTGATGCAACCCGTCAGAATGCTCTCAACGGTGCAGCTGGAAAACCTGAGGATCTGAGGACCCATGCCAAATCTTTTCAGTCTCCTGAGGGGGAATAGGTTTTGTCATGCCCTCTTCACGACTGTCTTGGTGTGCTTGGACCATATTAGTTTGTTGGAGATGTGGACGCCAAGGAACTTGAAGCTCTGAACCTGCTCCACTACAGCCCAGTCGATGAGAATGGGGGCGTGCTCGGTCCTCTTTTTCCTGTAGTCCACAATCATCTTTGTCTTGATCATGTTGAGGGACAGGTTGTTGTCCTGGCACCACACGGTCAGGTCTCTGACCTCCTCCCTATAGGCTGTCTCATCGTTGTTGGTGATCAGGCCTACCACTTGTGTCATCAGCAAACTTAATGATGGTGTTGGAGTGAACAGGGAGTACAGGAGGGGGCTGCACCCACGAGGGGCCCCGTGTTGAGGATCAGCGTGGCCGATGTGTAGTTACCTACCTTTACCACCTGGGGGCGGCCCATCAGGAAGTCCAGGATCTAGTTGCAGAGGGAGGTGTTTAGTCCCAGGGTCCTTAGCTTAGTGATGAGCTTTGAGGGCACTATGGAGTTGAATGCCGTTCAAAAGTTTGGCGTCACTTAGAATGTCATGGTTTTTGAAAGAAAAGCACATTTTTTGCCCATTTAAAATAACATCAAATTGATCAGAAATTCAGTATAGATATTGTTAATGTTGTAAATGACTATTGTAGCTGGAAACGGCAGATTTTTAATGGAATATCTACATAGGTGTACATTATCAGCAATCATCCCTCCTGTGTTCCAATTCTGGTGAAATGATAATCGATGCTTGGCAGCCATTTGACAAATAAAAATGCTCTCTCTCTTATCCATAATAATCTCATGTCGGTAGCCTAGCCTATTCCACACATGGGAATTTAACCGCAAAAGTTATTTTTAATGTGCCTTACATCATCACGCACAGCCTTTAATCTGCAACAAGTCAATTTGAGGGAAACACATATCTGGTGTGAAAATACACATGTTAATTTTATGCAGATTTTAGAATATTGGCATTAAAATATTTTTTCCAATTGGATAGAAGCCTAGCAACTGAGAAGAAAGAATATGAATCTCTGCTTTGCTTGAGAGAAATATAGAAGACACTTCTAGAGATTAGACTTCTAAGAGATCCCCTTAGAAGTAGGCTATTCCCTATATATTCTGTATCAAAAGGGTTCTCATTGGGTCCAAGGGTGTGAATGAACTGAGAAAAAAAAATGTAATGACTTTGTCTTCCGTTTTAACTATCTTTTAATCATCAGGGTATGATTAACTACATCCTGCTGGAGATGTATTTGATGTGTTGGTCGAGGTAACTAAATTCAAAAGACACAACCCACAACTCATAAAAAATGTTCAGTTGTTTCTCAACCCTAATATTGATTTCATATTGGGGTGAAATTAAAGGACGGCTAAACATTGTGACTTAGCCTCCATTTTAGATTTGTTAAGAAATGTAAGAAATTCAAAACGTGAGTTGGTTTCACAGCGTGATTTGACATGGCTGTCTCGTGTGTGTTTGCAGGTGGTAGAGTTAGCCAAATGCTTTTGCCAATTAGCGTCAGCCAGCTGGTGTGTAACCGTGGCGAAGTTGGTTTGCCTTTGGATGGCCTAGCTCCGGGGCTAGTTAGGGACTGTTAAATTACGTATTGTAAAATGAGACAGTTGTATTTTGCACACCTTTCAGTTCTCATTAAATGCTTTCGATATGTGTATATTAATTTCTAAAATGTATAGTTTTGAGGTAAAGTTACTGAAATTTGGAGCTAGGCTGGGCCCTCCTCCTCCACCGAGCCCATCTGAACCAGTTTCCTGGGGCCGTTTCCCCTCTCTCTGATCCTGGTGGACACCCTTATGAGCCTGTCCGTTCTCCACCTTCAGCTGATTGATTGCATTTGTTTATTAAGTAGAAAGCTTAATTACTAACATTACTGACTGGTAAAAAAAAAAAAAATAATAAAAAAAAACACTCCAAAAGGAAACAAGCCCTTTGGAATGGGTGTTATTCTACCTTTCTGATCACACATCGGTACTCTGTAGCGCTCACTCTCCCTCTCTCTTTCAGGGAGACACCTCTTTCCTGGGCCTCCACCTCAGCAGGCACCACGTTTGCCTACTGGTTCAGATCGCCTGCTACACCTACGAGCTCCTCCTCTAGCCCGTTGTGGTTCTGACCACTACTGGACCACACTGGGTCCTGGTCCAACAGACCGCCACGATCCGGGGTGAAATTTCCCTTATGTACAGCTCTAGGATCAGCTTCTCCTCCACCGATCCTAACCTTAACCATTGGTGGGAAAAATGCAAACCTGACCCAAGCTCAGCAACTACGGGCAACTTCACCCTACACCCTCAAAAAAAAAAAAAAAAAGCGGCCAGAAATGTTCAATATGCACAAAAAGCTTATTTCTCTCTACTTTTACACACATTTGTTTACATCCGTGTTTGAGCATTTCCCCTTTACCAAGATAATCCATCCACCTGACATGTGTGGCATATCAAGAAGATGATTAAACAGCATGACCATTACACAGGTGCACCTTGTGCTGGGGACAAAAGGCCAGTAAAATGTGCAGTTGTCTCACAACACAATGCCACAGATGTCTTAAGTTGAGGGAGCGTACAGTTTGGCATGCTGATTGCAGGAATGTCAACCAGAGCTGTTGCCAGACAATTGAATGTTCATTTCTCTTCCATAAGCCACCTCTGTCGTTTTAGAGAATTTGGCAGGACATCCAACCGGCCTCACAATCGCAGACCACGTGTATGGTTTTGTGTGAGAGTGGTTTGCTGATGTCAATGTTGTGAACAGAGTGCCCCATGGTGGCGGTGTGGTCATGGTATTGGCAGGCATAAGCTACAGACAATGAACACAATTGCATTTTATCTATGGCAATTTGAATGCACAGAGATATCGTGATGAGATCCTGAGGCCCATTGTCGTGCCATTCATCCGCCGCCATCACCTCATGTTTCAGCACGATAATGCACGGCCCCATGACGCAAGGATCTGTACACAATTCCTGGAAGCTGAAAATGTCCCACTTCTTCCACGGCCTGCATACTCAGACATTTCACCCATTGAGCATGTTCGGGATGCTCTGGATCAACGTGTACAACAATATCAAGCAACTTCGCACAGCCATTGTGAAGTAAAATATTTGAAATCGTTATTTTTTGTTCAGTATGATCCCTGCTGTATAAGTTGTTTTATGGTACTTTATTTATAGTGTTGGTATATACTTTGACTGGCTGATGTACAGCTAATTGCCTATCAGGGATAATAAAGATAATATTAAATCGTTCAGTCTACGACACGAGACACCAGTTTCACGTCCATAATAACACAAGACTTACAACATCAGTTTTGACACAAGAACTTTACTAGAATTTGATCCAAGTTCATTGTCTATACAGGGTATATTTATATCATTGGCTATACAGGATATGTTTACAAGGTCTGAGATCAGGGGGAGGGAGAGAAAACGGAACACTAGAAATACAACTGAGGTATTAGCTAAAAGCATGTACACGTATGTCATCATATACTAGTAAATATCAATTATGACCAACGGTTAAAGATGCAGTGTCCTCTGCTTAAAAAACATTTTATATCACAACATGAGGTAGGAGAACCGTGTCTCGTTTCATGCAAAGACCAAACGTCTCAATCACACTGCATTGTTGTTGGCAACATGGTTTGCAAAAGTCATACAGACACTCACTGCCATACATCTTTCAGAATATAGCATTTTACGAAAAAGAAAAGTTCGTTTTTAAACAGCCATAAAAATATTTTCTTATTTTAATCTACGATTTGTCAGGTGTACTAAATTTAAACTGAAAACATGGCGTACACGTAGTGTTTATACCGCAGAGAAAACCAAAACATACATAACAATTTTTGTGTTATATTAACATCCTAGCTAGCTCCCACGCTGCTAAATAAGAATGGTGTTCCTAAATAAATATCCAACTACAAAGCATAAATGGAAACAATTGATCCAACATTTCTTCAGGGAATCCCAAATCCAACTTGTAGCTATCGTTTACAGAGTACTACCTCTTCTACACTACGTCACCTTCATTAAAGGGATAGTTCAGTGATTTTACTATTTAAAAAAAATAAAATCGCTGCGCTATCCATTTAAATCTGGGAACAATCCATTGGGGATGGATGTAAAAAAAAATATATATAAAAAAAAAATATGGAAATGCTAGTTACTGTATAACTGTGTTCCTGAAGCAAGGCCAAGGGTCTAGTAGTAAGTCGAGTTGGACAAAATACACAGCTATAAAAAAATAAATAAAATAAAAACTGTACAAAGCACGTCTGTGGTAAAGTCCCAAATGGCAACCTATTCCCTTTATAGTGCACTACCTTTGACCAGGGCCCATAGTCTTCTAGTTCTCATAACATTGCAAATGCAAGCGGGCCCAGCACACCGTGTTACAGCATAGTATGTCTTCACTTATTTTAGTCCATTGTATCCATCACATCATTAGCATGGCATTGTACTTAAGTAAATATAGAGCGCCCTCGTGTATAAAATTCAATTTATACCAACAGAAAATATAGAAGTACAAGAAATACATTTGATACCCCAAAACGATTGTTGTAGACTGTTCTAGAGGTAACTATGGCGATAATAACAAAACCCTAATACTGATTATCTTGTGATGTAAAACATCAATGCAGTCACAAGGACCCTATATACCCCCAAGACGACAAAGTGTTGTTGACAAAAATGAGGACACAACCCACAGCGCTACACGATAATAAGTCTCTCCCCTTTTTCATAGCTACTGTGCTTCGGTCACTGGCAAATACACATGCGCTCAGAACCAAACACTTCTCTCTCGCTCCACTTTGCACAATCTAGAGGCTACATTTGTATAGTATGATTAGGTAGTTGGTCAACAAGTTGTGTGTTAGGTGGGGAGGGAGGGAGAAGTTTGTGTCACAAATGACACGCTATTTCCTATATAGTGCACCAATTTTTTTTTACCAGAGCCCTATGGAGACTAGAGAATAGTGTCACTTAGGACACAAACACTTCGTTTTTATACCATAAACATATCAAAGTCAGAAATCATTCAACTAACAAACCATATTAAAAGGATCCATTTACTTACGTAGTTACATGCAAACCTTTGTTTTCAATTATTTTATTTTTTTTATATATAAACAAATGTTCGGTGCATATTCAAATTTGTCTGGGGGTGTAGTTTAGTGTACGAAAAGGGATTAAGGGAGAAAGCGTATACATTATGATTACACATCAAGTCTATCAGGGTGAAATCATTATCCACGAAATAAACAAATCAATGTAATCAGGTCTGGGGAAGTACTGTAACAACGCACTACCTTCCCTATTCAACCCTGCGGTCGTATCCGAACTCCCAACAGCAATTTTACACCCTTTAAAAAAAGTGCGCTCCACAATATCAGTGTACACAGCGGAGCGACAACAATAAATTATAATCTGCCAAGACTGCCACTATCTGTTAGTCCCAAAGTAGGCATGCCGTAACATTTTTTTTTATTAACAGCCAATCAGTCTTGAATTCTGCTATTGTTGATAACGGTAAACAAGAAGTATGCCTGCTGCGTACGATGACGTTATATTGCGGAGTGTTCCTTTATCAGAGTAAACGACAAGTCAAATCTGAATTTTTCAAAGACTCAGGCAACTGAAACATAACGGATGTTTTAGAGCGTCAGCCTTGCCTGGTCCAGTCAATTTTAATAATAACATTTAGAATATTATCCCATGGCATAGTTAATATATTAAATTACTAATGTATGTACAAAGTGAATATAAATCTTTAGTTGATACATTAAATATATTTTTTTCCCCTCAAAATAATTTCCAAAAGTTTATATGGAACAACGGTCGGTAGAGCAGTATGGATTGGATTTGTTCTGCATGTGACTGAAGTTCACGTCAGACACCCAGGGTGTTTGTTTCGTTGTAGTTGTGGGGGGGGGGGGGGGGGGGGGGGGTTGTCCTCATGAAAATAACAGGTTTTGTAGCTTTGTTTAAACGTTGCGGCTTAATAACAAAATAAGACCTACTATATTGTAAGTATTGTGTCAGGGCATGGTGTAAACACAGTTCTAAAGGGAACTATTTCTTTAGAGATCTGCATTGAAAAGTCCGAGCACAGTGGAATGTCTACCAATTTGCATGTATAGCAGATGCATAAAAAAAAGATGCTTGGAGTTTAAGCCAAGGCCCCCTTTTAAATACTATTTACATGCTGCCTGGCTCTTAGGGTCTGGGGGGGGGCTATAAAAATACTTCCTTGCCCTCTTAGGATCTGCCTGTGGGGGCTAAATCCATTCTGTGTGAGCTAGCTGATTGGGGCTGGGTGTGCTGTTCGCCTGGACTTCTACACAACAAATCACACTCCCCTGGCTCATGTGGCATTGCTTTGGTGTGAGGGAGGTATGGCAGCTGCCAACATTCTGATGAGACAAAAGGGGCTCCCCTCTCCCAGCCCACCCAGCCTGAGAGGGTGTCTGCCCCCTGCACTCCCACTCTCTCCCCGCCCGTCTCTCCCCCTCCTCTCTTCCCTGCCACTCTCTCTTCGCCTGACTGTACATCCCTGCCTGGGCCAGGCAAGGCTCTGTTTGTTCAGTGAGGTGGAATAATGTGGAGGGGAAAGAGGAAGGGCCCTGGATCCTAGGCAGGCAGATCAGGTGTCAGTCTGGACTAATTCCTTTCACCTGTGACCCATATTCCCCCAGGCAGACAGCTAGCCCCTGCAGCTCTCAGAGTGTGCGTCCCAAATAACAACCTACTCCCTATATAGTGCACTACTATATAGGGTAGAGGGCATTACTTTTGTCAAAAGTAGTGCACTATACGGGGAATAGTCTACTATTTGGGATGCAGAGTGTCTCACAGAAGAGAGAGGGTGGCAGGACACACCAACTGTTGCTAACAGGGAAATCAAACACTCAAACTCAAAACTAAAATCAGGACAAACTACAGCTTTCTGAGAGGAAATGTGGTGTGTTTGTGTGTTCTAGCCCAGTGGTTCTTCAACCTCTCCTCCGCAGCCCTCCGTCTCATCACTTTCGCTTTACATGTCTCATAGATCTCACTTTATTCACGTTCATGAGGTTTAACAATGACGACTGCAAATGCTCGGTAAAAATGTTTTCATATACCTTTATGATTTACACATTAAGAATTTTTTATTTTTTATAATTTTTTTATTTTTTACTTTTCGCTTATTTGAAAGTAATGGGTATAATGATTATTTTTTAAACAAAGGTGAAATTAAAATGTGTATCCATGAAATGTCCTGTGTGGCTGGTAGCTGGGCCAGAGCACTGGACTGTCTGTATGAGATGGGGAACACCCACGTGGGCGCCATCTTAGCTCCAAGCAGCTCCAGTTGGCGTGCCAGGTAGTAGTAGGAAGAGCAACTGAACGCTAGTGTAACCGCAGTTCAGAACAGAATCAAGGGGCAGGGCCAGGAAAGAACTGTGTCTGACCTCCCACACTTTGTGTGGGCTACAACACATCAAATCCACAATCTAAAGGAGGAGAGGAAAGGAGGAGAGGCTGCGAGGGAAGGAGGAGAGGCTGCGAGGGAAGGAGGAGAGGCTGCGAGGGAAGGAGGAGAGGCTGCGAGGAAAGGAGGAGAGGCTGCGAGGAAAGGAGGAGAGGCTGCGAGGAAAGGAGGAGAGGCTGCGAGGAAAGGAGGAGAGGCTGCGAGGAAAGGAGGAGAGGCTGCGAGGAAAGGAGGAGAGGCTGCGAGGGAAGGAGGAGAGGCTGCGAGGGAAGGAGGAGAGGCTGCGAGGGAAGGAGGAGAGGCTGCGAGGGAAGGAGGAGAGGATGGGAGGAGAGTGTCCTTAAACACCCTACTCTTATCGGTCTGCCAAGCAGTCGTTTGTTCGTTCAGTAAAACTATAAATTAAAACAAACAAACATATACATCCCAAAAAAGTTGAAATACAGTTTACCAATAGGGGGCGGGGGTAAACCAACACATTAAACTAATTTGGTGTTAAATTAATAAACAAACAGAAATCCTTATCCAAAAAACTAAAGGAGGGAGGGAGGGAGAAAGGACACAGAGGAAAGGGGGATATCTAGTCAGTTGTAAAACTGAATGCATTCAACTGAAATGTTTCCCCATTTAACCCAACCCCTCTGAATCAGAGAGGTACGGGGGGCTACCATAATCGACATGAGAGAAGCAGCCTGGGGGAAAAGGGGGTAGACATGGTGAGGGAGTTGTTTGTGTCTGAAGGGCTGCCGTCTCTCCCAGCAGGGGGGTGAGGGATGAAGGGAGGAACAGAACAGAGGTGAGAGACAGAAGGGGCATTTCTTAAGTTCCTCTACTTATGAGCATGGCCGTTCGGCTGCTCAGCAGGGCCTGCGGTGTGTCCCTCTGTGTGGGGGATGTGAGAGGAGGGGGTGGGGGGCGGAGAGGGGCTCCCTGTAGCGACGAAGGAGGCCGAGGTGGAGGCCGTCTGGCCCATCTGCTGTTGGAGCTGAGAGATGATTCTCTCCAGCTTCTCCCGGGCATCCCGCTCACTCCTCAACTCTTCCTGGAGCTTATCCCGGTCAGCCTCCGCACCATCCAACCTCCCACGCAGCTCTGCCAGCTAGAGGACGGGAGGGAGGGGAGAGAAAGAGAGAGATATAGTCAGGTTAGTCTGAACAGTACACACACATACACAGCCAGTCAGCCTAAGCCAGACGCCAAGAGGATGAAGGAGACAGCAGGAGGTGTGCGTGTCTGTGTGACTGTCCTTACTCGATCCTTGTGGGGACCTAAAATCCCCACAAGGATAGTAAAACAAATTCTCCCTCGTGGGGACATTTGAGTCCCCGTGAGGACAAAGGCTATTTTAAACTTAGGTTTACAGTTACAATTAGGGTTAGGGCTTTGTGGCTAGGTTTAAGAAAAAGCCATATCTCAGACTGGCCAAAAAAAAAAGATTAAGATGGGCAAAAGAACAGACACTGGACAGAGATATGGCTTTTTCTTTGCAACTCCGCCTAGAAGGCCAGCATCCCGGAGGTTCCTCTTTACTGTTGACGTTGAGACTGGTGTTTTGTGGGTACTATTTAATGAAGGTGCCAGTTGAGGACTTGTGAGGCGTCTGTTTCTCAAACTAGACACTAATGTACTTGTCCTCTTGCTCAGTTGTGCACCGGGGCCTCCCACTCCTCTTTCGATTCTGGTTAGACAGTTTGCGCTGTTCTGTGAAAGGAGTAGTACGAGATCTTCAGTTTCTTGGCAATTTCTCGCATGGTATAGCCTTCATTTCTCAGAACAAGAATAGACTGATGAGTTTCAGAAGAAGGTTCTTTGCTTCTGGCCATTTTGAGCCTGTAATCGAACCCACAAATGCTGATGCTCCAGATACTCAACTATTCTAAAGAATGCCAGTATTATTGCTTCTTTAATCAGAACAGTTTTCAGCTGTGCTAACATAATTGCAAAAGGGTTTTCTAATGATCAATTAGCCTTTTAAAATGATCAACTTGGATTAGCTAACACAATGTGCCATTGGAACATAGGAGTGATGGTTGCTGATAATGGGCCTCTGTACGCCTATGTAGATATTCCATTTTTAAAATAAATCAGCCGTTTTCAGCTACAATCGTCATTTACAACAATAACAATGTCTACACTGTATTTCTGATCAATTTGATGTTATTTTAAATGGACAAAATTAGCTTTTCTTTCAAAAACAAGGACATCACCAGTAGTAGCCTACATTCACTATTGATTTCCATAATATCTAATCTACAATGTTTGTTTGGTTATGGTAATTTCTGTTAATGCATTCAAAACATTATTATTACAGTCATTTACTGTTCTCATTGTCGGAGTGGACATGTTTGTCAATTTATTCATTGTCTTTTGTTTGGAGCGCTCCTGCCAATGTGGAGTACGGACGCGAACCTGATTACGCAAAGAAGAATATAGGCCTTTTGGCTACCTGGTCATGTGCCCATTTGGGGATGTCTGATAGCATTTCTGGTCGTCTTAACTCACCACCACTAATGAGCTGTGGAGCTTCTCAAAGTAATTTTTTTCTTCACCGTAAACAGCAAGTAAAAGTCTGTTTTTAGAATCCATTGAGTGACAATAGTTCCTCAAAGTATAAAAAAAATTATTAAGAAAAAAAGGCTGGCTCTTTTTTTCTTCTGGTTAAGCAACCTCGGGCCATGTGCCTCTTAAAACACAGATTTTTCTCCCCAATTTCGTGATATCAAATTGGTAGTTACAGTCTTGTCTCATCGCTGCAACGCCTCTACGGACTCGGGAGAGACGAAGGTCGAGAGCCATGCGTCCTCCGAAACACGACCGTGCCAATTCGCACTGCTTCTTGACACGCAGCTCGCTTAAATACTCTGAATGATCGGCTATGAAAAGCCAGCTGACATTTACTCCTGGAGGTGCTGACCTGTTGCAACCACTCTGATGATGATTATTATTATGATTATGATGATCATCATCATCATCATCATCATCTGACCCTGCTGGTCATCTATGAACATCTTGGCCATGTTCTGTTATAGTCTCCACCCGGCACAGCCAGAAGAGGACTGGCCACCCCTCAGAGCCTGGTTCCTCTAGGTTTCTTCCTATGTTCCGGCCTTTCTAGGGAGTTTTTCCTAGCCACCGTGCTTCTACACATGCATTACTTGCTGTTTGGGGTTTTAGGCTGGGTTTCTGTACAGCACTTTGTGACATCGGCTGATGTAAGAAGGGCTTTATAAATACATTTGATCGGGTTCAAGTCGGGGCTCTGGCTGGGCCACTCAAGGACATTGCATCTTGCCCCGAAGTCACTCCTGCGTTGTCTTGGCTGTGTGCTTTGGGTTGTTGTCCTGTTGGAAGGTGAACGTTCGCCCCAGTCGGAGGTCCTGAGCGCTCTGGAGCAGGTTTTCATCAATAATCTCTGTACTTTGCTCCGTTTCTTTCCCTCGATCCGCGTTCCCTCGATCCGCGTTCCCTCGATCCGCGTTCCCTCGATCCGCGTTCCCTCGATCCGCGTTCCCTCGATCCGCGTTCCCTCGATCCGCGTTCCCTCGATCCGCGTTCCCTCGATCCGCGTTCCCTCGATCCGCGTTCCCTCGATCCTGACTAGTCTCCCAGTCCCTGCCGCTGAAAAACATCCCTACAGCATGATGCTGCCACCTCCAGGCTTCAGCGAAGGGATGGTATTGGCCAGGTGATGAGCGATGCCTGGTTTCCTCCAGAAGTGACGCTTGGCATTCAGGCCAAAAAGTTAATCAGAATCTTCTTCTTTCTCATGGTCTGAGAGTCTTTTAAGTGCCTTTCTGCAAACTCAAAGCAGGCTGTCATGTGCCTTTTACTGAGGAGTGGCTTCCGTCTGGCCCCTCTACCATAAAGGCCTGATTGGTGGAGTGCTGCAGAGATGGTTGTCCTTCTGGAAGGTTCTCCCATCTTCACAGAGAAACTCTTGGTCACCTCCCTGACCAAGGCCCTTCTCCCTCGATGGCTCAGTTTGCCAGGGCGGCCAGCTCAAGGAAGTCTTGGTGGTTCCAAACATCTTCAATTTAAGAATGATGGAGGCCACTGTGTTCTTGGGGACCATCAATGCTGCAGAAATGTTTTGGTACCCTTCCCCAAATCTGTGCCGACAAATCGTGTCTCAGAGCTATATGAACAATTCCTTCGACCTCATTGCTTTGTGTTTGCTCTGACATGCATTGTCAGAGCACACCTGAGCTCAATTTCGAGTCTCATTGCAAAGGGTCTGAAAACTTATGTAAATAAGGTGTTTTTTATTTTTAATATATATCTTTTTTGAATTTACAAAATACTTCGCTTTGTCATGTTCGGGTATTGTGTGTAGACTGATGAGGGAAAATGTAGTTTTAATACATTTAGAATAAAGCTGTGATGTAACAAAATGTGGAAAAAGTGAAGGGGTCTGAACACACACACACTGTTGGTCCAAGCCTACCTGGTTTGGCATAGCGATCCCACCCCTGGTTGGCATAGCGATCCCACCCCTGGTTGGCATAGCGATCCCACCCCTGGTTGGCATAGCGATCCCATACCTGGTTAGCATAGTGTTCCTCCTGGTGTCTGTTGTCACACACACAGCTCTGCTGCCTCAGCTGTTCCAGTCTGTGCTCCAACTCCCTCTGCTCCTCCCTCACCTGCCCCAGCCTGTGGGCATGCTCAGTGTGCACCGCCTCCAGCTCACTCTGAAGCTCACACTGCTCTGCTGCCAACTGCTGCAGCCTGACAGCCTCGCCTCCACGCAGCGCCTCCAACTCCTACACAGAGACACACAGGATGATCGGTTACATTTTCTGATTGATACCCCTTATGGTTTATGTTAGTTGTTCAGTAACTGGAGCAATTCAAAGTTCAGCTAAACGGTACACTATAAAATCAGGAATGATTACTAATGTAATATGTTGAATACAATTAAATGAGGCGATTCAAAATTTAAAGACAACCAGCTGACATGGAGTGTTACTGCTGGACAGGAACAAATTAGAGCAGTCCTGGGAGGGGATTGGTAAACACTGATCTACGCTTTTGACCGTGGCTGATGCCATTTTTTCTGTCTGGAGTTGACCATCTCTAGTTGTCTGTAGTGTCTCACCATCTCTAGCTGCAGCTGGTTGTGCAGGGTGGAATGCAGCTTCTCCTGCTGTCTGCTGTACATCTGAACGATCTCCACTACGATCCTTTCCTTGTCGTCCTCACAGACAGAAGACAGGACATCTTTACTCCCCAGCGCCGCGGTCATCGCTACAGCAGAAGAACTCTTGTTGCCGGGGATGGTCTCCATGGAAACTGGCTGCTGCCGGTCCCGGTCGGCAGTAGGAACAACGTGCTGCTGAGACTTGGCGTCGTTGACAACGGAAGGAGCAGGGGGAGAGGCATGGAGATCTGAGGAGCGAGGGGGGACCAAGGAGAGGTTGAGAGGGGGAGCAAGGAGAGGTTGAGAGACAGAAGCAGTATAGTCAACCCCCCCACACACAGCAGTCAACCAACCCACACACACACACACACCACACACCCACAGCAGTCAACCCACACACATGCATGGGTAACTAAGATAAGACCGTGTACAATGTTTTGTCCACTCAGTGTATACTGTATGTACTCGCAAATACACAGCCACCCACATGGATGGAGAGCGCGCGCACGCACACACACACACACACACACACACACAGGGCCTTAAAATTAAACACCCGCTACGAGCCAAATGCAGGTACATTTAGGTATTGGGGGTAAGAATGTCTAACTCACCAGCCATGTTGGCGGGTGGTGACACTCAGGGCTCTACAGTGCAAGCAGTTCATAAAAATAGCTAAAAAGTCTAGTATGGGCACACGTGCGAATAGTGATTTATAGCTAAATAAATGCTGCAGTAGCTGTTTTCAAAAGTATTTCTGCCATTTTGTTTCATATCTTGTAATACACAAAGAAATAGGAATCCTAACGTTATAGCTATCCAAGCAACACTATCTGGCTGGGTGCCTGTGTGAAGTGCTTAAAGATGTATTTTATTAGCAATGCGCACAGGCATAAAAGTTGGTTTAACTACTAAAGTGAGACTATGCTCATGTTCCTTTGATATTTACATTGTTTAGTTCACAAATTCAGCTGCTTTTCAAAATGTTTGCGTTTTCTTCCACTACTAGCAAAGAGAAGAAACATCTCTCAGCTCAGATTCTCACAGGCGATGACTCAAGGTGGCCCCGTTACCAAGGTAACCTTAGAACATCGTCTCATCTGTGATATTTTTGGTAAAAAAAATATAAAATTAAATGTAGCAATATACCACATTACTTAATAGAAATACATTGCTCGTTTTAAAAACATTAAACATGCTCATCCATTTTGTTGTGTTTTTAACGCAAAAATAAAACGTGTCCAGTAAAAAAAGAAAATATGTTATCTACCTGCCACAGTAAACAAAACCGTTTTAGGCCACACACCACACACACACACACACCAGCTCAGCTGTGTCTCACTCAGCCCTTCAAGGTCAACAGACTGGGAAACAGCAGCAGCGTGCACGCACAAGTTCTTCTGTCTCTGTGGGCACTTAAAACAGAAATGTCTCTACAAGGATAGTAAAACAAGAAATTCTCCCTCGTGGGGACATTTCCCAAATCCTCATGAGAACAAAGGCTATTTTAAGCTTAGGGGTTAGGTTTCGGTTGAGGGTTAAGTTTATAATTAGGGTAAGGGGTTAGTTGTTAGGGTTACGGAAAACATTATTTTGAATGAAAAGGATAAGTTGGTCCCCACGAGGATAGAAGAACATAACTTACGTGTGTGTGTGTGGTACTGACCCATAGCAGTGTCTTGGTGGCCGTGGGCCAGTCTCCTACTGTAGTGGTGTTTGAGCAGCACCCCCAGAACCTCAGAGCTGACCTCCGGCTGATCCCTCAGAGACACATTAGGAGCCACCATCTTGTCATATGTATACAGGTAGTAACTACAGAGACAGAGGAGGAGAGAGAGACATGGTGATATGTATACAGGTTGTAACTACAGAGAGGAGGGAGAGAGAGATGGTTATCATATGTACAGTGTACTCGGAAAGTAGACACCTTGACTTTTTCCACATTGTTACGTTACAGCCTTATTCTAAAATTGATTAACTTGTTTCCCCCCCCCCCCCTCATCAATCTACACACAATATCCCATAATGACAAAGCAAAAACAGATTTAGAAAATGTTTGCAAATGTATTACAGATACAATCTCAGTACTTTGTTGAAGCACCTTGGGCAGCAATTACAGCCTCGAGTCTTTTTGGGTATGACGCTACAAGCTTGGCACACCTGTATTTGGGGAGTTTCTCCCATTCTTCTATGCAGATCCTCTGTCAGGTTGGATGGGGAGCGTCGCTGCACAGCCCTTTTCAGGTCTCTCCAGAGATGTTAGATTGGGTTCAAGTCCGGGCTCTGGCTGGGCCACTCAACGCATGAGTGGTCTGAATGTCCTTATCTAGGCTGTGTGCATAGGGTAGTTGACCTATTGGAAGGGTGAACCTTCACCCCAGTCAGATCCTGAGAGCTCTGGAGCAGGTTTTCATCAAGGATCTCTGTACTTTGCTCCGTTCATCTTTGCCTTGGTCCTGACTAGTTTCCCAGTCCCTGCGACTGAAAAACATCCCCACAGCATGATGCTGCCACCACCATGCTTCACCATAGGGATGGTGCCAGGTTTCCTCCAGACGTGACGCTTGGCGTTCAGGCCAAAGAGGTCAATCTTGGTTTCATCAGACCAGAGAATCTTGTTTCTCATGGTCTGAGAGTCCTTTAGGCGCCTTTTGTCAAACTCCAAGCGGGCTGTCATGTGCCTTTTACTGAGGAGTGCCTTCTGTCTGGCCACTCTACCATAAAGGCCTGATGGTGGAGTGCTGCAGAAATGGTTGTCCTTCTGGAAGGTTCTTCCATCTCCACAGAGGAACTCTGGAGCTCTGTCAGAGTGACCATCGGGTTCTTGGTCACCTCCATGACCAAGGCCCTTCTCCCCCGACTGCTCAGTTTGGCCGGGCAGCCAGCTCTAGGAAGAGTCTTGGTGGTTCCAAACTTCTTCCATTTAAGAATGATGGAGGCCACTGTGTTCTTGGGGACCTTCAATGCTGCAGAATTTTTTTATGGTACCCTTCCCCAGATCTGTGCCTCGACACAATCCTGTCTCTGAGCTCTACAGACAATTCCATCGACCTCATGGCTTGGTTTTTGCCTTGACAAAAGTGGGACCTTATATAGACAGGCCTTTCCAAGTCATGTTCAATTAATTTAATTTACCACGTGGACTCCAATCAAGTTGTAGAGACATCAAGGAGGATCAAAGGAAACAGGATGCACCGGCGCTCAATTTCGAGGCGCATAGCAAAGGGGCTGAATACTTTGTTTTTGTATTTTTTATCAATTTGCAAAATTTTCCAAAAATGTGTTTTATTTAATCCATTTTAGAATAAGGCCGTAACGTAACAAAATGTGGAAAAAGTCAAGGGGTCTGAATACTTTCCAAAGGCACTGTATACAGGTAGTAACTAGAGAGGGGGAGAGTAGTAACTATGGTTACCATACGTATACAGGTAGTAACTAGACAGCGAGAGCACAAAGAGTGAGAAAAAGACATAGCAATTAGGATTTGGCTAAAAATACTTGAATCAGATATAGAACCAATTGCCCATTATGGTTGTGAGGTTTGGGGTCCACTCACCAACCAAGAATTCACAAAATGGGACAAACACCAAATTGAGACTGCATGCAGAATTCTGCAAAATTATCCTCTGGGTACAACATAAAACACCAAATAATGGATGCAGAGCAGAATTAGGCCAATACCCGCTAATTATCAAAATACAGAAAAGACCTGGTAAATTCTACAACCACCTAAAAGGAAGAGATTCCCAAACCTTCCATAACAAAGCCATCACCTACAGAGAGATGAACCTGGAGAAGAGTCCCCTAAGCAAGCTGGTCCTCTGTTCACAAACAGACCCCACAGAGCCCCAGAACAGCAACACAATTAGACCCAACCAAATCATGAGAAAACAAAAATAATTACTTGACACATTGGAAAGAACTAATAAAAAAAAACTGAGCAAACTAGAATGCTATCTGTCCCTAAACAGAGAGTACACAGTGGCTAAATACCTGACCACTGAATGACCCAAACTTAAGGAAAGCTTTGACTATGTACAGACTCAGTGAGCATAGACATTCTATTGAGAAAGGCCGCAATAGGCAGACCTGGCTCTCAAGAGAAGACAGGCTGTGTGCACACTGCCCACAAAATGAGGTGGAAACTGAGCTGCACTTCCTTACCTCCTGCCAAATGTATGACCACATTAGAGAGACATATTTCCCTCAGATTACACTGACCCACATTTTTTATTTTACTAGGCTAGTCAGTTAAGAACAAATTCTTATTTACAATGACGACCTACCCCGGCCAAACCCTCTCCTTACCCGGACGACGCCGTGCCGCCCTATGGGACTCCTGATCACGGCCGGTTGTGATACAGCCCGGGATCGAACCAGGGTCTGTAGTGACACCTCTAGCACTGAGACGCAGTGCCTTAAACCACTGCGCCACTCGGGAGCCTGAGATTTGAATGATTCTAAAACAAATCCAAATTTTAATAACCCATATCCATTGGGTGAAATACCAGTGTGCCATCACAACAGCAAGATTTGTGACCTGTTGCCACAAGAAAAGGGCAACCAGTGAAGAATAAACACCATTGTAAATACAACACATTTATTTTCACTTTTATACATGGTTACACCACTGTATATAGACATGACATTTGAAATCTCTCTATTCCTTTGGGACTTTTGTGAGTGTAATGTTTACGGTTTATTTTTTACTGTTTCACTTTGGTCTATTATCTATTTCACCTGCTTTGGCAATGTAAACATGTTTCCCATATCAATAAAGACCTTTGAATTGAAAGGGAGAGAGCGCGTGACAGGGAGACAGATCAGAACATTTACCTTATCATACATATACAGACATTACAGAGAGATAGACAGAGACACATGGTTATCATACATACAGTGCCTTCAGAAAGTATTCATACCCCTTGACTTATTCAAAATGTTGTTGTGTGACAGCCTGAAATCAAAATTGATTAAATAGATCTCTCTACAGCACTTCACCAATCTGGGCTTTATGGAAGAGTGGCCAGACAGAAGCCACTCTTGAGAAAAAGGCACGACAGCACGCCTGGAGTTTGCAAAAAGGCACGTGAAAGACATATCATAAAGGCAAAATATTCTGTGGTCTGATGAAACAAAAATGTAACTCTTTGGCCTGAATGCAAAGCGCTGTCTGGAGATAACCAGGCACAGCTCATCACCCATCTAACACCATCCCTACCGTGAAGCATGGTGGTGGCAGCATCATGCTATGGGGATGCTTTTCAGCTTCAGGGAAACTGGTAAGGATAGAGGGAACAATGAATGGAGCCAAATACAGGTTCATTCTTGAGAACCTGCTTCAGAGTGCAATCGACTTTAGACTGGGGGCGAAGATTGATATTCCAACAGGACAATGACCCCAAGCATACAGCCAAAGCAACACTGGAATGACTTCAGAACAAGAATGTGAAGGTCCTTGAGCGGTCCAGCCAAAGCCCAGACTTGAATACTATTGAAAATCTGTGGAGAATTGAAGATTGCTGTTCACCGCCACTCCGTCATCTAACTTAACAGAGCTTGAGAAGAATGGGAGAAAATCCCCAAATCCAGATGTGTAAAGCTGATAAGACATGCCCAAGACGACTCAAAAGATGTAAATCGCCGCCAAAAGTGCTTCTACAAAAAAAATTTGACATTTCTGTATTTAATTTTCAATAAATTACTAAAAATGTCTAAAAACAGGTTCACTTTGTTATTATGGGGTATTGTGTGTATAAAAAAATATATATATTTTAATCAATTTTGAATTCAGGCTGTAACACAATGTGAAATAAATCATGAGGTATGAATACTCTGACAGCACTCTATATAGGTCGTAAATAGAGAGCGAGAGAACACCGTCGCTTAGTAATGTAATTGACTTCATTGTTAGATTCCACTTGACTTGCATTGTTAAATTACAAGCAGGTGTCCCAAAACCAAATGACTGTTTCTATACTATAGGACATGTTACAGGGACTCACTCCTGTTACATGAAAAACACAAGTTAACATTGCACTTTAGTAGCAAATCTTCCGTAAAAACCATTGACCAGCCCTGGTCTGGTGTCCAGATGAGGGGCCAGTTGTAATCCCGTAGTCTAACCTGCCTGTGTCTACCATGTCACGTGCTGCCCTGCCTCCTGTAATCCAGCTAATCTCAGCCTTCATCTGGACCAGATTAATAAGTGGTAGACCACAACTTCACACTGACACACACATGCAACGGTGGGTCCAACTGGAGGCAGGGTAGGAAGCAGAGCAGGGGTTTCAGCACTGCTACAGCAACACTCCCTAGGAAGTTGCTTGGAAAGTTACTTGGCATGGATTGTCAAGGGCAACGTCTTCCAACGAGGAAGAAACCTAGCTAGCCAGTCCCCAGTACTCAGAAGATTAGCCTCCATTGTGGGATAAGAGGTATCCAAATAAGCAAACAAATGTACCTGGGGTGGACCATGGGGGGGTGATAGAATGTTGTCGCAGGGGGGGTAGAAGAGATGATAAAGGGTTACGGGGTAGTAAAGGTTAACATACCTGGGGTGACTTTGCTCTTCCTTGATGTGGGGGAACACCAGAGTAGCCTGGGCTTGGCCTTGAACCTGCAAACACAATAATAAACCTTTTAATATACTAGGTCTTCATTGCATCTCGATAAAACCACAAAACAAAGATTAGTAGGTGTATATTATCTGAATGTCAATGTTTGTAGCTATAATTGTGTGTGTTTAGGGGAGGGTGATGTGAGGAGTTGAGAGAGAAGAAGAGGCTCTTTCTAAGGGGAGGGCGATGCGAGGAGTTGAGAGAAGAAGAGTGAGCACAGCCTTTAAATGCTTGAGAGGAGTGGTGGATGAAGCATGCCATTTCAATAGGGGATTGTGTTAGGACCTGAACCCAGTGTGTCAGCTTACGTGCTTAGGAGGAGTGAGGATTCAGGTGAAGGGGGTTGGAATAAGGTTAGTGGTAGTGTTGTCACGATACCAGAACTTTGACTTGGAAACCGATACCAGGTTTACTATCACGATACTGAATACCAAAACAATTCCAGAGCAAATAAAAATTATAAAAAATAAAACGAGGCATGTTCCATTAGTCACAGAAAGGTCCTTAATCCAGACAGATCTTTTGAGTTAAATATCATGACATTTCAATGTATTCATTAATTAAAACAATCAATTTGACTTTGTTTTCCCAACCCCTCCAATCTAACTACTTAAATGGTAATCATTTCCATACACCCACAATAAGATGTGCATGCAACCAATCAAATTTGAATGGTAAAATGTCTCATCTATCGATAAACCAAGATGTAGATCGCAACCTATTCACAATACAGGCTAACGTACATTCAACAGGAGTGTGTGTATGCATTGAGTTATTGAGCTTGTTTTGGCTGATTTCATGGAGCTACAGATGACAATCGGTTTCCATTCGGGAAATTCTGTACTGATCAACAACATTTGCATAGAAGAAATCTCTTATTATATAAAACGTGCGTGCTCTCTCTAAGACCCATTACGTCATTCACACACAGTCAGTTTGAGGCTCGAGCAAAGATGGTCTTGACTGGGGAAAGATAAAGTGAATGGATAGAGTTTTGTGACAATCAGAAATATCTTTCGTTATGGTTTGCATATCACAAACAAGGTACTAGGGTAGTGAACTGACCCTAGCTTCAGCTGTAAGCTAGCAAGGAAAGTTAGCCTACAAAGCTGGAAGCTACCGGTATCTTCTTGCATTCTAAAGTGTTCTAGCCTGTAACGGACATTGTTTTGCGAACAGTAATTAGCAATTTCAACATTGACATGCCGTGTTGCATTATTGAAGCATGTTAACTTCTGTGCAGCATGAGTGGCGGACTCCCAGTGAGTTCAGTGGTTCCTCAGGACAGACTAGAGTCAGTATGAGAGAGGAGGTAACATGATACAGTCCAGACTCCCAGTGAGTCCAGTGGTTCCTCAGGACAGACTAGAGTCAGTATGAGAGGGGAGCTAACATGATCCAGTCCAGACTCCCAGTGAGTCCAGTGGTTCCTCAGGACAGACTACAGCTATCAGTGGGTACATGGAGCAGACACAGTGCTATCACAGTGCCATCGACTGCGCTGATCGACAGAATTGATTCTCTCTCAAACCTTGGTAGAAGACGCGAGACATTTCACAAAAGTAGCAAAAGTAACACATTCTAGCAAACCATTTTTCATGTTCTAGTACAACAACAAAAAACATGTACAGAGGTTTTGGTATACAGAGGAACAATAGTTAGGGAGAGGGGTCAGTGCCGTCAATGCAACCAGCTACGTCGGCAGCGTGAGCAGAGCGCCACTTCCTGTGTGTCGTACCTTGGTCCCTGCGTCGTTGTCGGCTAGTTTACTGTTAAGAGACACTAGAGGCTCTGGAGGAGACGATCTCCTCACCTCGCCGTCCTCTTCTACCACCTTCTGAAACACAGACAGAGAAAGAGAGAGAGTTTGTCTCAGGGTCTGAGGTAGGCCTCTGAAGGCTATGACGCAGAACAATTAAAGTGAGGTAAAAGTACCACAGAAAGAGGGAGTCAGCCAGAGGCTTTCACTCTTCCTCTAGACATTATTTTCCAGGATTATTTAAAGACATTAATTGCACACACAATCACACACTCTTGCAAGTTCAAACTGCACTGAAACAACAAACATAAGGACATACACCTTCAGCATATAGAGGCCTGTAGGATATAGCATGGAACAATTTCAGTAACGTATTTTACCACAGGAGAGAGAGACCGATTATCCAAACACACAGGGAAATCAAATTCTTACAGAACTGAAAACCACCCATTTGACAAAAAACACTGAATAAACAAAAATTGCTATTTGGCCTCAAAAGACTACTACTCTACTCTGTCAGATACAAAACAGAGACCGATCCTGACCAAAAACAGGCTTGTCGCCCACCAATTGGCTACAGAAAAAGATAAACACAAAAAGACATGGCTACCCAAAGAGGAGCGTCTATGTGGTCGCTGCACGACAGGGAGACGCACTTTTTAACTTGGCCGTGATAAATAACATAAAACGTGGAAAGTCAAGGGGTCTGAATACTTTCCGAACGCACCGTAGCAACATGGTCTAGGAAAAGGTGGCAATTCAACAGCGCACTGATGTGTTTCAGAACCGCGGACAGCAACCGCTATCCAACACAGGAGAATTTGTTTTTGCACCATTGTTCTTACATAATATAACCATTTACTATTTCAGAAGCACGTCTTAAGAGTGATGGACTGTGCAATCCCCACGCCTCCACAATGCATCAGTCCACTCAGTATCCAATCAGATAGGTGTCTTGTACACCATGATTAGAGTTTTTTTTGCTACTGCTCAATAAAATAAAATGTCGGTCGACCAACAGCCAATCGACCAAACAACGGACCAGTAGACTAAATGTCGTCAGCCGAGTCCACGACTATGGATGAAATAAAAATGAACAGTCATACGTTTTTTTTTAACAAACAGCTGACCGAAGAAGACCGGATGGCCGGGCATTTGTGAGGTTGAGTCAATTTCCGCGGTAACAAGGACTCTTTAGAATGACTGTGTTCTAAATGACTGTAGTAAGCATGAGTGGGTGGAAGGGATGATACACTTTACAGTAAGCACACCACAGCACACACACGAAACCAGGGGTCATTGGATTGGGAGTACAGAATTATTTCTATAACGAATGTAGAAACTAAAGGAATGATTCCTGTCTGGAGGAATCTCATCTGATGAAGAATGTGTCATGTGAGGCTACAACGCTAGTGACGAGACACACACACACACACACACACACACACACACACACACACACACACACACACACACACACACACACACACACCATCAGGCTACAGGAAGCAGAGCAGTGAAGGAGAGGAAGTGACCCGGGGGAGGACGAAGGGAGCTGTGTGTGCACGTGACGGGGGAGGACGACCCTGAATTTCCGCCCTCCTACCCCTGGGCGCCGGAGACGGTCAGAAATGAGGATGCCAGTACGCTGAGTGTGCTTTCGTGTCATCCAGCGTATTTGTAATAATGGCCCCAGGTCATACCCTCACAGTGCAGCACAAACTATTTGTTATAGCTTACACATTATGTACGGGCAGACCCTCATGTCCTGGTATGGCATGCAGAATGGGTACGTTCCCGTGTGGCTCAGTTGGTAGAGCATGGTGTTTGCAACGCCAGGGTTGTGGGTTCAATTCCCACGGGGGACCAGTACGGGGGGGAAAAAATGTATGACGTATGCATTCACTACTGTAAGTCGCTCTGGATAAGAGTGTCTGCTAAATGACTAAAATGTAAAAAAAAAAGTAAAATGTACGTTAAATGGGTGATGTAGGCTATTAGCCCAAACAACACTAACAGTAAATGTGAAGTTGTATCACACAGACAGGGTCACTGCGTTTTGGTACAAAACCCTCAGGGGGAGGGGTCTCCTGGAGGTTCCTAACAGCCAGAGAAGACAGGGTTCTATTCTGGGGGCCCCCCTGAGGTTCTAACGGCCAGAGAAGACAGGGTTCTATTCTGGGAGCCCCCCTGAGGTTCCTAACGGCCAGAGAAGACAGGGTTCTATTCTGGGAGCCCCCCTGAGGTTCCTAACGGCCAGAGAAGACAGGGTTCTATTCTGGGGGCCCCCCTGAGGTTCCTAACGCCCAGAGAACACAGGGTTCTATTCTGGGAGCCCCCCTGAGGTTCCTAACGCCCAGAGAACACAGGGTTCTATTCTGGGAGCCCCCCTGAGGTTCCTAACGGCCAGAGAACACAGGGTTCTATTCTGGGAGCCCCCCTGAGTTTCCTAACGCCCAGAGAACACAGGGTTCTATTCTGGGAGCCCCCCTGAGGTTCCTAACGCCCAGAGAACACAGGGTTCTATTCTGGGAGCCCCCCTGAGGTTCCTAACGGCCAGAGAACACAGGGTTCTATTCTGGGAGCCCCCCTGAGGTTCCTAACGGCCAGAGAACACAGGGTTCTATTCTGGGAGCCCCCCTGAGGTTCCTAACGGCCAGAGAACACAGGGTTCTATTCTGGGAGCCCCCCTGAGGTTCCTAACGGCCAGAGAAGACAGTGTGCGCAACTAGCTCGCTGAAGATAATTAGCTACTTTAGCCTCTACTTCCAGCTTTACTCACATTTCTTCCACTATCCAAGTAATGAACCAGATTTAGAAGCACACATGACCAAAAGTATGTGGACACCTGCTCGTTGAACATCTCATTCCAAAATCATGGGCATTAATATGGAGTTGGTCCCCCCCCCCCTTGCTGCTATAACAGCCTCCACTCTTCTGGGAAGGCTTTCCACTAGATGTTGGAACATTGCTATGGGGACTTTCTTCCACACAGCCACAAGAGAATTAGTGAGGTCGGACACGGATGTTGGGCGATTAGGCCTGGCTCGCAGTTGACATTCCAATGCATCCCAAAGGAGTTCAATGGGGTTGAGGTCAGGGCTCTGTACAGGCTAGTGAAGTTCTTCCACTCCGATCTCTAACCATTTCTGCATGGACCTAGCTTTGTGCACGGGGGCATTGTCATGCTTTCCCCAAACTGTTGCCACAAAGTTAGAAGTACAGAAACATCTAGAATGTCATTGTATGATGTAGCGTTAAGATTTCCCTTCACTAGAATTAAGGGGCCTAGCCCAAACCATGAAAAACAGCCCCAGACCATTATTCCTCCTCCACCAAACTTTACAGTTGGCACTATGCATAGGGGCAGGTAGCGTTCTCCTGGTATCCGCCAAACCCAGATTCGTCCATCAGACTGCCAGATGGTGAAGCGTGATTCATCACTCATCTTAGGCTCGTGTGCGGCTGCTCAGCCATGGAAACCCATTTCATGAAGCTCCCAACAAACAGTTATTGTGCTGACGTTGCTTCCAGAGGCAGTTTGGAACTGTGTGTGTTGTGTTGCAACCGAGGGCAGACGATTTATACTCACTACGCGCTTCAGCAGTCCTGTCCTGTCAGGTTGTGTGGCCTACCACTTCACAGCTGAGCCAATGTTGCTCCTAGATGTTTCCACTTGGCAATAAAAGCACAAAGTTGACCGGGGCAGCTCTATAAAAAGGTCAGAAATTAGACAAACTGACTTGTTAGAGCGGTAGCATCCTATGACGGTGCCACGTTGAAAGTCACTGAGCTCTTCATTAAGGCCATTCTACAGCCAATGTTTGTCTATGGAGATTGCATGGCTGTGTGTTATTTCATAGTAGAATAATAGTTAAAACAAACTACATAGAAAATGGTAAAAAGAAAAACCCTTGAATGAGTAGGTGTGTCCAAACTTTTGACTGACACACACGATAAAAATAAATGGAATGGAGATTCGGATAAAAGGCAACGGAATAGAGCTAAGCACAGGCAAAATCCCAGAGGAAAAATTGCTTCAGTCTACTTTCTGAAAGACACTGGGAGAGGAATTCACCTTTCAGCAGGACAATAACCTTAAACAAAAAGGCCAAAAATACAGTGGGGCTGCTTACCAAATCGACATTGAATGTTTGAGTGCCCTACAGTTGTGACTAAAATAGATTTTCAAACCTATGGTAAGACTTGAAAATGGCTGTCTAGCAATGATCAACAACCAACTTCAGAGTTCGAATAATATGCCAATATTGTACAATGCAGACGTGCAAAGCTCTTAAGAGACTTACACAGAAAAACAGAATAAGTCAAGAGGTATGAATACTTTGTGAAGGCACTAATTGAGTGGTAAGAGAAGAGGATTATTTTAATGCCATATCTGGTCTTTCCCCCCCATCTTTGAATCGAGAGAGCGATGACACTGCTTTTAAACGGTGCATTCGGGAAGTATTGAGACCCGTTTCCTTTTTCCACATTTTGTTACGTTCCTTGATTAAAAACAAAAAAACTGAAATATCACATTTACATATTTGCTAAAAATTTCAACAAATCTGTTCTTGCTTTGTCATTATTTTTATTTATTTTTTATTTCACCTTTATTTAACCAGGTAGGCAAGTTGAGAACAAGTTCTCATTTACAATTGCGACCTGGCAATTATGGGGTATTGTGTGTAGATTGAGGAAGGGGAAAAAACGTAATCCATTTTAGAATAAGGCTGTAGCGTAAACAAAATGTGAAGAGAAAAAAAGTCTAGAGGTCTGAATACACTACAGTTCCTGTGTCTGTGAGTGTATAGCACTGTCTGTGTGTAAAGCCTGGGCATGTCTGGGCATCACTCCATTACATCTTACCATTAAATCACAGTTCCAACAAGGACATCTCTACAGTACACACAGCCCCCTGGTTGCTCCGGGAGACCAGACATTGGGGCAGTTAAATATTTTCATTGGTTAACTCAATTTATTACTTACTACTAATTATTCTGGTCTGCATCCCAAATCGCACCCTATTCTCTATAGGGTTTTATTCCCTACATAGGGAATAAGGTGCCAAATTGGGGGAGAGACCTGGTCTCATGCTAATAACCTATTTTCCATGTTCTCCTAGTTATCCTCTTTCCTTTGTTGTTGGAACCAGCGCCGTCTATCGAGGTCAGGTAGTGAGACAAGGGAACAGCAGTCTGTGTTCAGTCGGTTGCCTGGAGTGTGTATGTAAGCTAGCTGCAGTTACAATAAGCCCCTTCCCCTGACCGTGCCCCTGACAGAAAAACAGGGCAGGAGCACTGCTCGGTGTAGAGTTCACATTTCCCTAGTAACTCTTAAAAGATTCTTTCCATAGATGGGATGGTTTGAAATAATGTAGTGACTCTCGTCCAGAGCTATGAACAGATTGTTTTTTACGGAAGAGGGGAAAGAAAGTGTTCGAGAAAAATAAATGTACAAAAAAATAAAAATAAAATAAAAACTGGCAGAGCAGAGAGAGAGAGTGGCTGGGAGTGAGAGGGAGGCAGGCCTTGAGGGATGGAGGGAGAGAAAGAGAGACCAGGGGGGAGTGGGGGGGAGAGAGCGAGAGAGGAGACACACTGAGGAGGGAGGCCCGCCCTCGGGTGTGATTGGCTGAATAGGTGGGTTGTTCCAGGCTGAGTGTTCCGTTCAGTGGAAGTTATGTGAGGTCAAAGTTAGTCTCACCCAGGAGGAGGGGTGACACGGGGGAGGAGAGGGGATTTCATGAGGGTTTTGTATGTCTGAGCAGTATGTAGAGAAAGACAGAAAAACATATAATAATAAAAAAGAGAAAGGGGAGAGGCTGACCAAGACAACAGCAGAAACCAGCTATCCTAGACTGACCCACCCCCTCTCCTCCCTTCACCCTGTAGCAGCTCAGCCTTTCCCATGGGGGCTATAATTAAGCAATAAGGCACGAGGGGGTGGGGTATATGGCCAATATACCATGGCTAAGGGCTGTTCTTATGTACCACGCAAAGCAGAGTGCCTGGATACAGTATTTAGCCGTGGCATATTGGCCATATACCACAAACCCCAGAGGTGCCTTATTGCTATTATAAACTGGTTACAAACTTAATTACAGCAGTAAAAAAATGTTTTGTCATAACCGTGGTGCACGGTCTGATATACCACGGCTGTCAGCCAATCAGCATTCAGGGCTCGAACCACGCAGTTTATAATATACTCCTAGCCTTAGCTGTCTGTCTAGATTAATACTCTAGGCTCCCTTTCCCTCCTCTCCTCCCAGACAGATCCTTATCGGATCGTTGCAACACTTATTTTGTTACCCTCTTCTAAATTGGGCCCATGGCGACATTGACTGTTTAAAAACACTTGTGGTGGTGGTGGTGGGGGGGGGGGGCCTCTAGACACACTGTCTGGGAACATCCATTCTAGAACCTTGCAGAACGTATGAATATAGGAGTAGAACCCTTAGAACAATATAGGAGATAGTTAAGCAAGTTAGTGAACATGAGCAGTTCTGGAGACGTGTTTGAGGATAGAGAGAGAGCGAGGAGAGAGAACAAGAAAGAATTTGAGGAGAGAGACTGGTCTGTGGTAATGTAAGTCACTGGTCTGTAAATAGAGGAAGACAGAAAAGCAGCTGTCTGCACCGCAGCTGCCGTCTAGGCCCTACCGACACACACACGGACAAACACACTGCGCTCTCAGAACAAAATTATATGTAAATGCTCCCAGCCTCACACACATTCCTAACAAGCACGCCAGTGTCCTTTTATAATCTGAAAGCGTGTATATTAGGACACGGAGTCCCCCCAGACAGACTAACAGGTATTTCACAACCAGGCCAAGGAGTCACGCACTGAGAATCTCTGCCTTTAAATCAGAGAAGTGACAAAACCTCTCCCACCATAGATGACGCCACCCTATCTGTGTGTGTGTGTGTGTGTGTGTGTCTCTCAGAGGGAAGTTCAAACACTCGTCATCCTCACGGGCTCATTACCTCATTGTTTTAGACACCAAACACACACACACACACACACTAACGAGCTGCCAGTTTAGTTATCGTCATCTTCTATAGTAGGGCCGACACGATACCAGTATTGCAAAACACAGTACCGTGGCAAGGAAACAAAACGAATGTAACTTCAGGAAAAATAGCCCTAATGTTGGAGAAAAAATAAATTGTCATCCATGTATTTATTTTCCAAAATATAAAATGGATAAAAATATATAAAACATAGCACACAACTCTAAATACAGCAGGATTTTTAAAGGATCAAATAGTTTGGTCTGCTTCGTGTTTTCATGCTGGTAGCGTCATCGGCCTATTTTAAAGCATAAGTCTGTTATCTCACCAACGTCTCTATTGACACTATCAACACCAGATCGTTGCTGTACAAGTTGTTGAGAAAACAATTGCGTGACTATTCCATTGTTGAAAGACACATCGGGGTCACAATTTGATAACTTGATTCTTCATCTTTGGTGTGAATAAATATGACAGGCCAAGTTCAAATTTCAGTTAAAAACATGGTCAGTTACACCTCCCGAGTAGCGCAGCGGTCTAAGACACTGCATCGCAGTGTTGCGGTGTCACTACAGACCTGGGGTCCGAACCATGACCGGGGCTCCCAGTCCGGGTTAGGGGAGGCTTTACTTTGCTCATTGCGCTCTAGCGACTCCTTGTGGCGGACCTGGCGCCTGCAGACTGACTTCGGTCATCAGGCTTCCGGGATAAGTATGCGGGTGTTAAGATGTGCAGATTGACGGGTCAAGTTTCAGAGGAGGGAGTTCCAGAGATGAGACAAGATAGCAATTAGATATCACAAAATTGGAGAAAAAAAAAAAAAGGGTCAAATTACCAAAAATTATAAATAAATAAAATAATTGGGTCAGTTTGAGTAAGTCAAAATTTAAGACCCAAAACTAATGTTGGAGGTCACTCATTCCCCGGGTGTTGTGTGAACCAGGTTTAACTAACACCCTATTGACATTACAGGGAGGAGAGCAGAGGTTGGCTAGGCTACTTACTAGGTAAAGGCAGGGCTTTAGAGCCACCATTTTACTCGCACATGCACCTAAATATTTTTGCTGTGTGACCTTGGAATTTAAAAATTGTACGAGCACCAGAGCCCCTAGAAAAATGAAGGATTCTAGCTTTATTACCTCAAATGTTTTAGGTTGTGCACCTACATTTTTCATATTAGAAGCACAAGTGCTCCTTGTAAAAAAGATCAGTGTAGAGACCTTGGTAAAGGCAGGAGAGGCTAGCTAGGCACAGTGGCTACTAGGGATGCACATTATTTAAAATAATAATAAAAATTACTTAAATTCTATAAGATATATAGATATATATATATATATATATTTTTTTTTTTAAATGTTTAATCGATAAACATATCTAAAAATGCCAACATCGGTATCGGCCAATGTGTAGTTTAACGCCGATGTGCAAAACCGATGTCAAAGCTGACGTACCTACGTTATATAGGCACATTTCGTAATGATGCCACGTAAAATGTTGCACTACACGTGCAACACAGTATTCATAACCTAGCCCACAACGTCTGCTGTGTAGATCGAGCAGTCATTTGAAAAAGTAACAAAACATCAGCGAGGCAACTCAAAAGGCAAAATCCATTTAAGCCAAGATAATGGAATTCATTGCCCTTGACAATCAACCGTTCTCTGTCGTGGGTGATGTTGGCTTTCGCCGACTGGTCGAGCACCGGTACACACTACCAAAGTGCGCTATTTTTCAGATGTTGCTCTACCGGAGTTACACAGTAAAAGTGTCACTGCTATTAGCTTCACGACATACATACTATGGAATGCTGTTTGGGTCTTTGCGTGTCAAAAAAGATACAGTAGCACTGTCAAAGCTATACAAAAAAGTCTGCAAACAAGCAAACACAGGTCACGAACAATGTGTTTACAATACCATGTTGGTAATAATGCATCATTTGTTTGACCGCAACTTCTGGGGTAGCTAACTTTAGCTCGGTACCTAGCTAGCACCAATACAACCAGCCTGAAAACAATGACCAGTAGAATCTGCAGTCATTTTCATTATTCTTAGCAATGATTTAGAAATCCTTGTGAGTAAGTTTCGCTAGGTTTCCACTTGTTGTTTGCTTATTGAAATTGAACTTCAGTTCATGAAAACAAATAGCTAGCAAGCTATTTAACCCTGTTGCCCAAAGGTAATATTATAAGCAGCCAGATAGCTTCATTTGGCTAGTGAGGCTCGACCGGACCGGGTTATGTGTTGTGAAGCTAGCCACAATAAGGATTAGGCACAATAGTGGAATTGCAGCCTGCCTTCAAAATAAAAGTATGTCATTGAGAGTGATGCAAATGAATACAAATAGTAGAATTATGACATACTTTCATTTTGAAGGCTAACCGCAAAGTCCACTATTGTGGCTAATCCTTATTGTGGCTAGCATCACATACAGTTGAAGTCGGAAGTTTACATACACTTAGGTTGGAGTCATTAAAACTCGTTTTTCAGCCACTCAACAAATGTCTGGTTAACAAACTATAGTTTTGGCAAGTCGGTTAGGACATTCATTTGTGCGTGACACAAGTACATTTTTCCAACAATTATTTACAGAGATTATTTCACGTGTAATTTATTATATTACCATTCCAGCGGGTCAGAAGTTTACATACACCAAGTTAACTGTGCCTTTAAACAGCTTGGAAAATTCCAGAAAATGTCATGGCTTTAGAAGCTTCTGACAGGCTAATTGACATCCTTTGAGTCAATTGGAGGTGTACCTGTGGATGTATTTCAAGGCCTACCTTCAAACTCAGTGCCTCTTTGCTTGACATCATGGGAAAATCTAAAGAAATCAGTCAAGACTTCAGAAAAAAATTGTGGACCTCCACAAGTCTGGTTCATCCTTGGGAGCAAAAAACCCCTGAAGGTACCACGTTCGGCTGTACAAACAATAGTACGCAAGTATAAACATCATGGGACAACGCAGCAGTCATACCGCTTAGGAAGGAGACGCGTTCTGTCTCCTAGAGATGAATGCACTTTCGTGCGAAATGTGCAAATCAATCCCAGAACAGCAGCAAAGGACCTTGTAAAGATGCTGGAGGAAACAGGTACAAAAGTATCTATATCCACAGTAAAACGAGTCCTATATCGACATAACCTGAAAGGCCGCTCAGCAAGGAAGCAGCCACTCTCCAAAACCGCCATAAAAAAAGCCAGACTACGGTTTGCAACTGCACATGGGGACAAAGATTGTACTTTTTGGAGAAATGTCCTCTGGTCTGATGAAACAAAAATATAACTGTTTGGCCATAATGACCATCGTTATGTTTGGAGGAAAAGGGGGGGAGGCTTGCAAACCAAAGAACACCATCCCAACCGTGAAGCACGGGGCTGGCAGCATCATGTTGTGGGGGTGCTTTGCTGCACGAGGGACTGGTGCACTTCACAAAATAGATGGCATCATGACAAAGGAAAATTATGTAGATATTTTGAAGCAACATCAAGACATCAGTCGAAGTTAAAGCTTGGTCGCAAATGGGTCTTCCAAATAGACAATGACCCCAAGCATACTTCCAAAGTTGTGGCAAAATGGCTTAAGGACAATGTCAAGGTATTGGAGTGGCCATCAAAGCCCTGACCTCAATCCTATAGAAAATGTGTGGGCAGAACTGAAAAAGCGTGAGCGAGCATTGAGGCCCACAAACCTGACTCAGTTACACCAGCTCTGTCAGGAAGAAATGGGCCAAAATCCACCCACCTTATTGTGGGAAGCTTGTGGAAGGCTACCAGAAACGTTTGACCCAAGTTAAACAATTTAAAGGCAATGCTACCAAATACTAATCGAGTGTACGTAAACTTCTGACCCACTGGGACTGTAATGAAAGAAATAAAAGCTCCAATTATTCTCACATTTCACATTCTTAAAATAAAGTGGTGATACTAACTGACCTAAGACAGGGAATTTTTACTAGGATTAAATGTCAGGAATTGTGAAAAACTGAGTTTAAATGTATTTGGCTAAGATGAACGTAAACTTCCGACTTCAACTGTAGATGGTCCGACCACCATTAATCAAATAAGAACTGTCTTATAAATCAGGGTTCAGGGTTAATCAGGGTTATTTTAGATGACACCGAGCTATATCGTCACTGAAACAGATGTTTTGCTATGTTTTATGGGAAGAACATTGTTTGCATCCATGAGCTAGCTAGCTTTTATTTTTTTATGACCAGCACTGTAGGTGCGCTAGACAACTTCACCAGCATCATAGCTTACGTATCGATGAATCGTTATGACATAAGAAATACGAGTGATAGTTATTACACTATGTAAAAATAAATATTAAGGTGATAAATTATGTGACGTGCAGTCATATTCAGGTCCTGATTGGTCAACAAGCTTATTTGACACGCAAAGAACCAAACGGCGTTCCATAAAAATCCTGGTTGAGAATGAAACGACTGAACAACAAAACAGCACAGCAAGTAAGTGAAAGAAATAGGTTGAGATGTTGTTTTACTGATAATGGGGACATATATATAAAAGGCAACAAAATAACCTTTTGGTCAGTGTGGTGTGTGTGTAACCTTTATATAACCAGGGAAGTCAGTTAAGAACAATTCTTATTTACAATGACGGCCTACCCCGGACAACGCTGGGCCAATTGTGCGCCGCCCTATAGGAATCCCAATCCGGGCGGATGTGATACAGCCTGGATTCAAACCAGGGACTGTAGTGACGCCTTCTGCACTGAGATGCAGTGCCTTAGATCGCTGCGTCCGTGTGTCTTTTATGCATTCTAGTAGTTAAAAAGGCCGCTAAAATGTAAAATATCGGCATTGTTTATTGGCAAGGAAAATATTGGATATCGTATCGGCCAAAAATGTCATGTCGGTGCATCACTAGTGGCTACACTAGGCACAATGGACCAATGAAGAGACCAGACCGGGGTTGTGTTCAGTAGAACTCATTGCAGCAAAACACTGAAACGAAAATGCCAAAATTAGCATTTATTGGATAAGTTCAAGTGGCTACCTACTCCAATTGTCCCCCATTTGGTACCTACTGAATACGACCAAGGGCCTTGACTCCTGAACACTCCAATAGGGATATGGAAACAGCAGCAGTTGGGGAAAACACACTTCCAGAAGCCTCAAAGGCACACACACCCTGACCAATGTGTTAGTTTAACCCTTACTTCTCGTCAGCCAGCCACTGTTTACACAGTGTCAATGTGCACATTGTAACCCAGTCCAAGGGTTTCCAGACACACACAAAGCTTAGCTCTCTCTGCCTCTCTCTCGCTCTCTGAAGGCATGTTCTCCTTCACTCCATAGGAAGGTACACGACTAAGGGCCTTGACTCCTCAACACTCCAATAAGGATATGGAAACAGCAGCCGTTGGGGAAAACAAACTTCCTGAAGTTCTTTCTAGGTCCTCACCTTCTCAAAACCCCATTGGAGGAGGTCAGAGGGGAGGGGTTGAGGAGAGGGGACGTGAGAAGTACGCAATTGAGTAGGCTTGGGCGGTATAACGTAGTATTTGGAAAAAGTCAGGGGACTGTTTTTCCCAATAGTGTCAAAACCTAGTCAACTTGTGCAATACGTTGAGATAGAGAACATTGCGTTCATTTTATCGGTCACATTATGTAACTTATGGTAGGTAGTCCACAGTCACGTGGTGTTTGTTTACAAGCTAACAACGACAAGAGACCGGAGCCTTGTGTCAAGCACAGTAGTGCAGCATGCGCCAGGTGATCTAATTACAGTTTGCAATTCACAACTACCAGCTAGATATTTACTTAATAGTTATAAGATAACTGTCTAAAAATGTTCTGAACACTCTGCTGTTGTGCATTTGGTTTGCTAATGTATTAGCTAGTTAGCCATCTAGCTAAGTGGTTAGCTTATTCTAAAATCAAGCATTTGCCTGGTAACAGCAGAATCCCCTCCTGGATCAAGAACCTTGCCAGCTAATATTAGTTTTGTGCGTGCAGAAAACTGAGTAGGGTTTGAGTTACTTGTATACATACTTTAGGTCAGAAACTGTACAAAACGTTCGCAATGCGGTCGTTAGCATTTAGGTTAGTGTTGTCTATCAGGATTCCTTAATACTTGTTAGCATTTTGGTAAGGGACTTTACGCTTTGAATATTAGTACTTTTTAAATAAATACTGCAGTCAACTTGTGCACTATGTAATAAAGCATATTGCGTTCATCATTTTGCCCATCAGGTAATTTTTTTATTATGAAGCTTAACGGTACTAGTTTCCCAAAACAGCGGTTAAATGTTATTGGTCACACACGTTTAGCAGATGTTGCGGGTGTAGCGAAATACTTGTGTTCCTAGCTCCAACAGCGCAGTAATATCCAACACTACACAAATCTAAAAGTAAAATAATGGAATCAAGAAATATTAGAATGAGCAATGGTCGGAGTCCGGAGTGTGTGAGAAATACTTTTGTATGTGGACTCCCATACAAATTAGTGGATTTGGCTATTTCAGACACACCTGTCGCTGACAGGTGTATCATTTTTTTTTTTAGCACACAGCCATGCAATCTCCATAGACAAACACTGGCAATAGAATGGCCTTACAGAAGAGCTCACCGACTTTCAACGTGGCACCGTCATAGGATGCTACTGTTCTAACAAGTCAGTTTGTCTAATATCTGCCCTGCTAGAGCTGCCACGCGCAACTGTAAGTGCTGTTATTGTGAAGTGGAATTGTCTAGGAGCAACAACGTCTCAGCCACAAAGTGTTAGGCCACACAAGCTCACAGAATGGGGCTGCCGAGTGCTAAAGCACGTAGCATGTAAAAATCTCTCCTCGGTTGCCACACTCAGAGTTCCAAACTGCCTCTGGAAGTAACATCAGGACAAGAACTGTTTGTCGGGAGCTTCATGAAAATGGGTTTCCATGGCTGAGCAGCCGCACACAAGCCTAAGATCACCATGCGCAAAGCCAAGCGTCGGCTGGAGCGGTGTAAAGCTAGTCGCCATTGGACTCTGGAGCAGTGGAAATGCGTTACGTTTGGGGGGGGAAAATTTTTGCCCCTTCTGTGCACTAGCGGTAATAATGTATATCCCAGGATGGCACAGGCATGGAATGAAGGTATGGAAATCTGGATATAGCGCAACCCTACAATTTAGTCTCTCCCCCCTCTAGCTATCCAACTTCCAGCAGGATGTGGAAACAGTGAGTCAGTCAACGTGGTAGATCAGCAGGTGGCTGGGTTGTTTCCCAAAATTGCACCATATTCCCTAAAGTGCACTACTTTTGACCAGGGCTCTGTGGAGCTCTCGGTCTAAAGTTGTGCACTGTATAGGAAATAGGGTGCCATTTGTGAGGTAGTCCCAGTCTGGAGGATGAATGCTAGCAGCTAGGGACCAGCCCTACAGTCTGTCCACTTCTCTCTCTCTCACTCACTCACACACGAGGGGAGGGTTAGATATTGGAAGGGAATCCCAGTGCAGGGAGACTTTTCACACACTCCCATGTCCGTTCTAGTGGGTGGGGGTGGGGGGGGGGAGCGATAACGTCACCCTCGAGCAGACAGTCACCTGCTTCCTCTACAACAGAAACTTTACAGGAATCTGCTCTGTGCCCTTTCAGAACGGCCCAGGTTCATGTTACAACGGACCGTGAACCACAACACACAGTGTAGTACAGACGTTGTAAAGTAGTCAACATTAAAATTCCACCAAATCAGAAGACAGACAAAGCTAGAAAAACAAGTTCAACCAACCAAGACAGTTAGAGAAAAAAATACAGAACAGTCCCCCCAAGCAGAGGGCAAACAAGAACCTTCACCTGAAACTGTATCTGTCACACACATGAGGGCCTCTGATGAGTGAGACACACAGGGATGTGTCACTAACCTCCAGTTATTTGCAGCTCATTACACAGAGACAGTAGGGTCTCACACACCTTAAGGTGTATCAAGTGTCCTGCTGAAGGTGTGTATTAGTCTGCTCTGCAGTGGAGATGTGTCTGAGTGAGTGGCCCCCAGGTCTGTCCGTCTGATAGGATTCATGGTATTTTGCCTGTAAAAAAAATATTGGGCTGTGTTTATGACCCCCTTATAAAACAAGCCCATTTTTACCACATTCTGGCCTGTATACATGTATTATACCTCCCGTGTGCATTCCGGCTTGCCGGGTACGACTGGTAGTAGTAGTTTGCAGATGTGGGTGGGCATCTATTTTAATAAATCCATTGAATAAACCCCATTAAAAAAATAACTCCATTGGTCCGACAAACAAACTATCCAGTCAGCGGCAGTCCTGTGGGCGAAAACAGCTCGTTGATGACAGAGGTCGAAGGAGAATGGCAAGAATCATGCAAGGTAACAGGCGGGCCACAAACAGGCAAATAACGGCTCAGTACAACATTGGTGTTCAGAATTCTATCTTGGAACACACAACTTGTCGGTCCTTGTCACGGATTGGCTCTTTGCAGCAGACGACTACAGGGTTCCACTCCTATCAGCTAAGAAGCGGCTCCAGTGGGCACGCAAACACCACCAATGGACAATTCAGGAGTGGAACAACATTGCCCAGTCCGACGAATCCCGGTTCCTGTTGCGTCATGCTGATGGCAGAGTCAGGATTTGGCGTAAGCAACACGAGTCCATGACCACATTCTGCCTGGTGTCAACGGTACAGGCTGGTGGTGTAATGGTGGGGAGTCCATGACCACATCCTGCCTGGTGTCAACGGTACAGGCTGGTGGTGTAATGGTGGGGAATGTTTTCCTGGCACACGTTTGGTCCCTTGAATTGATTCATGTTTCCATGTCCCGAAGAATTCAGGCTGTTCTGGATGCAAAAGGGGATCCGACCTGGTACTTGATGGGTGTATCTAATAAACTGGCCGCTTAGTATATTTTATAGTAAGAATATAACAGAATAAAATACAAAGAATATTTTTCCCACAGAACTTGTGTCACGGGAACGTGTGGAACTGCTGTCAAATAAAAAGTTATTTTGAAACAGAGCCCAAGCCTATGGTTTTTTGACACACAATGCATCTCTTTCCTACACTCACTGCACTTTGATAGGGAGCAGGCGTAGTGTTTCTTACATTGAGTGCATTTTCATCTTGATACTGATACAAAATAATTGCAATCCTATTTTCAAAAGCATGCAAGTCTCGTGTTCATATTTCACAACCTCAGTGGGCTTTTGGAGTTGCCTTTACGCGACCAAGAAAATAATAATAGTCTACACTTGATTTAGGTTACATTATTGCATGCTAAATGTTTCTGAACAGACCTTGATGAGCAAATATATTAGATGAGCTATACCACCCCCCCAGACTTATCTACCCAGCCAGAAACTAAATTAACCAAATAACCTATTCAGTGAAACAAACAAAAATCACATTGAGACAAGTCAGCGAAGTTACAGGCTTTTGGTTGAGAGTAGGCCTTTAAGTGAAGAGCAAAATAACCCACTTGTTAAACTACGTAACATGGCAACATGTTCTAATAAAAGGAACCAACTAGACACAACGATCATGAACATTGCTTTATCTTGGCTAGGTCGCAGTTGTAGATGAGAACTTGTTCTCAACTAGCCTACCTAGTTAAATAAAAGGTGAAATAAAAATATATATTTAAAAATCAAATCACCTCAGCTGACATTTCCCAAGCCTAACCGTAGCCAATGCCTCGCCTGGTTCACAAACTATTTCTCAGATAAGAGTTCAGTGTGTCAAATCGGATGGCTTGTTGTCCGGACCTCTGGCAGTCTCTTTAGGGGAGCCACAGGGTTTAACTCTAGGGCCAACTCTTTTCTCTGTATATATATCAATGATGTCGCTCTTGCTGCTGGTGATTCTCTGATCCACCTCTACGCAGAGGACACCATTCTATATACATCTGGCCCTTCTTTCTATGCTCTTAAATGCTAGTAAAACTAAATGCATGCTCGTCAACCGATCGCTGCCCGCGCCCGCCCGCCCACTAATCTGGACGGTTCTGACCTAGAATATGTGGACAACTACAAATACTTAGGTGTCTGGTTAGACTGTAAACTCTCCTTCCAGACTCACATTAAGCATCTCCAATCCAAAATTATATCTAGAATTGGCTTCCTATTTCGCAACAAAGCCTCCTTCACTCATGCTGCTAAACTTACCCTCATAAAACTGACTATCCTACCAATCCTTGACTTTGGCGATGTCATTTACAAAAATAGCCTCCAACACTCTACTCAGCAAATTGGATGTAGTCTACCACAGTGCCCTCCGTTTTGTCAACAAAGCGCCATATACTACCCACCACTGCGACCTGTATGCTCACGTTGGCTGGCCCTCGCTACATATTGTTGCCAAACTCACTGGCTCCAGGTCATCAATAAGTCTTTGCTAGGTAAAGCCCCACCTTATCTCAGCTCACTGGTCACCAGAGCAACAACCACCCGTAGCACGCGCTCCAGCAGGTATATTTCACTGGTCATCCCCAAAGCCAACACCTGCTTTGGCCGCCTTTCCTTCCAGTTCTTTGCTGCCAATGACTGGAACGAATTGCAAAAAAAAATAATCACTGAAGCTGGAGTCTTATATCTCCCTCTAACTTTAAGCTGCTCTGACAGCTGATGCTTACCGATCACTGTACCTGTACACAGCCCATCTGTAAATAGCCCAGCCAACCAACTACCTACCTCATCCCCATATTTGTTTTTCTGCTCTTTTGCACACCAGTATTTTCTACTTGCACATCCATCACTGCAGTGTAAATTGATAAATTGTAATTACTTTGCCACTATTGGCCCATTTATTACCTTACCTCCTTACTTCATTTTGCACACACTGTATACAGATTTTTCTATTGTGTTATTGACTGTACGTTTGTTTATCCCATGTGCAACTCGGTGTTGTTTTTGTCACACTTCTTTGCTTTATCTTGGCCAGGTCGCAGTTGTAAATGAGAACTTGTTCTCAACTGGCCTACTTGGTTAAATAAAGGTGAAATAAATACAATTATTTTAAAAATATGCTAACGGATATTCGGTGAAAAAAATTAAATAAAAAAAGTCTGATATAGATTGATTTATCAAGACTAGTCCCAACACTTTTCTTAAGCAGACCGATGGCGCTGTCCAAATGAAAACGGTGCTGAAATGATCATCTAGTTGACCACACGCGGGTATAGGCTATTGCTTCAAATTTATTACATACGAGTGGATGACCTTAGGAGTTTCAGTAAGAAACAATTTGATACATACCTTCAAATTAGCTTACTTTATTCCAATATTTTCTTCATATCAGTGATATTTATTCCCACAGTAATTCTTAAAAAATGGATCCATCCAGTTGTGATTAAGAAAACAATGCATGCTTAGTGGTGGGTTATGTGAAGAGACAGAAGTGATATGTCTCACAAAGTCTACAATTGGCAGGAAGATGGTTAACTGGCACTGCCTAGCAACCATTAAGAGTTTAAGAGGGCAGCGTGTGCCAATGCCGCCTCAGCATTAAGGCTATGTTTCATACTAAGCTGTAGGCAGAACTTTACCGAAATGATTACCAGGTCGTTGGGCAGGGGGAAGAAAAAGAAAAAAGTGTTGGCTTTGATACCGGCAATACCTTTTAGATAGAAAGAAAAGGGAGGAAAAAGTTGGTGGTATGGTCAAGTTGACGGAAAAACATCTTCGTATGAAAGAGATGAGTCTCTCAGACGAACACAGTGGACCAAGCCAAAGTGCGAGAGGGAGGGGAAGGAGGGAGGAATGTGGTTTGGGCGCTAGACTAGACACCAGACGGTATTTCCGGCACACTCACACACAAATTGAAACATACGGGAGAGGCTGGGCCCCTCTCCCTCCCTCTCTTTCTGCCAGACAAACACAGCAGACAGGGAGTGCCAAATGACTGTACAGCAAGCAGTGTTCTCACACCTGCACAGCACACACACTAGAAATACACTATAAAAACGCTTGGAGTCCATAGTCTCGTTTAACCCATAACCTGCCAGGCTGCATTGAATTCAAATCAGCCTACCTGGAAAACACCAGTTAAAATCAGGGTCATCTAACTAGTCAACTCTCCCTTAGTGAGCCATCATTAAATCGACAAGGCAAAAAACTAAGCCTACGTCCCAAACTAGACCCTATTCCCTATATAGTACATAATTTGTTTTACCAGAGCCCTATAAAGTAGTGCGCTATATAGAAAATAGGGTACTATTTGTGACGTACCCTAATAGTCCAGTTTGATCAAGAAGAGAGGTCCTGTCATGAGACATAGAGATGAACCAGTCAACAGAGGAGAAACCATCTAGAGCTTTGTTTTCAGCTGGAGTCAGCCTTTTTAATGGGTCCTGCTGCCCTGCTCTCTCCCACTGTCCATTTTAAATGGTTTTTTTTCACAATGACAAAGAAAAAAAACATTTAAATATATATTTTTTTATAACTCTGCTCTGTAGAATCCTGTTTGGTTCTGGTCTTCAGTGAAAAGCACTGGTGGTGAAGGTGATGCAACTTGGGCATTCGCCCATGTATGGGCTTGGGTTGCCAGTTACTGTACACTCCAGTGGTACGAATAAAGATCAAAGGCCAGTTTCCCAGACACATCTTCAGCCTAGAACTTGACTAAGGCATTCAATTAAGATTCTCCATTTAAATTGTATTTTAAAACCATCAACAAATTGAATGAGTTAAAAATAACTTTGGAATGCTTAAAAGGTCATTTAAATAGGGGAGGGGTGAATGTAATGAATCTAAACTGTCCCCAATATCTTGCCCAGAGGTCTGAGTGAGCGAGGGAGAGTCCACTACACCAGTCAGTGCTCTTGCCTATTGTCTAGTGATGGTTCTAGTGACCTCCAGCTGACCCAAAGGACAAATGATACTCTTCCCCTTTGTGTCTCACACACACACACACACACACACACACACACACACACACACACTGCAGTGACCCAGAGCGGGAGAGACCAGCTGGTCAGCAGTTAGCCTGTCCGCCCCCGCTCTGATCTACTACACCATCTCGACTTACCCCCCACATTAGTGGGTTGCCAGTGTTTCCATGTAGATGTCAGCGCTTGTGTTGTTGTGTTTCCATGTAGATGTCAGCGCTAGTGTTGTTGTGTTTCCATGTAGATGTCAGCGCTAGTGTTGTTGTGTTTCCATGTAGATGTCAGCGCTAGTGTTGTTGTGTTTCCATGTAGATGTCAGCGCTAGTGTTGTTGTGTTTCCATGTAGATGTCAGCGCTAGTGTTGTTGTGTTTCCATGTAGATGTCAGCGCTAGTGTTGTTGTGTTTCCATGTAGATGTCAGCGCTAGTGTTGTTGTGTTTCCATGTAGATGTCAGCGCTTGTGTTGTTGTGTTTCCATGTAGATGTCAGCGCTTGTGTTGTGTTTCCACCAGGAATGTGTCACTAAAGGCTTGGGGTGAGCACAATCAAACAGCACATGCTAAATGTGTGTGTTTGACCAATATAACTTGATTTGATTTCGAAGCAGGTGCTTTGTGAGAAAGTGCTTAAGTTCAGTTAGCCCTTGTTATGTAAATTTACATGTATGTCATTTAGCAGACACTCTTATCCAAAGCGATTTACAGGAGCAATTAGGGTTACGTGCCATGCTCAAGAGCACAGACCCGATTTTTCACCTAGTCTGCTCGGGGATTTCAAACCAGCGACCTTTCGGTTACTGGCCCAACACTCTTAACCGCTAGGCTATCTGCCATTCCAGCTGAAAAGTACCCAGGGCCCAAGTTCGGCCCAAGGTCAGAGCAGATCCGCCAGAGCCATGGCCCAATAGGACATGAGGGGTTGGTCCGCATAGATGGAAACAGAAAAGTCTGAGTATTTTGGGTAAAACACAATAGGGTAAAATCTTCAATGAAAACTCACCATACAGGCAGCAGGAGGAATGTCACCTGTCCCCTATGTATCGTCTTACACACAGCAAGGGCTGGTTTCTCTAGACTCTACCAACGACAGTGCAACCACACTAATAGTCTAAGGCAAACTTATCTGTTCAGAAACACAATAAGAAGTCATTCTTACTTACTTTGTCGCTGGTTCGGTTGTAGTGGAACTTGTCCTTCATGTCCTCCAACAGCTGTTTGAGATGCGTCTCCTCTGCCGTTCCCAGGTACTTCCTCCCCAGCTGCAGGTAGCACGGCCATTTGGCCGAGTCAAAGCCCCAGTGACAGGTCCTCTTGTCCGGCGACTTGTGAGAGTGCATCACAAACTTCTGCGGAGAGAAGAGCAGCTGGCATTCCACGCACTGAATACAGGGCGACTCCGGCTTGGCGTAGAATTGGGGAACGAACAGACCCTGGCATTTCCCCAGACACTGGTGCTCCACCTGGAAGCTGGCCTCCGTCTCCTTGAGGAGCTCCTGGCCGGGTAGCTTAGTGATGGGTTCGGAGGGGAGGACAGCCCCCGGGCGGAGCAAGGCATTGCAGAGGCGTTGGGCGTCAGTTAAGGTGATGAGGCCGCAGGACGGAGCATTGAAGGGTAAAATACCCAGCACCTTGAGTATGTGGAGCTGTTCCCCGTCGCAGCGCGAGCAGTACACATAGAGCTCGTCGCACACCGAATTGATCTGCTGCAAGGAGAAGTGGCGGAGAACCGAGTTCAGCACCTGGGGGAGGCAGAGGCGCTTCTCCCCGCCGACGGCAAAGCACGAGATGGATTCTCCCTCGAGAAGGGAGTGGCTGAGTTCCGTGGAGCTGTCACTGGGCACCAGCAGGGGTATACCTCCCAGCACAGGAGGGGAGGGTAGAGGTGCCATGCCAGGATAGGAATCAGGGCCGGGGGAGGAGGATGCTTCGTGGCCAGAGCGGGCTGAGAAGGCTGCTGGGCCCCCCAGAGAGCGCGCGCTGCTGAGAGTGAAGGCTGCCAGCGTGTGTTTCAGACCGGGGCTCAGGTCTAAAGCTTTCGCTCCACATACCTGGAACTCCCCCCTACTGTCCATCTCTATTGATCTAGTCATGCCTGGATCCACCTCCCGGTCCTGGGTCTGCTCCTCCCCAGCCTCCCTCTTTACCTTGGGGGTCCAGGGCAAGGGGGGCAGAGGGTCCAGGCTTCGGCGCTTCAGGTTCATCTCAGCCATCAGCCTCTTCTTAATGGGCACGTCTTCTATTCTCTCACGGTACAGCTGCTTCATGTTGCCCTTGAACGAGGTCAGGTCTTTGAATGGGGTTTTCAGACTCGTCTGAGTACTGGCCATGTCAGAGTTAGAGCTACGGATGAGTCTTTCCACGACCACCTTCGTTGGATCTATTCGTCCCCCGTTGAGTAGTCTATGTAGGTTTGTTAGTATCTTTTCAAATGTTCCACATCTGCTGGTGTTCAGAAAGGTACATGGTGGAGACTGCAGTGTTTCTGTTCAGATCGTTGCGTCTAAGTCTCTTTCTGCTTCCTGTAGGGGATGGGAAAGGTTCAGGAGTTAACACAAACCAAGAGAGGAAACGAGGGGGGGGACTTTATTTCCACCCCCTGTCGGTAAAACTAACTATATTAAAATGTATTCCATGTGTAAAAGGAATTGTCAAAGACTCCAGCCATGCAAGTCATAGACAGTCCGAGAAGCTATCTGGTAGCAGACAGAACAATCTGCATTGACCCTTTTTGACTCATCACATGCACTGCTGCTACTGTTTATTATCTATCCTGTTGCCTTGTCACTTTACCCCTACCTGGATGTACATATCTACTTCAATTATCTTGTACCCCAGCACATCAACTGGGTACTGGTAGCCCGTGTATATAGCCAAGTTTCTTTACTCATGGTGTATTTAATTAATAGGCGTTTTACTTTTATCTCTGCATTGTTGGGAAAGTCCGTAAGTAAGCTTTTCACTGTTAGACTACACATGTTGTTTACAAAGCATGTGACGAAAAACATTTTATTTGATAGACTAATTACAACCGATTAGGAAATTAAAATGTTTGGGGGGGGGGGGTTGCAAAAAAAATGTATATATTTAAGGTGTATTTTCTGGGGTGGGGGCTATCCTGTTTGAGGGTTGAGTGGCTCAACAGACCAATTGGGGGCCAAAAGGCAATTAGCATACCCATACCTCACCACCCAAACATCTCCCCATTCAGCCCTTTTCATTGAACCCCATGGGGCAATTCACATCCCAAGTTTTCACCCAATGGCAGTAAAATCACCATTCCATTGCCAACAGAAAGTGCTAGTTTTGTCAAGTTAAACCAACCAGGTAGCAAGACAACAAACAACAAGTATATAGCTTGTCTCTCTGGCCCTCTCGGTCACTAAATACTGTCACAAAAAGTTCACACCTGGTACAGCCTAGGAACAATTTTCCCTGTTAAAATTACTCAAGACATTTAAATACTTTTTTTATGAAAACTTAGTTATTGCCGTAGCCCTCATTTGCTGGCTTTTTATGCGGTTTAAACTTGAACTTGTCCAATGTGTCAGACTAGAGGGACTGTTGCTATCAGCTGGATCACTGAGAATGCATACAGAAAAATCTGAGGCGGGGCTTAGTGAAGGGTCAATGCGTTACGTTACTGAAACGCAGTGTGACATTCAATGGATGTGGAACATGGTGTTTTCCCTACACCGCAGAACCTAGCTGCATTTAAAGCGCACAACTCCGACTATAATAAAACAGTGTATACCTAAACGACTGTTGTATTAACAGTAAATACAGTACACTGTTAACTACTGTAATCCAACATTTGGAAAATATATCTACAGCATTTCAGTGGAAACAGTCAACATTCGGCGACAACATGACAAGCAGCCTCCCATATAACTAGCCACAATCACATTGAGTGCTTGTGTGACCAATCTCATCCATGTAAAAAAAAATATATATGACTCAAAGACAAACATATAGGGCAAAAATATATAAATACTGCATTTAGGCAGTCGAATGTCTTTAACGGCGCATATTCAGTAGCCGTGTGCTGACGACAGTACAGCATTCTACCAGCCGCACCACTGACTGACATCCACGCAGTAACTACAGTATGTACAGATCTTTCCACCAAAGGAAGCAACTATCGGGGTACAAAACGCGGGGCTGCAGACCAGGTGGTCGTAGTTATTATTGTTAAAAATCCCATTCTCTAGTATGGCTCCGCGTCATAATTAAACGCAATAATACCGAATGCTTCACCAATGCAATGGAGAACAGGTTCAAGGCGAGCTTCATCCCCCTTGATTCATTCACGCGTTGACTACCAACCAAAACGGAAATGTTTCCAAGCAATACAAATAACATAGTTGTATAGTTATTTTTTTTTAACAGGGTTGTTAATATTAATATTCAAAATATGTCAATTTTCTCCTGAAAAAAAAAAAAAAATGGACGTTGAGATTCGAGGGTCCCTTACCCTGTTTTTTTTCTCCATCTCACACAGTATCCCCTTCGTAGCTAGCAAGGACAACGCGTACATCTCCATTCATTCCTTTCCTCTCCAAACTCCCTTTCTCTCTCTCTCCCTCGTCTACAAACTGCACTTCCCCTCCTCTGGCTCGCCACGGTCATGGCACTGGTATGCAGACAGCACTGATAATGACATTTACTGGCTAGGCTGCTGTCTGCTACGAGACTGTCTAACACCGACCTACAATTAATTACCAACTAACGTTAACGTCGTTAGCTAGCTGAACGTAGAACAACATTCCGGGCTTCGCTAACGTTAGCGACACATTTAGCCAACACGTCTGAATACAAAAAAACAAAATGTGCTAGCAAGGTAAAGCCAAGGCTGTGGTGTATTTTACACCAACGAACCACAACAAATAAGTATTTCGGAATATAAAACTGATACAATAGCGAATAGTATGGGTTAATTAAATGTTGAGGGGGTAATTACGGCAACATATGAGGACTGTGTAAGAGAAAACACAAAACCAATTCGATAACTCGAATTAACATTGTTTTCGCTCAACTTTAACTACAAAAAAAATGTATATTGAAGCCAGTTGGGCAAACGGGGATTGAAGTTAGCTTAGCATGGCCACTGAATACACATCCAACCGCAACGCTGTGTGAAGCCAAAGCCAGCTAGCCTAGGCTAGCTAACCTTTACTAGCGACCGCTTGTTAAAGCCTCAAATCATAGCTCCATTTCGGGAAAAAAAAACGTCAAATAATCAAAAATGAAAACGTGATAAATTACATATTTACAATCAAGCTAAAAACGTACAGAAACCCGTTTAAAAAGACTTGCCTGAATGAGGTCGTTTCGGCTTCTCTTCATTCGGTTCTACCGACCATCAACAAGCTACAGTTAGAAACCACTACTGCTCGAGCCACACAACGTCACAACACTACCTAATGACGATGATACGTCACCCAGACTCCAATTGGGCATTTCACGGAAACTGTGCGGGGGTGTCTGTCTGTCTCGCAGTCTGTCTGTCTGTCTCTCTGTCTGGTCTGTCTGTCTCGCAGTCTGTCTGTCTGGTCTGTCTGTCTGTCTCGCAGTCTGTCTGTCTGTCGTCTGTCTTGGTTTGTGTAGCACATCTGCAGTACTAAGTGAGTGTGTAGAGAGAGAGAGAGAGAGAGAGAGAGAGAGAGAGAGAGAGAGAGAGAGAGAGAGAGAGAGAGAGAGAGAGAGAGAGAGAGAGAGAGAGAGAGAGAGAGAGAGAGAGAGAGAGAGAGAGAGAGAGAGAGAGAGAGAGAGAGAGAGAGAGAGAGAGAGAGGAGAGAGAGAGAGAGAGAGAGAGAGAGAGAGAGAGAGAGAGAGAGAGAGGAGAGAGAGAGAGAGAGGAGAGAGAGAGAGGAGAGAGAGAGAGAGAGAGAGAGAGGAGAGAGAGAGAGAGAGAGAGAGAGAGAGAGAGAGAGAGAGAGAGAGAGGAGAGAGAGAGAGAGAGAGAGAGAGAGAGAGAGAGAGAGAGAGAGAGAGAGAGAGAGAGAGAGAGAGAGAGAGAGAGAGAGAGGAGAGAGAGAGAGAGAGAGAGAGAGAGAGAGGAGAGAGAGAGAGAGAGAGAGAGAGAGAGAGAGAGAGAGAGAGATAGAGAGAGAGAGAGAGAGAGAGAGGAGAGAAGGAGAGAGAGAGAGAGAGAGAGAGAGAGAGAGGAGAGAGAGAGAGAGAGAGAGAGAGAGAGACTCACCAACCATATAACCCGGTCATATAACGATTTGTTTGGATTCCCATTCGTTCTGTTCTTGATGTCCTTGAGTCTAGTATATTTAGGCTACATATTAACTAAGGTTTATACTCTGTAAATGGCCCACTGTTAACCTTAAAACAATTATCTTATTATTAAATTATTTAAAACAATTATCAACATACACAGGCATATCTATACAATACCATATTTTAATTATAATATATCTATTTGGCTCATATTGTTTGGTTTATTTGTTATGTTTTAACACTTTGTTGATTTCTTTCCCAGTAACATCATGTCCTGGGGTGACATTAGTTTGGCAGTTGATCACACCAAACAACACAACGAATTTGGGCTTTCAGTCAAGTTTGTAAATGAAATAAACATATGAAAGGTTGTTTGAGGATAAGAGATAAAATACAACACATCAAATCCATTTACCAAGCTGAGATCATTTTGGGACATTTTAGGTGGTGCCTAACCCCCCCATACCCCCCCCCCCCCCATTCTATTTAAAATGTTACACTTACAGTATCAATTCAGAATGCATTTCCCCAGCAAAATGAAGAAAGCAAGGGAAATTATGTTACCTGCAATGTCGATAAGTCATACCTTAGACCTGGCGCCAGTTAAAAGTCATAGCTGTGTGATTCACTAGCTGGTGCCTGTGATGAGAGTGGGGCGTAAAAGAGGTGGATTGCTCACTGTGTTAATGAATGTGGAGTTTGGCTGAAATATGTGACTTGTCTGGATTGATTGGACTCAGAGGCGTCAGGCCCATTGAAACTGAGAGGGCAGAACACAGCGTCCTTATATTGTAATACATTTGTACATTTTACACACAATTCATAATTAATATAAAAATATATAATAGATATGGGGAATCATCAGTGCCCCCTCAAAAAAACACATGTAGGGCTGCTTGTGGCCTCTGCTCTGACTGGGCTGATAATTAGAGATGCGTCCCAAATGGCAACCTATTTCCGGCGACAGAGTCCACTATTTTGACCAGAGCCCTATGGGCCCTGGTCAAAAGTAGGGCCCTGGTCAAACATAGTGCACTATATATAGGGAAATTTTAAAAAATCAAATCAAATATAACAAATAGAGTGCCATTTAGGATGCACCTATTAATGATTTACGCCTGTGACTGGGTTGCTGCTGGCTGGGGCTTCCTCAGACTCTGTCCTGTATCATGGATGAGTCATTGGCTTTTTTTTATATGATATGTGGTTATATCAGACTCTGTCCTGTATCATGGATGAGGCTATATGTAAATGTGTAATATTTCATATTAGACTCACATTATATACACTAGGCCAGGGGTGGGCAAACCTTTTTGCTCAAGGGCCAGACCGAGATTTTAAAATTCAATGGAGGGCCGCACATATTGTTTTGGTATGATTTGTTTGTCAAAATCTATTTGCGGTTATTTTGAAATATATAAATCCATTATCATTTCTACATACTTTCTATCTCATTTTAGACTTTCAAGTGTGTTTATTTTGACCCAAATTAATCATCACCCCTCTCAAAATATATTTTTTGTATTTTACTCAAACCTCCCATTGAATCTGGCCCACAGGCCGCAGTTTGCCAAACCCTGCACTCGGCAATCCCTCTCTTCATTAGAGAGATTGGCAGTACAAATAGAAAATGGAATCCACAGTAGGGGGAAACAGCGCCACTGGCCACCCCACCAGTTATTGTTTTGTTGCAGAGCTGAGGAGCATGAAAAATACAATTACAGTACATATTGTGCTCTTCTATCGTGGGTGCGAGGATGTCTGTGGGGGGGGAAAAAACAGTGTTGGTTGTTTACAGTAACATCTTTGTTGTTGTAATATTGCGAGCCTTAGAGGAGTTGCCAACAATGGGATGTTCTGGTTTTCAGGCATACAGATATTTCAACCTAACTTCCTTTTCTGCTGAAAACCAGATTTGGGAACTCCGCTCAGGCGTTTCTGTTACGCCTGACACGTTAGGTTATAATATTGTAAACGGACGTGGCTGTTTTACCATTAATGATTCCAGTTTCAATATAAGTACAGTGCCTTGCGAAGGTATTCATCCCCCTTGGCGTTTTTCCTATATTGTTGCATTACAACCTTTAATCTAAATACATTTTTATTTGGATTTCAAGTATTAGACATACACAAAATAGTCCAAATTGGTGAAGTGAAATGAAAAAAATAACTTATTTCAAAAAATTAAAAAACGGAAAAGTGGTGCGTGCATATGTATTCAGCCCCTTTGCTATGAAGTCCCTAAATACGATCTGGTGCCAATTACCTTCAGAAGTCACATAATTATTTAAATAAAGTCCACCTGTTTAAATAAAGTCCATCATGATCTGTCACATGATCTCAGTATATATATACACCTGTTCTGAAAGGCCCTAGAGTCTGCAACACCACTAAGCAAGCGGCACCATGAAGACCAAGGAGCTCTCCAAACAGGTCAGGGACAAAGTTTTGGCGAAGTACAGATCAGGGTTGGGTTATAAAAAAATATCTGAAACTTTGAACATCCCACAGAGCACCATTAAATGCATTATTAAAAAACGGAAAGAATATGGCACAAAAACAAACCTGCCAAGAGAGGGCCACCCACCAAAACTCACAGACCAGGCAAGGAGGGCTTTAATCAGAGAGGTAACAAAGGGACCAAAGATAACCCTGAAGGAGCTGCAAAGCTCCACAGCAGAGATTGGAGTATCTATCCATAGGACCACTTTAAGCCGTACACTCCACAGAGCTGGGCTTTACGGAAGACTGGCCAGAAAAAAAGCCATTGCTTAAAGAAAAAAAGAAGCAAACACATTTGGTGTTTGCCAAAAGGCATGTGGGAGACTCCCCAAACATATGGAAGAAGGTACTCTGGTCAGATGAGACTAAAACTGAGCTTTCTGGCCATCAAGGAAAATGCTATGTCTGGCGCAAACCCAACACCTCTCATCACCCCGAGAATACCATCCCCACAGTGAAGCATTGTGGTGGCAG